>NC_082707.1:128947456-129258840 GCF_030144855.1 Hypanus sabinus
AGCATCCCTTTTCGGCGTGCCTCCATAATCAAACGATTTTTCACCTGATAACGATAGAAACACAGGATAACTGGTTGTGCTCTGGAACCCAAGACAGCTCGAGGGACATAAATTCTGTGAGCTCTTTCTAGCTCAGGTGGAGTCAGGAGAAATTCTTTCCCGAAAATCTCACAGAGAAAAGAAGAGAAAAATTCAATGGGGGAACCCGTTTCAGTGGCCTCTGGCAAACTGAGAATTCGTAGATTGCAGCGCCTGCTCCGATTTTCGAGATCTGCCATTTTGGAAATACTTTTGCTGTTTTGCTCCGTTAAGTTCGAACAAAGAGTTTCCAAATGCTGAACGCAGTGTTTTAAATCTTCAGAGGTTAGGTCGATCCGAGATAAATGTTCAGCTCGATCTTCCACTCTGACGTTAATCTGATCCAATTTTGACTCCAGCTGACTGATAGAGGCTCTGAATACAGCCTTGATATCAGTTAAAATGTCTTGTTGATTCTGTTCCAGGATAGAGAGAATCTCGGCAGACAAAGACGTGGGAGTTTCTTTTTTCCCGGATTTATAATTTTTTGTAGCCATTGTAAGATAGACGTATTCGCAGGCAGATAAGAAAAAACAGATAGAATAACGAACTAAGGTTTAAAAAGGGAGACACATAGTGCGAAGATAAGAAATATAACGGAGCAAACGTTTGAAGCGACTAAACAATCATCATCTTACTGGAAGTCCTATAGTTCACAATTTGAAATCTGAACAAAGTGGAAATTAGTGCTAAGCTCAATACTGAGGTCAATCTGCTGCACTTGATGTTATTTCTTCCTCCTCGGTCTGCCTTTTGTTTTTGTTTCTCTAGCTAACTTGCACTGAATATTTATTTTGTGCTTTATTTCACTAACTTTTCAGATTGCTCGTCACTCCTCTCTCCCTAAACAACCAATCCCTGCTTGCAGATAAACGTTCGCTTTGCTTTTCTGCTACTCGAGTGGCGATTTAAAGAATGTGCGAGGTGAATGGTTCTAATGAGTTGGTTCATTAAGTGTCATGCAACATCCTTATCAAGAGATTTTGTCTCTGCCAGAATCTTCCCCTTGGCCAAACAGTTCCTTGAAAATGGCAGCTCCCAAATTCCTGGAATTCAAAGATGCCCTTTGCATTATCATACATCTGGTATATTCATTTTCACAGTCCCTATCACTGTTTGTTTCTCAACATGAATAAGAGACACCAACTGGCTTCTGACTGATGTGCCTGGCCTACTTTGCATATCCTGAATAATTCAACATCAATTTATTTCCATACGTTAACAGCACAAGAACCCAACAGTGGATCAAAAATCTCATTGCTAGGGAATCACTACCATTTATATATGTGGAATCATTTATAGTATATTGAAAGGCCAAGATAAAGTGGACATGGAGATGATGTTTCCAACAGCGGGACAGTCAAAGAGGGCACAGCATCAGAATAGAAGGATGTTTCTTTATAACAGACATAAGGAGGAATTTATTTAGCCAGAAGGTGGTGAATCTGTGGAATTCATTGCCACAAATTGCTGTGGAGGCCAAGTCATTGGGTATATTTACAGTAGAGATTAATAGGTTCTTGATTAAAGGGAAGAAGGCAGGAGAATGGGGTTGAGAGGAGAAATAAATAAGCCATAACTGTATGGTGTATCAGACTTGATGGGCCGAATAGCCTAATTGTGCTCCTGTGTCTTATGATCTTATGGTAATATTGATCGGTTGGGATGAAGGATAAACTCAGAAGCATCATCTGCTTTATCATCCACTGATTCTGATAATGGGAAATTTTTTGTCTTACAGCAACAGTACAATGAAAAACCATAAAATTATCATAGATTACTAAATAGTGCAAATAAAGGAATGGTAACGTAATGTTTGTTGGTTTGTGGACCATTCTTAAATCTAATGGCAGAGAGGATGAAGCTGCTTCTGAACTATCGCAGGTCTTCAGGCTCCTGTGCCACCTCCCCAACGTCACTGATGAGAAGAGGGCATATCTTCCTGATGGTGAAAGCCCTAATGATGGATGTCACCTTCTTTGCGTTCTCAATGATGGGAAGGGCTTTGCACAAGATGGAGCTAGCTGAGTCTTCAGTCCTCTGCAGTCTCTTGTGATCCTGCGCAGTGGAGCCTCCATACCAGGTTGTGTACAGCACATCCATAGAAATTTATAAGATGTTCATTGGAACAAGACAGAGGGTCAGACCATTCAGGATTTAGGAATTGGTGACAAACCAGGCATAGGTTTCTTGCATTAAGATTGCTTACTAAATATGATCGTTATATGATCAATTCGGATGAACAGAAAGTTCTGTGGCCTTGTGAACAGACCGGACTCTGGGCTTTCATCAGTTAGTGACTCAGATCCTGACTCCCAGTAATCTATCCACTGCCTTCTCAGAACAACCCAGAAGCACAACGGAATCCTGGGTAAATACAAATCTAGTACCGTTAAAGGACTCAACAGTTTCAGGAGCTAAACTGCAACTTGGCTGATAATGGAACCCACTTTCCTGAATCTTCACTCCTGCAAGTATTAGTGTACCTGGAGCTTTATCAACACAAGAGAAACTGCAGCTTCTTAAGAATTCTCTGATTAATGCTTCCAAATCTATCACCTTTATCAGCTTAAAAGAAATTACAGCAATAAATCAGTAGCTAAACAAAAACCGATGTCAATAAAGAGTAACAGAGGCAAAGATGTTGATATTTTCATGAAGAAAACATGACAAACTTGCTGATCTTTCCACCAACGTCCAAAGCTTCCAGAAGTCATTTGTCGAGATTTCATGCAAGATAAAAGGAGCACTGAAATGAAAGTTAAAGTGAAGATTACTGAAAATTTATCTGCTAAGAAGGTTGATTAGATGATAGACGATAGAGACTATGTGTGAAATTGCAAGGATATAATTTCTTATTCAGCGGCTGTGCATAAGGGGACTTGCTTCCTTGCCAGGTTTCTGCGGTGACCAATGAAGCTGCTGTGTGAACCATAGACTCTTCCATGGATAGGGCAGAGTTCCTGATGTGGTGATTGTGACGTGATGACTGGAGGTTCACAATACCAGCCCAGATGTTCCTCTCCATTCTGAATGATTCTGGGCTGGAGATTCCCAGGAGTCAGTGGGAATGTTTCATTTCTTCAAGGAGGTTTTGAGTGTGACCTTTCTTCTGCCCTCCTGGTTTTCTCTTCCTGTGATAAAGCTTTGAATTGAGTGTCTGACTTGGGAGCCTGGTGCAGGGCATGCCAATGATGTGACCAGACAATGTAGCTGATTGAGTGTAACCATCCTGGCCATGCTAGCAATCTTGGTCTGGGAGAGGAACCTGATATTGCTTAACCTTCCAGTAAATATGAAGAATTTTGAAGAGGCAGTATTCCACCAACATCCAAAGCTTCCAGAAGTCATTTGTCGAGGTTTCATGCAAGATAAAATTATCATTATCATTATCATTTAATGAGGAATGATCTACCTCTCCAGGTGTCAACAAGTATGTAGAAAGACAGCTACACCATAGAATATGAATATTGTCAGGCTTCGAGGTTTTGCTCTTCAAATAACCTTTCCATCAACCGGCCAAAGTGCATTAAAGGCAATGTGAATTTTATCATCCTTTATTGAGAAGTGGTGGTGTAATTCAGGTTATCAGAGGGCACACCCTCAGAATAGAGGGGTGTTCATTTAGAATGGAGATGAGGAGGGGTTTCTGTAGGCTGAGGGTGGTGAATCTGTGGAACTTGTTGCCACAGGTGGCTGTGCAGGCCAAGTGTTTTTAAGGCAAAGGTTAATCGAATCTTGATTAGTCGAGGCATGCAAGGTTAAGGGAGAAGGCAAGAGGATGGGGTTGAGAGGGAAATGGATCAGTCATGATCAAATGGCATAGCAGACTCTACTGGTTGAATAACCCAATTCTGCTCCAAAGTCTTATGGTCTAAAATAAAGACGATATATCAGGTATCTTAGCAGGACTAAAATGGGTAAACCTCAGCAACTGATTGTAATGGACAAGCAGAGAGAACAACTCTCATTTCTTGGAACCTCAACTCACTCTTTTTCCTTGGGCTTTCAAGCCTCAGAGCCTTTTACTGGATGCATATTTTGGTGTGACTAAGAGAGACCCTGATGGAAAATGTTAAATCCTTGCAGGCTACAGGTGAGCTGACAGAAGATTGGAGTGATTATGGTGTGTCTATTTCAGGAGGACAGTGGGGATAAGCCAGTAATTAAAAGGCTGTGAGTCTAATGTCAGTGATGGGGAGAACTGTGGAAAACATTCTGAGGGAGAGGATTAATCTGCTTTTTGAAAGGCAGTGATTATTCAAAGACAGGATGGTTTTTTCTGACCAATATGATAGAATTTTTCAAAGTTTAGTGACAGGGAACTCAATAGCCAGGGACAGACAGGTGTTTCTGTGGCCACAAACAAGACTCCGTGATGGTTTATTACCTCCCTGAGTGGCAGAGTCAAAGATGTCTCTGAGGGAGTGGAGAACATTTTGAAAGGGGAGAGTGAGCAGCCGGATGTTGTAATCCATGTAGGTATTAACAACATTGGTAAGAAGAGAGAGGAGGTCCTGTAAATGGAATTTAGGGAGTTGGGTAGAAAGCTGAAAAGCAGGAGCACTGGGGTTGTAAACTCAGGATTACCTGTTGCATTAAATGCCAGTGAGTAAAGAAGTAGGAAGATAGCGCAGGCAAATGTGTGGCTGTAAGAGCTGGAGCAGGACAGAAGGCTTCAAATTTTTGTATCTCTGATATCTCTTCTGGGCCAGGGGTGAACTGTATCAGAAGAAAAGGTTGAACCTGAACTGAGAGAGGAACAATTCTAGTTTGCTAGTGCTACTCGGAAAGATCTCAATCATTGAGCCTGAGGGGTAGGACCCAAAGTGACAGTGCAGAAGACAGAGAACCTGACTTATAAATAGAAAATAGAACAATTAAGTCCACTAGGAAGCATAGGCAGAGTCAGTAGGAGAAAGCATGAGAGAGTCATTTGGCTTAATCTGCAGTTATTGAGTCCAGATGAAAAATCTTGATCCAAAACATTATTTTCCTCCATAGATGCTGTCTGACCTGAGTTCTTCCAGCTTCCTGTGCATTGCTCCAGATCCAGCATCTGCAATCTCTTCTTCCTCCTTTTCAGTTTCTCTAAAAGTTTTTGATACTTCTGAACGGCATATGCAGTGCCATTTTAGGGTAGGTAGTGTCAAGCTCCTTGGCTCAGTGCTAAGGAGTTCCTTGACTGCTAAGGAATACACTGCTGAGTCTTGGAGGCAAGTGCTCCTTGGGATCTGATCCCCCGTTCCCTTCACTGACATATCTGCTTCTTGAAGAGCTCTGTGGAGGTGTGGACAGTGAGAGTGTACAGAAAAGAGAGGAAAGCCAATATAAATTGTAGGTATCGGTGCTCAGTGTTGACCATGGGAAATATTGGATGAGATGTTGTATGCCATGCAACTGTGATGCAGCAACAAGCATAACCTTTTTCTGCTACATGTAGGGCTCAAAAATTGATCGAGTTTGCAGAACCTTGATGTGTAAACCTCCAAGAAAAAGAGGGAAACAGTATACCTGATGTGGCTCTCGTTCTGACGGTTAAATTCATGTGAGACTGCATCAAGCTCTGTATAGATCCTGGCTAGGCAAACGCCCAGTGTCACTGCACGCTGAGGTTCTCGCCATCTTCAGTGTCGCGAAGGATGGAACTGGCCACGTTACCTCGGAACGTTGCCTTCAGCTGGACCATTGTGTACCACCTGTCTCTTGTCAAGCTCCCATCGAACAAGAACTTCTTTAATCACAATTCAATTGATTAGCATGCCCTACAAAATATCATCAGAGACCTGCAGGGCAATCAGAAAGGGTTCCAGTGGAGTGGTTCTCCAGAGAGGCTGTCAATATCATTTGGGAGAATGCATTATCTCCACATTTTCAATCAAGATTATGGTGGTGAAATCAGTCTTCCCTTCAGATATTTCATTTTGTTTAATGGTTTGGCCGAACTGCTCAGTGTGAAGGCTACTTTGAGAATGAAACCATTGCTCATCTCCTTATGGAATGCATCTTTGTCAGGAATGTCCAAGAATGAATGTGGGGGTATCTGACTAGCCATAAAGAACTCTATCGTGTCCTGCAGATGAATTATGACACAAATAACAACTGCTGCTAGAAGATTATTGATGCGCTGAATGATATTCTCTGCTCTGCCTGAAACTCATTGATCTTCCAATGCAAGGTGCTGCCCATGCCTGAATACTGGCAGGTCCAGGACTGGGTGCAGGAAGATGGGCTGGATGTAGCTGCTGCAGGGCCTGTGTGGCAAAGGGCCTCAGTTTAGGGATCCTCTTGCCAAAGCACAATAGTTCATTGAAATCTGGGGGGGAGAAGGTCAGTAACTTTAAATTCCTTGGTGTGAATATCTGTCCTGGGACCAGTACGTAAGTGCTATTACAAAGAAGTACAGCAAACCTTCACTTTCTCAGAAGCTTGCTCAGATTTACATGTTAACTAAAACCCAAACACACTTCTACAGATGCACAGTGGAGAGTATCGTGACTGTTTGCGTTATGGCCTGGTACAGTAACACCAATGCCCAAGAACAGAAAAGTGTACAGAAAGTACTGGATACAGCCTAGTCCATCATAGGCAAAGCCCTCTTCACTAGGGAGCACTGCAGAAGAAATCAGCATCCGTCAGCAAGGACCCCAGCATCCAGCCCATGCCCCTTGCTCACTGCTGCCATCGGGAAAGAGGTACAGGAGCATTAGGTCTTACACCACCAGGTTCAGGCATAGTTTATGTCCTTCAACCACCAGGCTCCTGAAACAAGGTAGTTAATGTTACTCACCTCAGCACTGAACTGATTCCACAACTTATGGACTCGCTTTCAATAACTCAATAGGTATATTTAATGTCAGAGAAATGTATACAGTATACATCCTGAAATTCTTTTTCTTCACAAACATCCACGAAAACAGAGGAGTAACAGTTAAACATTAGAACCCCAAAGGCCTCCCCCAGCTCCCCCTTCCCACGCACAAGTAGCACCAAGGCAACGACCCCCCTCCCCCACCAGCAAAAAAACATCGGGACCCTCCACCGAGCACTCAAGCATGTGGCAAAGCATCAGTAAAGACACAGACTTGCAGTATCCCAAAGACTACTCATTCACCCGGTATTCGACGTACCACAGGCTCTACCTCTCCCTAATAAGGGAAAAAGAGTTGTTCCGGTTTCACAGCGAGAGGGGAGACATCTTATGTTCTCAGTATTATTTATTTGCTTACTATTATTATTATTTATTTTGTATTTGCACACTTTCCATTCTTTTTCTTATTGTCAGTTTTTGTAATTTTTTTCATTATGTTATTGCATTTTTTTGTTCTACTGTGAATGCCTTCGAGAAAACGAATCTTAGAGCAGTATATGGTGACACATACGTACTTTGACAATAAATTTACATTGAACTTTGAGCTATTTGCATCAGGGTTGTATATAAATGATAAATAGTGACATATTAACATTATGTCACATGGTAACACAACCTGTGAAAGTATTAATAAAGCTGGGTTGAGTTGTTCTCCGATCTTAGCAATCCATTTGCAAATGTTTCGTCACTATACAAGGAGACAACATCAATGCACTGTTCACTGGTGGTGTGTCCTCTGAATACTTGGCCTTCATATACTTATCAATCAGTTGATTGGTCATCATAGCGGAAACTCAGTTGTGACATAGGGAGGGGGTCTTGCTGTTGATTGATTGTGTGGAGAACTCTGTGCTGTCTGGAATTATGCTTGTATTTGCTTATAAATGGGATCCAGGTCTACATGTCTGTTTACAGTATTGTTTGTAGAAAGCCATGCTTCTTGGAATTATCTTGCGTGCCACATATTTGCTTGCACCGATGCCCAGTCCAATCTGCGCCCCTCTCAACCTTCATGACAACCCCACTGCTCCAAAAACATAGAATTTTCAGTCACTCATAAGCCAACAACAACACTGAGGCGAACAAACCAAGCTGTTGGACAAGAGCAATGTGGTCTACAAAATCCGGTGTGGGGACTGCAGCAAATGTCACATCGGCCAAACTGGGAGAAAACTATCCACAAGGATCCTGGAACAGCAACTGGTTGCAAAGCAGCATGACCAACTCTTCCTAGATTCTACCCTCAAAGATCGAGAGGGGCGTGAATTCAACTCAGTATCAGTGAAAGTCATAGTGCAAGCAAGCATGTGGCATGCAAGGGAATTCCTAGAGGCATGACTTTCTATGAACGGTTCTGTAAAGAGACACATAGACCTGGATCCCACTTATAAGCCAAAGTGGGCAAAATTCCAGTCAATGCAGAGTTCGCCACATAACCAATCAGCAATGATTGCATTTCCATAATGATGACCAATCAGCTGATTGCTAAGTATGTAAAAGCCAAGTATTTGAAGGACACACCACCAGTGAACAGAGCATTGATGATGTCTCCTCGTATGACAAAACATTGGCAAATGAATTGCAGAGATCAGAGAACAACACAATTAGCCGAGCTCTGTATTTTCTGAGCTATTTCCATTAATGAAGTTTTGTGGCATATATATTTTCAATTTAAATGAATGTCCATTGTCATGGATTGATTGCCAATCAAATGCTCACAAGAACATAAATCTGACTATTATCACCCTATGTCTATTTTAATCTTCCTGACTCAGAAAACAAACAACTAAGGGATAGCTTCAGAGGAGGATCTCTGTCCCGAAGGTTGTTACCAGTTTATGAAGGTATTAAACAAATACAATATTAGAGTCCTTTCCATTTCTTTAATGTATTCACCTCTCTCAATCAAATCTTTCTTGTCCTTTATTTTTCTTTTTGCTCTTGATTTGTCATTGAATTCACCTGCTCTATTCACCCTCTTCCATTGTACTTACACTCTCTACTTCATTTAAATCTCATTAACCATTTTGCCATTATTCCATTTCTACCAGTTTGACCTCCAGCAGCCTCCATTCTCAAAACTTTTAAAGCCTAGACGTGCCCATACTTATTGAACTGCTATTGAAAGTCAGGACATCACCCGATGCAGTAAAATCTGGACATGTCCCTCTCAGTACCCAGCAAGGTGTGGATGCTGGATTCTGCAGTGAGCAGCTGGTCAAGATAATTCTTTTGCCTCGTGCTTTGAATTTCAGGGCCAAAACTGGGGGGTTGTAGACTGCACTTAGTTTTGTGGCTGGATTCTGTGGTTCCATCACGATTTCTGCCTTGGTTGGCATTAGCCTTTATCTTTATGTTAACTAACATGCAGGTTTTTGTGAGTGGCCAATTGGTCTCTGTAACGTGTAGCTTCTTGCCTGACGTGGTTTGGGAATGATATGTAGGCGTGATTGCAAAGATGCTTCTGTTTCTGAAATAGGATGTCTCCTGGCTTCAACCAGTTGTTCATAATTCTCCGGAGGTGGCAGGGGAGGGGGCTGGGAGAGTGGGAGGGGGGCATTCACCTCACCTCTGATGTGCATTTGTCCTTTTCTGCGAGAGAGTGCTATGGAGCGCCAAACCTACCAGAGAAGTAGAAGTCTGTATAAAACTTTGAACATTAAATTGTCAGGGACCACTAAAGGAGATCACTGTTTAGGTTATTTCCCAGATCCTGTACAATATTTATCTCTCAACCAATGGGGAGCCACAGTAGCGTAGTTGTTAGCATGATGCTGTTACTGCTTAGGAAGTTGGAGTTCGGAGTTCAATTCTAACACCATCTGTAAGGAGTCTGTATGTTCCTCCCTGTGACTGCATGGATTTCCTCCGGCTGCTTCAGTTTCCACCCACAGACCAAAAACTGGTAGGTTGATTGGTCATTGTAAATTGTCCCGTGATTAAGCTAGAGTTAAATGGGTGGGTTATTGATCAGTGTGGTTCATTGGGCCAGAAAGGCCTGTTGAGTGCCGTATCTCTAAATAAAATAAAGTCTCAGAGGAGGGTTATCTGGTCATTATAATTTTGCTGGTTGTGTGAAGTTACTGTGTACAAAGTGTCTGTTGCATTGAGGCTGTAGCAGTGAGCCTCCTAACTCATCATTCCCCAACCCCTCTCTGTCCATTTCCATCTCCTAGCCAAGAATCACAACTTAAACAAAGGGTAGTCCCACAGTTTCTGCCTGCTCCTGCCGAACTGAACTTGTCAGTCTGACCCCCTGTTGCATTTCCTGCATTACTGTGATGTCTGCAGTTTAAAGAGTACTCCGTGTTCGCTTTTATCAAAGTTGACCTGGTACATTAAAAGGTTCTATTTTAATGTGGAGAAGGTGAGAAAAGGATCAACAGTGGGTTGATTTCTAAAGCTGGATCTATGCTGACAACAGAAACAGAAATTACTCAAAACACTCAGCAGGTCAGGCAGCATCAGTGGAAGGAGAAGCCATTAATGTGTTGGGACCTTTATCAGAACTGGAAAACAGCGAGATGTAATTTAGATTTTCAGTATGAGGGAAGGTGAGGAAGGAATGTGTAGATCAAAAGGAATATCTATGATAGGATGAGTCAAAATGCTTTAGCAGGGCCAATTGTGAGCACATTAGCTATGAGATCTATTTATTTTATTTTAAATAAAATAAATAATACTTGTGTAATGAGTTGTTAATGATAAGGTAGAAGTACTTAACCAGCCTGCTATCCTTATGCATGTAGAATAACAAAGTGAGGAAACAAAAAAAATGGAAATGAGGAGGAAAAACCATTGGTAAGTCCCCTTTCTTAAATTGGTTCCTTATCTTTGAAAAGTGCTGTCCATGTCTTATGGGTTTTATAATTCAACAGAGCACCATTAGGAGTTGATTGCAATTGGTGCAAAGACACACAGTATTCTCCTGTTAGTTTAGAATAATTGTGTTGAGTAGTATCTGTCTGCATTTTAAAATACCCTTATGGAGATGTGATGAAGGACAAATTCCTACCAAACACTTCATCATTTAGATGTGTTGCTTTGCTTACATCTCTGTGTGTTACTTGACACCTTTATGGGACTTGAAAGAGAGAAAGGAATTGAAAATAGCAGAGAAAATAGCAAAACAGTCAACCAACAAATATTCCTATCTAAAGTTCCTCTGCAATGCTGGTTCACAACAACCTCATTTCTTGATGTTTCTTGACACAACTTACCAAGGAAACAGACAATGAGATGAAAATCTTTCTAACCAAGATATCCCTAGCAAAACCATTTCTATAGAGAACAGTTGAAGAGACATTATCAAAGCCATTTGATGTCTTGCAAGCCATTTAGAAATGAGAATGTTCTCAGAGGTATTGTAAGAGCGATAGTAGCAAGTTGTGTGAAATTCATTACAACATTTGTTGGACTACTTATCTTAAGTTGAAGGCCTTAAAATAGCACAAACAGGGCTTTCATAAATCAGGCTAATGTAATCATTATAAATAGTGTTGGAGCGCAATTTCAGTTCCTTAATGTGCACTATTATGGTGCATGATGTCATCATGTGCACTTTGGGCATGCTGTGCTGTATATATTCCAACAAATTAGAGGACTCCCATAAGCCACTGCACCATAAATTATCTCCCCTCATTGGACTTCTAGCAGTAATAAGATAAAAGGAGTGTCCCTTATTTGGCTGACCCAATTTAATTCCCACTCTACTCCCTTGCCACCTCCCAAATTTATTTTTACAGATTTTTAACAAGACTTTCATGGCTAAGGGCTTCCTTGAATTGCAAAGCTGTGGCTTGTGAGGAAAATCACTTGAAACAATGTTAAAAGGACATCAAAGTGCTAAAGGAGGAGGAGCTAAGATGATGCTGAAGGTGACTTTTTCAAGCTCATCCACAAAACTCTCTTTAATGCCTCTTTTTTCCTTTTCAGGGAGGCTTGGGTCCTGTCAGGGTCTGTGATCTACAGCAGCACTCAATCTGCAGTTCCACATAACAGAGGGGTCCAGCTTCCCGAGCTCGCCGAGCGGCCTAGCATTTTCGATATCTCTAGGAGCTGGCTGGAAGACATCTACTCAATTCCTCACTGGTGTTGCCAACTGGAACGTTGTGGAGATCGGAACATCGAGACAGCAGATGCGGCTGTTGGAGACCTCTGCACTCAGGCAATCTTCCTCTCCCCCCCTCCCTAGCCCCCTACCCCTTACCCCTACTCCTACCCCTACCCCTCCCCCCTCTCTCCCTCCTAGTCTTCATACAGCCTAGGTCATGCACCTCCCCTTCCATCTGACTCCCCAACCAACAAGGGAAATGGACTGAAGTGCTTTGCATTAGCAATATCCAGCAGGGTCTTGCCATCACAGGAGAAACGTCCAAGGCAGACGTTTGCTGTCAGACTATCTTTCTGAAGCCTGCACCAAGTCCAACTCCACTGCCAGTGATGATGGGGTACACCTGCAGTGCTTGAAGTTCTCCATCCAGCATTGTCTGGCAATCATAAAAAAAAAGTTTAAACAAGACAAAAACACACTTGGTTGGGGGGCTGCTGCATCCGAATGAGCCACCATCTTGTCGGAAGCCATAGCAGCACTCTTTACATCCTCTTCCTGGTGACATTGCCATGTTCCTGAGCCTATAGTCTACCTGTGGATAGAGAGTCACCTCCACTTTAGCATTTCTTTTTGCACTTCTTCATTATGCGCTGCTATAGTCCGTACCACTCTGCTGTCTAGTGATTACTACTTTAATATTGTGTATTTATCATTTTTATACTGTATACATTGTTTACCCTGTGAGTTTCACACAAGCAACAAATTTCATTGCACTCTGTTGCACATGACAACAAGCTAATCTGAATCTGATGGTCTTCATCATAAAGATATTGTGGTGTATATTTCAGATGTTGGAGTAGGTATGTCACAAAGCATGCAGAACACTACCTTAGACATCACAGCCGTTATTGTTGTGTAGAATAGAAGAGTACAGCCCATTACAGGCCCTTTGGCCCACAATGTTGTGCATTTAATATGCTTTAGTAATCTAGCATATATATTGGTTGATTAAGTATTCTTGTTCCTTTAAATCATTCATTATGGGTTATATGTACAAATACATTAATTGCATACGTGATCATGCTACCATGTGATACGTGCACGCGTCACTTAAAGTAGACTCAAAGTTGAGCCATATTTTTGGGCTCCCATCTTCACTTTAATTAGTTTACTTGTTTTGAAGTTACAAAATTTAACAATTATGATCACGTTAATCTGTTGAATTGGTTGGCTAAAGTTTGGCTCCCACTCCAGAGATTTGAACATAGCAATCTAGGCTGGTGCTTCAGTGAGGTTCTGCTCTGTTAGAAGTGCTCCCTTTTAAACCGAGGTGACCTCTCATTGGTGAAGGTTAAAATTAGTTTCTTTTTAAACTATTTATTTTTCAACAAGTAGTCTCGGCTAGTATCTATTCCTCAATCAATGACCCCGAACGGATAATTCTGTTGTTATCATATAAATGGTTGTGGGAATTTGCTGTGTGAAATCTGGCTGCCACCTTTCCTACATCAGTGATTATTGCAGCTTGTTGGCTGCAATGTGCTTTGAGAATGCCTGAGGTCTTAAAATGTTAAAAAAAACACATTAAATACTTAGTAATTCAGGCAGTATTTCAAGAGAGAAAACCAGAATTAGTGTTTTGAGTTGCTGACTTATCAGAACAAATAAAGATTATTTCCTTTTAAATTGCCATTTCTTTGCTTAGTCATTAGCTACTGCACAATGAAACATCTGTTCTGCTGAACAGTTTTTCTCTGTTTTTGCCATTGAAAGACATTTTTATGGTATGTTAGTGTGAACAGAAATGTAATAGGTTGAAGATGGCTTTGACAGTTTTAATCACCTAGCACCTTCAATATTTCACCATCTGTGCCTTGAGACTAATTGCACTTTGTGTCAAAGGCTGAGTTTCCTGCAGTATACAGCATATCTCTCCCAATTCATTTCTGTGGTTTGGCCATTTCTCTGCATTTCATATTCTCCTGTTCCCTCCAATTTCCAAGAATACCATAACAGCAGGTCGAATTCCGTTTACAACTTGCTCAGCTTCAATGTGACACAGCCTCCCTCCCCTGCACTTAATGAATCAAGCAGACTCTGTGGGAGCAAAGGAATTGTGAACATTTCAGATCGAACCCTGCACCAATTCCTTTCCTCCTACAGACACTGCTTGGCCCACTGAGTTCCTGCAGCAGACAATTTGTAGCTCCAGATGCCAGGATCTGCAGTCTCTTGTGTCTCCCTCTCTTGTACTTTATTGTCAGGCAAATTTCCTCTGTGCAGATGTTGCGCTGGTAACACGTTCTGATTAGCAGTTCTAGACTTATATTAACGCATCATTGTTAAGTATCTCTTCTTCTCACATAATTAATATTTCACCTCCTATATAGGAGCCACCCGGTGTTGATTAGCTACTATTGCTAATGTGATGAGAGCTTTTGTAATTGGACTCACATGGTGATGCCCTTGATTTGAGGATGGTATTCACACTCTATGTTCTCATTGTGAACCCCCTTCATGTTTGTGGCGTGTGATGGATGAGGTGACGTTTTTCTCTGCCATTTCCATTGAGACTTTAACCAAGCAAATTTCCACATGTTATTCAATCCCCCAAGGTACAAACTTCTTCCACTCAACACAGTTTAAGAATTCACGGGAGTCATTTACTTTCTTTATTTATTCAGTGATACAGTGCAGAGTAGATTCTTCTGGCCCTTCGAGCCACGCTACCCCAGCAACCCCCGAGAAGCCTAATTAACTCTAACCTCGTCACAGGACAATTTACAATGACCATTTAACCTACCCAGCTGCAATAGTGTCACGCTAATGGCTATGCTACCATGGCGGCCATCTGCAACGTCTACATAATTCTTTGATGCAATAATACTTTTACCTACTGCTTTTCCTATCCTTGGATTTCTGACACTGAGTTTGTCCCTCTGATCATTTAAATGGCTGAGAATTGAAATAATCCAGATTCTTCACCATGGAGAATGAGCCATCATCTTTAGCACTGTGTGGGGATTCTGAACTTAACACCCTGTGATAGTTCTCAGCATTGGAATCAGAAACAGGTTTAATATCATCAGCATATGTCATGAAATTTGTTGTCTTTGCGGCAACTATACAGTATAATACAAAATAATAGAGGGAAAACGTGAGTTACAGAAGTATATATATTAACTAGTTAAATTAAGTAAGTAGTGCAAAAATAAAAAGAATAAAGTATTGAGGTAGAGTTCATGGGTTCAATGTCCATTCAAAAATCGGATGGTAGAAGGAAAGAAGCTATTCCTGAATCATTGAGTGTGTGCTATTAGGCTCCTGTATCTCTTTCTTAATGTTAGCAATGAGAAAGGGGCATAGTTTGGGTGGTGGGGACCGAATGATGGATGCTGCCTTTTTGAAGCATCGCTCCTTGAAGGTGTCCTGGATACTCTGGACATTAGTGTCCATGACGGTGCTGACAAAACCTCTGAGAATGCAATATAGGAGAGTTTTATGCTCCCTTTTTGCACTATTGTGTGTCTGTGTATTTTCATCCTGTATAAAAATGCTGTTGGTTTTATGGAATATTTCCATTCTTTACATCTGCTGTGAAAGGTTTACATGTGCAACTGTACTGTGCATATATATAGTTTACCTTGCTGATCCACTACTTTATCCCATTTCCTAATTAAATAGTGATTCTAAATGCTTTTTGACATTGTGCTCACTTGTATGTCATGAAGTCATACACCACTGAAATGAACCATATAACAATTACAGCATGGAAACAGGCCATCTCAGCCCTTCTAGTCTGTACCGAACACTTACCCTCACCTAGTCCCACCGACCTGCACTCAAGCCCATAACACTCCATTCCTTTCCTGTCCACATACCTGTCCATTTTTTTTAAACCCTTCTGCTGACCACTTCCATGCTGACCATTTTTCCCATCACATATTTGGCTCTTCTTTAACAATAGCTATTGAGGTGTTACAGAATCCCACTAATGTTTTATTCATTAGCTTGCCTCTGCTCCATAGCTTTAGAACTCTCTGGGAACCCAGCAGAATTTCAGTTGAGCCATTTTCTCTCCTGATTGTGGAGTTTTGAGTATTTGTGACCCATGCTGTCAATCAACAACACTTGAAGCACCTTGAAGACTTTAGCTAAATGACCATTTCCTTTCTAGAACCTGATGCACATTGGTTCTTTCAATTATCCTCTCATCGGTTATAGAGTACGTATTTGGATTAGGGAATGGTGTGGAGTCAACAGGATTATCATTGTGGATAACTTTAGCTCCCTAGAGTTAGAGCAGAGAACATAGAACACACAGCTCAGGAATGGGCCCTTCAGCCTACAATGTTGTTCTGAACTAATTAAATTTGTAATCAAATGTCTAACTATTGATTGGAACTTTCTTAATACAAAAAGATCAGGCAGGACTTCTTCAGTACTATCAAGCAGGGTTCTTGAAACAGTATGTGGAGAGTCCAAACAGAGGAATGAATATACTGGACTTAGTTTTGGGAAATGAGCCACGCCATTTGACAAACCTGATAATAGGTTAATATGTAAAGGGGGAAATAGTGATCACAACTCATTGTTTTAAGATAGTTACGGTAAAATTGGATCTTGCAGGAAGTTAACCTCTCACTAACATGACTCATTGCTATTCTGTGGCTCTTCAATTGTTTTGACCATGTGCAGATGCATTCTCATAGATCAGACGATATGAGTCTGTCTCTTGTTTCAGTCGTTTGTGTAGGTGGACATTGCTGATACATTTCCATGAAGAATTTAATAGATTTAAACTCCTTCACCAAGACTCCTTGCTGAGACTTGTAGCGTTTCAATGCTAAGTGTTTTTATTTCAAAATAAACTATTATAATTAAAAAATTCTCAACTTGCACTCAGTCAAAATTGGTTTCCCTTTCCTGGAACAATGCCTTCTGCTTCAATTGCTATCTCTACACTCTCCTCTAAGTTGGGCTGGATCTTGCATGCCAAGACTTTATGTGTGCATTAGCAGCTTTGTTTGTAGTTGTGGAGTTGTGCTGTACCTAAATGGAAAATTAGATGATTTATCATGAAGCTGGAGTAATCTTAGATCATTTGATTCCTCAGAAGTTCCTTATGGTTCTCGGAAGCAGGATAACACATTGGAGTGAATGCACAATTACTTCACATTGAAACCCTTGAATAAATACAAAGTGACCTGGGATCTGAGGTCAGATACTAATTCTGCCAGGATTCCACTCACAGCAAAGACCTAATTCAGCTCCTCAAAGAAACCCCTCTCTGCCATGCAAGGTCCCCAGTTTGATACTCCAGTCCATTTTAGGTATCTGTTGAAAAACACAAGAAGCTAATCACTGAGAAAATTTGACATGAAATCAAAAATCACATAGTAATCTGAATTTAAAACAGACAGTATTTTTGAAAGAGAAAGAGAATTAACATTTATGATCCAAAAGTCTTCATCAGAACAATATGAACTCCTTGTTAAGGGTGAGTTGACTATACCCTTGGTCATCAGAACAATATGAACTCCTTGTTAAGGGTGAGTTGACTATACCCTTGGTCATCAGAACAATATGAACTCCTTGTTAAGGGTGAGTTGACTATACCCTTGGTCATCATTGCTAGCAAACCATAAGTAGGATACATCTTCTTCGAAGTTCAAGCAATACAAGTATTCCTGCCAACCTCCTTCGTATTGACAATTCCAGCATGTTTTACATACAGCATGCCTAGACTCCTGCCTCTCAGAGCAACTGGATTACTGTAACTGCTTGGTGTCCTCAATTCAACAATACATGGTCAGTTGATAATTCAAACCTGTGATTTATAGAATGGTTACAAAGCTTTATTTGGATGTTTGTTTGGACTGATTCATCTTCTCAGTGTATGGTTCTGCAGACCTGCTTTAGCACTGTAGGTAAAGTCAAGGTCGTTTAATTAAGTGGAGGAGCTTAGGAGGAGACAACGGCATCTAAGAGTGACTCCTTTGCTTGCATCTTCGGAAACAGCTCTATTTCCATCTTTAATATCTCTGTGTTCCCCTTTCAGGGTGCTTTTGAAGACCCAGACCTGGAGTTACACACTGGCTTTGGTTCTTTGCGGGTATGGGACCTGCTCTCAGGGTTTCACATCTGGTCGTTATTTGGTATGCCAAGGATGCAGAATTAATATCCTCAGAGCTTCGCTCGCCTTCAGGTATCCGTGATCTAGTGGCTCTGGAGATGAGTGGACCAAAGGTCGGAGCCTTTGCAGGAATCCGGTGTGTCGTGGGGTCAGACGATCGAAAGCAGCAAGCTGGCAGCTGGCTGTGTGCCCGGAGACCCGAGTTCTTCACGCACAGAGCTTGGAAAAAGCGACGCAATGGACTTTGAACATCATAAATCAGTGAGTTGTTTGTTATGTCTCCCCTCTCGCTGTGAAACAGAGATACCTCTTTCTCCCTTATTAGGGAGAGAGAGCCTGTGGTATGTCGAATACTGGGTGAATGAGTCGTCTTTGGGGTATTGCAAGTGTGTGGCTTTGCTGATGCTTTGCTCACGCTTGAGGGCTTGGTGGTGGGTGCCAATGCTTTTTTTTGCTGGTGGGGGAGAGAGGGTTGTTGCTTGTTGTAGCTTATGTGTGGGGGGGAGCGGGGGGGGGGTGCTTTGGGGTTCCAACATTTAACTGTCATCCATTCTTTGGGGGCACTACTCTGTTTTTCATGGATGGTTGCAAAGAAGAAGTATTTCAGGATGTATATTGTATACATTCCTCAGACATTAAATATACCTTTGAAACCATTGAAGTTCATTGCCATCTGTACAAGTACCAGTTTGCACAGATGCAATGAAAAACCTGCAGCAACATCACAGGCTCATATCATTATGTAACTAGCATTCATAAGGAGAACATAAATAGAAATTATACATAATTTTTACAAGAAAACACAATTAGAAGACAAAAAAAATAAGCCAAGTCCATTTTAGTGTAAAGTGGTCAAAGGGTTGCTAAACTGTTGTGATTCAGGTTTTGCTGGTTAACTCCAGAACTCAATGGTTGAAAGTCCAAAGTACACTTATTGTCGAAGTTTGTATGCAGCACACAACTCTGAGATTCATCTTCTCCAGACAGCCAGGAAACAAAGAAAACCATGGAAGCCTTTCAAAGAAAGGTTGAAGGGAAGTAACTGTTCTTGAACCTGGTGATGTGAGATTTTGGGCTTCTAAGCCTCCTGCCCGATGATAGCTACGAAAAGGTGGCATGGTGGCAATCTTTAATGATGAATGCTGTCTTCTTGAGGCTACTACCAATGGTGGGAAGGGATACGCCCATGATAAAGCTCCTACAACCATGGTACTGTAGCGGTGTGCTACACGCAGCGCTAAAATTACGACACGGAGTCGGTAACTGCAGTCGAAGGGAAAAACTTTATTCCAAATCTTCAGCCTCACTTTTAAGCCTCCCTCAACCTGCCCCCCATGGCGCAGAGGCTCCAAAGCTCTGTGCTCGCAAACTCGCTATCTAATTGTGAGTCGGTTCGGGAGGGTGTGTGTCCGTCGGCGAGAGACAACATCTCATTCATTAAAGCCAATGGAGGTCTGTTGCCCAAGCCATCCAGGTGCAGTAAACGGGCAGCCCGCTCGCGCCGTGAGAGTCCGAAAGTCCTGAGGAGCAGGACTTTGAATTCTGTGTACTTGCCGTCTGCCGGGGGCGACTGTACGAACTCCGCGACCTGGGCCACTGTGTCCTGGTCGAGGGAGCTCACCACGTAGTAGTAGCAGGTGTCGTCTGAGGTGATCCGGCGAACTTGGAATTGGGCTTCGGCTTGCTGGAACCATAGGTTAGGGCGCTGTGTCCAGAAACCCGGCAGTTTCAACGAAACCGCATGAACAGAGGCGGCGTCGGTCATTCCTGGTCCAAAAATCGTTTGGACTGTCGGGGTCACCAATTGTAGCGGAGTGCTACATGCAGCGCTAAAATTACGACACGGAGTCGGTAACTGCAGTCGAAGGAAAAAACTTTATTCCAAATCTTCAGCCTCACTTTAAGCCTCCCTCAACCTGCCCCCCATGGCGCAGAGGCTCCAAAGCTCTGTGCTCGCAAACCCCCGTAGGCTATCTAATTGTGAGTTGGTTCGGATGTGCCAGGAAATGGGTCGCCACAGTACCCTCAGGTTCTGGTGATACCAGATTAGCAAATTTTCCTGACTATTCAAAGCTGCTTAGTTTAAGACCTGAACATACTTTAGTTTACATGTTGCACAGCAGTATAATAAATTTTCAGGATTGATGAAGGGTCTCAGCCCAAAGTGTTGACTAGTTATTCCCCTCCATAGATACTGCCATATTTACTGAATGACACAGATACCTTCCCTTTGAAGTTAAGGACATAAAAAATATAATCAATGTAGTTAGATGGAAAACATTCATAAAGCAATGCAATCATGTGCTTTTAGGTCTGATGGGAGAGAGAAGTAGAGAGAATGTCTGGCTTGGGTAGAGTCTTTGAGTATGTTGTTGGCAGCCTCACCTAGGCAGTGTGTAATGCAGAGTTCACAGAGGTGAGGGCAGTGTTACATCCACAACTCTGCACGTTCTTGCAGACTCAGGCAGAGCAGTTGTCATACCTAGCTGTCATGCAACCGGATGCTTTCTACATGGTGCCTGGCTGTTTATTGTTGTGTCTCCTCAGTGATATGCTCAGACCTCTTTTATTCCACTGCTGTAACTTTGGAGGGGTAAAACCTAAGCTCTGTTCAAAAACTACAAGAATGGTTTTTACCAATGTTATAGTACTGGAGTGGGATCTTGTATGAAGAAATTCATAATATGTGCTAACAAGGTAGCTTGCCACTCTGAGACTCACCGTTAAATCAAGTTGAAATGGTGTTGACCTACTGTACAATGTCCTAAATGCTTCGTGGCAATCAGGAATGGGAACCTACTGACTTATTTTTTCTCCCTTGCTTTGGCTACTGCAGTTCTCAAATATTGTCTGCATGTTGTTTAGGGATGGGCAATTTCCACTGTTTTCTGTGATAATGCTCTGGTACAGCATTGTGGGACTGCAACTCTCTCAGAGACACTACACTGGAACTGCTTTGGTGTGCTGTAACACATTTTATACACCTTGCGAATTAATTTGCCCAACAGCCTCTTCGCTAAATGCAATTAGATCCTTTATGTGTGCATTGTACATTTCTAAAATCTTGTTCTGGGTTTTCAATGCGAGTGACGTGCATGGGTAACAGAAGCCATTGCCTGTGTGCAGTGACATCAGATGTTGTATGACTCACACAAAAAGGACTGACCGAAAGTTTTGAATGACTACTGTCCGGTGGCCTTGACCTCACACATTATGAAGACCCGAAAGAGGCAGGTCCTGGCAGGTCACCTCAGATCCCTGGTCAGATTTCCCCTCGATCCCCTGCAGTTTGCCTACCAGGAGCACGCTGGAATTGTCGATGCTGTCAACTACCTGCTGAACAGGGTCTGCTCCCATTGGATAAGCAGAGCAGCACTGTGAGGATCATGCTATTTGAATTCTCAAGTGTCTTCAATACCATACAGCCCTCATTGCTGGGGGGAAGTTCCATTCGGCGCAGATTGGCACTTACGTTGTATCCAGGGTAACAGACTAATTGACCGGCAGACCACAGTTTGTGCAGCTTCAGAGCTGTGTGTCAGACACTGGGGACTGTATTGGCTCCTTTCCTGTTTATTCTGTAGACCTCAGACTTTAGATACAACACTGAGTCATGTCATTTGCAGAAGTTCTCTGATGACTCAGCAATAGTTGGGTGTATAAGGGGAGGATGGAGGAGGAATACCAGGCCCTGGTGGAGGACTTTGTCAAATGGTGCAAGCTGAATCATCTGCAACTCAACGCCAGTAAGACAAGGGAGATGGTGATGGACTTTAGGAAGACCAAGCCTGCACTGCTCCCTGTTACTATTGATGGTGAGGACGTGGATGTGGTGAGGACCTACAAGTACCTGGGGGTGTACCTGGATGACAGACTTGAGTGGAGCACCAACACAGAGGCTGCGTACAAAAAGGGCCAGAGTCACCTCTACTTCCTGAGGAGACTGAAGTCCTTTGGTGTGTGCAGGCCTCTCCTTCACAAGTTCTACCAGTCTGTTATTGCCAGTACAATCTTCTGTGTGGTGGTGTACTGGGACAATGGTGTCAGCACGGGTGATGCCAACAGGCTCAAGAAACTGATTAGAACGGCTGGCTCTGTTATAGGAGTCAAACTGGACATATCGGAGGCTGTGGTAGAACAAAGGACCCTCTGGAAAATCCTGGCAATTCTGGACAATGTTTCTCACCCTCTGCATGCCACCTTGGCTGAACAGAGGAGCACTTTTAGTAGTAGACTAAGCCAACTGCGCTGCTCCAAAGAGCACTGTGAGGTCATTCTTACCCTCGGCCGTTAAGCTCTGTAATGACTCAAACTTTAGCTGGGGAAGTGATGACTGCCTCCTGTTAGACTGCTTTTTATTCTTTCTCTCTTCTCTTCTAATATTTGTATATCTGTGCACTTGTAATGCTACTGTGACACTGTCATTTCCTTTAAGATTAATAATCTATCTATCTATCTATCTACTTGAGCAAAATGAGATTGCGCATTTGAAATCGCGTTCAGTGGAGAATGCCTTAGCTAGAGAATTAAAGCCTGCTTTGTCTTTAATTAGAAAGGGGTGTGATTGCAGTCACATCATCCTTTTCATTTGGTGCTTGCTTTCAACTTTTGGTTTCAGTGCTATAAGAGATCTTGCTCTGCCTCAGACCCAACCTTTTGCTGTCACGCCATAATGCCTTATCACATCTGACCCATGCTGCCCCTTCCCCTGATGTCCTTGATGCCCTTTCCAAAAAACTGAAAGAGTAATATTTGAAGTCCTGGACCCTATTTCTCTGTCCTCTGATGTCACCTGACCTGCTGAGTGTTTCCAGCATTTTCCATTTCTGTTTCAGAATTTCCACATCTGCTTGCCCTCCCTAACTCTCCCCTAGTGCCCTTGGTTTACTCTGGCAGCTTTGCCACCTGGAGCTGATGGAAGGAAGACTATTTTGTGTCTGCAGATGTGAAAGATGCATTGAACCTCATACGTGCAAGAACATTCCAACACAGATATGGTGAATAACACAATGCAGTCCTGCCTGAAAGTACCTTTTGAGCACTGAATAATCTCCTAACAGTCTTTCAATTGAGAGATTAAGGCAGAACCCTCTCTGTAGATGTTAAGGTTTCCAAGGTGACCTTGAAGAAAGAGAAGTTCTTCTTTCAGCCTGATCAGCTTACATCAATGAAACTGAGAACCTTATCTTAAATGTATTGTTGTTAGGGAGGCATTGCTTCCTACAAATTGGCCACTTTTTTGTGCGTTGGAGTTGAAACAGCATACCTTCTCTGACAGTTTAAAGTTATGGAAGATGCAACTGCCTTCTATGAGATTGTCAATCTCAGTTCCTTACCTAAAGCTGGGAGTGTTGAGAAAAACATTGGCATGCCTCTTGCAGTGAATTTATGGACTGACGTTGATATCCCAAGCGGAGGAGAGTGCATGCCAGTATGTCTTGGATTTAAGTCTGGAAGAGAAATTTATTTTAAAATGGGAAGAATGTGTGTGGAATTCCTTACCCCTGCTTTTCTGTGACTCCACTTTAAAATATTCCATCGGGTTGTTTTGTCAGCTTTGCATTAAAGTAGGTGTGGGCCTAATCAAAAAAACCCTCCACTCCAGACATTCTCATTCTTCCCCCTTCCATTGGGCAGAAAATGCAAAAGCTTGAAAACACGTACCTCCCGGTTCAAGGCCAGCTTCTATCCTGCTGTTAGCTCTCTTGAATGTACTTCTTGACTATTAAAGATGAGCTTTTGACCTCACAGTCTCCCTCATCATGTCCAATGCACCTTATTTCTACCTGCAATTACTTCCCTTGTAACTGTAACATTTCATTATTGTTTTTTCCTTTGTACTTCCTCAAAGAAGTGACAAACCAGCAGGTTCAAGAATAGTTATCACCCTTCAACCATCAGTGTCTTGAAGCAAAGGGGATAAGTGTCACACAACTTCACTTGCCCCGTCACTGAAATGTCCACACAACCTACGGTCTCATTTTCAAGGACTTTTTATCTCATATTCTCAATATTGATTGCTTTTATTATTATTACTGTTATTATTTGTTGTGGTTATTATTCTATTTTGGATTTATTGAGTATGCCTGCAAGAAAATAAATCTCAGTGACGTATATGGTGATGTACATTTACTTTAAATTTTGTACTTTTGAATTTAATTTGTATGGGTGGCTTGCAAAACTCAGATTTTCCACTATCTCACAATAGATGTGAGAATAATATTCCAATTCCAATGAGTGTTGATTTTGCTAGAGACCAAATGTCTCAAAGTCTCTGGGCTCCTGTGCAAGTTAAATAAAACTTCCAGTCAAATTCTTGTTTGTGACAGCTTCGAATGCACATTGCTCTTGCCAAATTATTTCTCACATAGTCAGTTTCATTTGTTTACATGTGCACTTTTGTAAGGGTAGGGGTTGACAGTGTTGGGAAGTAGATCATTTTTCCACTTTCCATCCTTCCCAGATTTCTTGGAAACTTTTCAGAAATATAGCTAGGTCTTGCACTTCTGAATGCATCCACCTCCGGTAAAGAGGGCTTCTCTTTTGTTTCTCTTGTATAACAATTAAAAGCACATTGGTCTGATTCAAACTTTAACTTACAACCAAATTGTCAGTGCCAACATTAATTTTTAACCCTTCTGTTCATAGCACTCAGATGTAACACAACTAACGTGGCGCTACCTCCAAATTTGGATATGAATGTCTCACATTTTGCAATTTAGTCAGCTGACAAGAAATATCCAGCCTACTTCTATAGCAATGTGGTTTCTCTACTCATCCAATACTTGGTCAGTGTGATGAGGTCTACCACACCTTTCTTTTCAAGCAGAGTGCACCAGCCACCTCCACACACTCGATGTTTCTTTACTTCTGTCCGCTTCTCTAAAGTTACACATGCTGTTTATTGTTTACATTGGAGGGTACACTTGCCTTTTAGATCAGCCTCAGTTCACTGCATTGGCTTCTGGGATGGCCGTTGACCCAAGGAGAGAGAGTTTAGGAGATTACAAGCTGATCAAATTCAAAATGTTGAGAGAGATTGATTGAATGAGTGCCAAAAGGATGTTTCCTATGATTGAAAAGGATCCCAGGAGAAGAGATGCCCATGTAAGACTGAGCTCTGGTTTGGAATTTTCTGCCTCTGAGGACTGTAGATGATCAACCATTAAAAGTGTTCAGGTCAGTCAACTTTCACACTTCAGGGAGAGAAGGTATATGCAGATCGTGGTAGACCATGGTCTGATTAACTGACTGATCAATTAGCTTTATTTCTCACATGTACATCGAAACATACAGTGAACTGCATTGCTACACTGGTTGGCCTAATCTCAAATAATAATGAGGCGGCCTACAGAGAAGAAGTCATCACCCTGACACAATGGTGTCAAGCCTACAACCTCTCCCTCAGCGTTGCAAAAACAAAGGAGCTGGTTGTGGGTTACAGGAGGAATGGAGATAGGATATCCCCTATTGATATCAATGGATCTGGGGTTGAGAAGGTGAGCAGATTTAAGTTCCTTGGCATAAACATTACCAAGGATCTCAAGTGGTCTGTACGTACCAGCTGTGTGGTGAAAACAACGCCTCTTTCACCTCAGACGGCTGAAGAAGTTGAGTATGGCCCCCCAAATTCTAAGAACTCTCTATAGGGGCATGATTGAGAGCATCCGGGCTGGCTGCATCACTGCCTGGTATGGGAACTGTACCTCCCTCAATCGCAGGAATCTGCAGAGAGTGGTGCGGACAGCCTAGTGCATCTGTAGATGTGAACTTCCCACTATTCCGGACATTTACAAACACAGGTGTGTAAAAATAGCCCAAAGGATCATTGGGAACCCAAGTCACTCCAACCACAAACTGTTCCAGCTGCTACCAGCCAGGAAGCGGTACTACAGCATAAAAGCCAGGACCAACAGGCTCCATGACAACTTCTTCCAGACCATCAGACTGCTTAATTCATGCTGACACAACTGTATTTCTATGCTATATTGATTATCCTGTTGTACTTAATATTTATTATAAATTACTATAATTGAACATTGCATATTTGGATGGAGACGTAATATAAAGATTTTTACTCCTCATGTATTTGAAGGATGTAAGTAATAACATCAATTCAATTCATTTGCATCAAATCACATCAGCAAGGACCGTGCTGGGCAGCCTGCAAGTGCCGGCATGCTTCTGGTGCCAACATCAACTCACTACCATAACTGTATGTCATTGGAGTGTTGGAGGAAACCGGAACACCTGATGGAAACCCACATGGTCATGGGGAGAACTTTATAGACGATGGAGGGAATCCTCATCTTACAACTAGCGCTGTAAAGCATTGCACTACGCCACCATGCTGCTGGTAAGTCTAGTGTTTCCAATATTTCAAATTTTAAATACGCCTTTTTATTTATTTGTGTCCTATCAATCCCTGATCAACATTATGCTTTGATTCTTATACAGTCAAATATGTCCCCAGGGCTGAGGTTGGGGTGGAGTGAGAAAAAATGATGAGGAATCAGAAATTCATTTTAGATCTGTAGCTTATGCTCTTCTGTCATTTAAGCTGGGTTTATCGTCACGTACACAAGCACAGTGGAATATTGGTACAATATAAAACTTGTAGCAGCATCACAGGCATGCAGGTACAGGCAGCCCACATGATATAAAATAGACATGTTTTATACTAGACAGTGATGAGACTGAGGGAAGAAAGTGTGTAAGAAAGCAAAGACACAGTCAAAGGTGTGTCCATGTACGAGGGGTGATTGATAAGTTTGTGGACTAAGGTAGAATCAATTTTTGTAAGCCTAGCACATTTAATAACTCATCTCCTTCTACCTTAGGCCACGAACTTATTAATCACCCCTGATGAGTTATTAACTTCAAACTTTCTGCATAATCACTCAAAGAGTTGAACTGCATGTCCATGTAATGAGAGCTCTATAACTCATCTCCGTCTACCTTAGGCCACGAACTTATCAATCACCCCTGCTGTGGACACTTTCTGGAGGTCCAAGATCCGTATGCTCCACGACCACTGGACTAAGTGTGTAAATGTAGGAGGGGACTGTTGAAAAATAAATGTGCTAGGTTTTCTAAAACTGACTCCTTCTACAAACTCCGTCACAAACTTATCAAGCACCCCTCGTAGTACAAGAGGTGGCCTAACCAATCAACCAATTCCTGCAGTATAATTGAAGCTCTCAAAACAGAAAATGCAGATTTATTGTTAGTGCTCAATGTACAATTTAAGATTTGCTGCAATAACATGCAAGGATAAATGGCACGTGGGAAAGATCCAAGACCCTCTATTTGTTTAATCCTGGCCTTGGATCTGAGAAGATGGATATTACCCAGAACAGTTTGAATATTTAATATTAATTCATATCTTGCACTTGTGATGCAATGTAGCTAGTCCCTCCAATTTTTCATTTGGTCTTCAAGCACACTTACTCAATTGTGACTAATAGAAGATAATTAATCCCAAGGTGCTTTGGATGTCCTGATAATAGGCTTGGATACCCAGTCTGGCTGCCTACCACATCAGATCTAATTATGATTTAAAATTGCCATTTTAATTTCTTTTAAGGTATATCAAACCATTCATAGTTTTGAGAAACTCACCTTGCTGTTTGAATTTTATTCTTTAATGTTTCTAATTGAAAATTATGTGAAAACTTAGCTGGGCTAAAATAAGGTGTAAGGATTGTTAAAACTCAAGCAACAATCAAAGCACAGTTTATCAAGCAACCTTGATGGAACAAAAACACTCTGAAAGAAACACTTAATTTTAACCAGCGTATTGTGCAGACCTTTCACTCGGAAGCCAGCAGATGTCTAGGCATTTGAGCCCTAGACTGAGCAATTTTGCAGAATATACACTGAAGTGTCATGCTTCCTTGACAATATGTTCCAGGACAATGGAAATTTCCTAGTTAGGCTTAAGCATAGCAATCCATTAAAACAAAGCATGAGTATCATCCAAAATTATGAATTAGAAGGAGCAGGAGGCTCTTCAACTCCTCCAGCCTGTTCACTCACTCAATAAAATCATGCTGATCTATCTGTGCGCTTAACTCTGAATTCACAGCTACCCATGGTAACTGTTGATCTGTTATCTACCTATCTCTGCCTTTTAAAAAAATGTATACAAACAATACTGATTCCACTGCGATTTTGAGGAAGAGAATTCTAGTGTCTCGCAACCCTCTAAGGAAGGGGTTCCCAACGTTTTTTATGTCATGGACCAATACCAATAAGCAAGCGATCCATGGACCCCAGACAGGGAACCTCTTCTCTGCAAGAGAAAACATCACCTTAATCTGTTGTTGAATTGAGAATCTTTTATTTTTAAACCTACACCTTGGTTCTCCAGTGTCCCCACAGGAAGAAGCATCATCTCCACTTCCACCCTGTCAAGATCCCTCAGGAATTTGTGTGTTTCAATCAAGTTGCCTCTCATTCTTTGCTCCAGTAGATATAAACCCAGTGCATTTCACAGAACAGTATGTAAATGTTTGTTTAAATGTGCCTTTATTGTTTTATGCTTGTGTTTCTAAATATAATTTTGTACAGTTTAATATTTTTATTTATTTCAAACTTTCTCCACTGTTTGAATGTCAAAGATAGGCTTTCATTTTCAGTGCCCTCTATGACACCCAAAGAGCTTCGGTCTGGGAATTCATCGGTTATGAAAACTGTTCTGGATGCAAATTGTTACCAAGGACAAAAGTTATTCACTTGATTGGCATTTCATCCCACCTATCCACTCGCCTCCTCCAGACAGGACCTTACTACAAAGGATAAGCACAGCAGATGTCCGGGGACATCACCTCTCCAAGTTATATGTCATCATTTGGTTTAAATGTTAGACACCATCACCTTAGCAGTGGGTGGGAGTATCTTGACCAAAAGAACTGCAACAATTGCAGAAAACTGCTCACAATGTTTTCTGAAGAGCAAGTGCTGACTTACCACATCTTAAAAGATGAATAAGAAGTAAAACAAAAATTAGCTCAGTATAAAAATGATATTCACACTGGGACGTTTGTACTTTGGTGAAGGTGCGATATACCAGTGAGTTGCAGACACTGAAGGCAGCCCGCTACTCTGGAACTGATAGGGTGATGGCGGACCTTGTAGAGGCGGGCCCAGGAAGGGATGTGACGAGGCTATCTGGACACTTGATGTCCAGAAATGGCTCCAATATATATTGAAATTAAGAAGAACTAATGACAACTATTCCAGTGCTCTTTGTTGGTTCTGTTTAAAGAATGGGCTTTGCAGCAATAGCTTGAGTACTGTTGGCTGGATGCTAACACTACGTACCGATAGTTTCCATGAGTAGGCTTCTTCTAGCAAATCCATATACATGATCCAGAAGGAGACAAGCTGACTATTTCCCAATGTATCTCCACAAGATTTTACCCTTATGTTTAATAATCTTCCCACAGTGGTGTCTGACGCCATTGAGTAGTTGTAAATAAATAGTCTGCAGTGTGGCATTTGTTTTAAAGACATGTTCGACCAGTGGGATTCCCAGGTGATTTGCCCTGATGAAGGGTCTCAGCCCAAAATGACAACTATACTCTTTTCCATAGATGCTATCTGGCGTGCTGAGTTTCTCCAGCATTTTGTGTGTGTTGCCCGGACTGAACAATATATAGGCATGTTGTAAACACAAATAAGTCTGTAATATCAATGTTGTATGCAGAGTTTGTGTGAAGGCAAAAGAAAGTTTTACAATGTTTAATAATGCAAAATGCGGTTAGTCCAGACAGACAAATTTAAGTTGAGTCATGAAATTCCTGTTGTAATTTAATTTCTCAACAGAATTGGTTTTAAAATAAACCAAGCTTGAAATATCTTCTGTGGTGAAATTAGGCAATTCTGGGAGAAGCTCATTGGACAGCATTCAGGTGAACTGATTGGATATAAAATACTGATATGGATTGAATGACTGACTGGCAGGACACAGAGTAGGAATAAAGGGAGCCTTTTCTAGTTGGATGTCAGTGACTAGTGGTGTTCCACAGGGGTCAGTGTTGGGACTGCTTCTTTTCAATGATTGTCAATGATTTGGATAATGGAATTGATGGCTTTATTGCCAAGTTTGTGGATGATGCAAAGATACTGTAGGTGGAGGGGCTGGTAGTATTAAGGAAATGGGGTCTGCAGAAGGACTTAGTCTAGGAGAATGGGCAAAGGAATGGTAGATGGAAAATAGTGTCGGGAAGTGTATGGTCATGCACTTTGGTCAAAGGAATAAAGGCATAGACTATTTTCTAAATGGGGAGAAAATTCAAAATCAGAGGTACAAAGGGGCTTAGGAGTCCTGGTACAGGATACCCTAATGGTTAGCTTGCAGGTCGAGTTGGTGGTAAGGAAGGCAAATGCATCGATGGATAGCATTCATTTTGAGAGGACTGGAATGTAAGAGCAAAGATGTAATGCTGAAGCTTTATAAGTCACTGGTCAGACCACACTTGGAGTACTGTGAACAGGTTTGGGCGCCTTATCTAAGAAAAGATTTGTCAGCATTGGAGAGGGCCCAAAGGAGGTTCACGAGAATCATTCTGGGAATGAAATGGTTAACATAAGAAGCGTGTTTGATGTTGCTAGGCCTGTACTTGCTGGAGCTTAGAAGAATCAGGGGGCATCTCATTGAAACCTACTGAATATTGCCACAGATGGCTGTGGACGTGAAGCCATTGTGGAGATGATAAGCAGAGGTTGATAGATTCTTGATTAGTCAGGGCATCAAAGGTTTCAAGGAAAAGGCAAGAAAATAGGTTGAGAGGGATAATAAATCAGCCATGATGGAATGGCGGACTAGATTCAATGGGCAAATTGACTAATTCTGCTTTCATGTCTTATGGTCTTATGGTCTAAAAGTAACTAACAGAGGATTTAATTACAAATAGAGTGTATCTGGACAAATAAAATCCAAGGAATTGGCAGCATTAAAGGTGTGAAGCCCATGTTGCTGCTCACAGGCACCAAGTTTGCAGAGTGCTCAGTGAAAAGTTCCCAACTTGTTGATAGATTTTTGTTTGTATTGGACAATGTGAATATACCGGCAGCATAGCCAAATGGATTTAACAGCATAAATGCCATATGCCACTTTGCTTTGCTGAAATCCAGACTAAATGCATCATATTAACATGCTATGTATGAATTGTGGCATAAGTAGTATCAGAGTGGTAATAGAAACCTTTAGTGGTTTTGAATTCTGAAAAAACCTAGCGGACATCTGATTCTTTTAACAAAAATGTACACCATTCACTGTACATCTGACATTTACAAGAGTGTAATAATTGAGGTGTCAATTACAGCACTGGTTTCCCAGGTTGATATTCCCTAGAAGACAAAAGGACTTTAACTACAGTATGTGGATGTAATTTTAACAAGGAACCTGTGTTGAGTGAATAGCCTGCTGGGAAGAGCAACTGAGATCAGAACAGGTCCAGAAACCAGAGAGGATTTTCTTTAATGGTTTTCTTGTCTGTGATAAGCAGAGTTTCTCTGGGCCCTCAAAGAAAAATGCATTCTCCCTGCACTTCCTTCCCCATCCCCGGCAGCAATCTAACCCCCCCCCCCCCCACCACCCCATCATTGACTTTGTGCTTTGGCTCTCTAGCTGTTTTCTCCTGCTGTCCAACATTCTGCTGCCAATACATAGAGGCTATCAGTTTGCACATCTCCTGCTACGGAGATCCAGGTAGTTTGCTGTCCACCTTAATGGCTGTCATATGAGGACAGGAACTGAAATTGTCCCTTGTCTAAAGAATATTGTTCAGAATATTGTAGATTCATTTTTATGCATTGTGATGGTTGATAAAAGTTTTGCTGGACAATCAATGTATTGGGTTAAATCATGCTCTATTCTACCATTGTAGAAACAGACCATTTGGCCCAAGTACAACATGAGCTTCCTCTAACACTACATACCCTAATGTTATGATCTGTTCATATCTCTATTGTCTTCTTATATAGATACTTCTTAATGAATCCAAGCCTATCCTTTCAATAACCTTTTCAATAATCTTTCAATAATAGCACATTTCAAATTCCAACCACTTCCTGGGACTGGGAGTCTCCTTGAATTCCCTGTTTATTATATAATGAGTACCTCAATACTTAATTTGAAAAGTGGGAAGTTTAATCTACCTCAATAAACTATGTAACCACAAAAAATAACTCAATGTGGCTCCACCTTTCCACTACCACTGTCTACAGCACCCTTTCTGATAATGATATATAGAACGTCATTTTCCGACTACATGCCATTCTTCACATCAAAATGAGAAGTTTGTCAAATGAATCTTCCCCTAATCTGTTTGCAGCACTATGTATTTGCAAGGAATAAAAGATTGCTGCCTACATTTATTAAGAATGTGCCCCATTGTTATTGCATTTGCTTTGGCCCAGTTCAAAGAACAGATGTATATTATCTTCGGCTATTCTTGGGAGTATGGTGTAATTCAGATGACTTAGTAATGAATTGAATAAATAATATACAACATTGAATGAGTTGAAAGGAACTAATATGTTTTCTTTAAGATGCAGTTGTGCTAAAGCTGCCAATGTGTTTTGTTGTACAAGCTGCAGGCTTCAATTTACTGATAAGTGTAAAATTTTATTTTCTTTAAACATCAGATTTTGTATATTGATAGAATGTGTGGGTCCAACAGCTTGATTCCATTACAAGAGATGATATGTTCAGAACAGTGTGAACTGGCCTTATGGATCAAACCACTGGCTGGAAATTTCTGTGGAGCTGCTTCTGGTTATTCTTCTGGTAAATCTTCCAAAACTGGAGCTGAAACCACTTTTACCCAAATTAGGTCAAGTGAGAGCCATTTCTAGGATCACCTCACAATTTTGTTTTCCAATATGATTTGGCCCAGTGTTACTGAACTCTCAAGGGGTGAGTGAGGAAAACATGGCTTCCAAAGATGCAATAGGTCTTGATTGGAGGCAAAAGGACAAAAGCTGAACTGGTTGCCAATTCAGACGTAAGGCTATTGGTTCATTCACTGTGACAAACTGAAAGACCAATTGTAAGAGATTACTATGGTAATATTAGGAAACAAGGTGGGTATAGCAGTCAAGTAATGACTGCACAGGCATACAAACAAGCTGGATGAACTCAGCAGGTTAGGCAGCATCTGTTGAAAGGAGCAGTCAACAGCGTAATGACTGCAACAATGACATTGGTTGAGGGTACATCGTCCTTCTCCTGCCACTCTTCAAACAAATGCCATTTCTTCTTTTAAGTTCCTCTGGGGGAACTATTTAAGATCTCATCCAAGGAATGCATCTCCAGTAGAGCAGCGCTCTTTTTCATTCCGTGTTTATATTTTGGCCTAAATTTGGTGTTCGTCCCTTCAGCATGACCCAATCAAATTTTGATTCTGAAGCAGAAGTTAATGGAAGTACAGGTGACACATTACACATCAGATAATAAATATTCTTTACAGTCAAATTGTGACACTCTGATACACAACTTTTGAAAGGAAAATGAAAGAGCCTAAATTCTCTACATTGATAACATCAGACAATGTATGCCAAATTGTAAGTTATTTGTATGAAGGTTAATTAACTTTTAATTGAAACAGACTGGAAAATTTTTCAGTTATATTGCTCTGATCTTACTTCAAGGTTTCAGCTGCTCTTTCAGAAAATTAATGCCAAGCATCCCTGAGGATCTTTGCTAGGAATTCTGTAGATGTAAAAGTTAGTTGCTTTAATGTGGGAAACCGCTTCTGGAACATTCCCTCCAAAAACAGGGAACTGGAGTATGCAAAGCAATATCTGTATACAAGAGACAAACAAGGTCAATTTTCTACAAAGATTAGGAGAAATTTCTTTAGCCAAAGGGTGGTGGATCTGTGGTGTTCATTGCCACAGATGACTGTGGAGGCCAAATCATTCTGTATATTTGAAGTGGAGGTTTATAGGTTTGTGATTAGTCAGGATGTCAAACATTACAGGGAGAATGCAGGAGAATGGGGTTAAGATGGGTAATAAATCAAACATGGTGGAATGGCAGAGCAGACTTAAAGAGGGCCAAATGATCTAATTTTGCTCCTGAGACTTATGGACTGATGAAGGGTTCCAGCCCTCCATAGATGCTGCCTGGCCTGCTGAGTTCCTCCAGTATTTTGTGTGTGTTATATAAGTGTCTTGCAAATTGTGTCTGGGTTGTTCTGGGATCCTGCTCCACACATGTCCATGACTTTTCCACATCTCTTAATACCTTTGGTTAACAAAAATCTATAAGTCTCAAATTTAACTGACCAAGCTTTATTTCCAATTTCTGAAAGCCTTTATTTGAACCACTCCTGAGGTGCTGATTCCAACCTGAAAGTTTACTTCCGAGACAGGACTTCCTAACCAGTGAAAGATCATTCTCAGTGTCTAGCCTATCAGTTCTTCTAACCTCTTCAAAACTTCAAAGAAGTTATCCCTTCCAAATTCAAGGAAATGCAACCTGAGTTGGCATAATTGCCTTTCAAAATTTAACCCTTTGAGTTCAGGTATCATTTCAATTATATATCTTGCTTATGATATTTTCTAGACAAAATCACTAACAGCACTCTATGTGCGTTCTAAGATAACGTTTTGTATAGCTTTATTGTAATTGATATCGCCTTCCACAACACTCCTCCAGGTACAATGTACAAAGTTATTTTCAGAAGAGGTAATTGTCCTATGCAGATGGTTCTTTGAATCACTTTGGACTTCCGTACTTTACTAGTTTCAAGAAGAATCCCTCTTTGCTCCAACTCCTTTGTCATAAAGGCAAAATTTATGATTTTGCTATTACGTTCAGGAATTCCAGAATTATTTTGAATACTATCGCATGCTGAACTGTCAGCTTATATAAATATTGGTGCGGCAATTATTTGGAGTTTTATCTGCAAAGCGTGACCCTAGACTTGCCAAATGTTAGACAAAGTTCACAATTATCCTGTGTGACGCACAGAAGCTTGCAAGACACTAGTCTGAGCTGAATCAGGCCATTGCCGAATGCAGACTGGAAAGGCTTTTGATTGCACTGGTAGTGTAAAGCTTGTTCTTCTCGTGCCCATAATGGCTTGGCCCCTGTAAGAAATAGGATTTTGCAAGGTAATCCCCAAACAAAATCACTCATTGATCTATCAAGCATTTGACAGGATTACCAAGCACATCTTCTTTTCATTGTTTTCTGTTTTATGATGTGTGTTGTTTGTAAGTACATAATCCTTGCAATAGATGTTTGAGATGTGAGCATGTGCTTTAAGGATCGTTCAATATTATGTCACTTCAGGCTAGTGATCTCTGCCTTAATTGCCTGTGGACACTGCAGGGCCTTTCGGTACAAAGACATGTTTCCTAAAAAAAAGTTTAGTGCATCAAATCTCAACATTTTATTTTCTTGGCCAAGATATTCTTTACAGACGGTCTGTGAACAAATAATCTGCACTCTGTAGCCAATCCATTTTCAACATAGTCTGAAATGAAGTCTTTTTGTTTAGATCAACAATCATTTTAAGCAAACATGTTTAAAGCCATGATGATAATTTACCTCTTTTGGTGTTTACCTGTTGAAATAGATATTTTCTTAAATGACCTTGCTTTCATCTCTTCCTTATCATTGGGCAAAAGAATTAAATGACTTACTTTACTTACTAACCCAAATTCAGCTTTAAAGCAACAAGTAAGTATTTTTGATAAAATTACATTAAGTGTAGTTGGCTGGTGGTGTAGTGGCATCAGCAAACAGACTTTGAGGCAAATGGTGACAGGTTTGAATCCGACCAACATCCTTACATGCTTGTCATGAGAGTCGAGCTAGCAACTTGTACACGATACAGATAAATGCTAAAGAAGTGGCAAGGTTGCTGTCTGATGTGCCACAAGGCACAGAGAGGAATATCAGCAGCAACGTTAATTGTGAAGACCCATAAAGATGTGTTAAAAAGGAGCGTTAAGTGTCCTTTGATGGGCTCCGAATTTCAGGGAACTGAAGACTAATCTCCAGAAGCAGGCAAACACAGGAGAAACATCCTGTAAGCATTAGAAAAGGTGCTTGGTTTATTTTATTTGCCAGCTTCTGTTGAAAAGTTGTAATAGTAACCGACATGAGAAATTGAACTGATTTCCAAGGAACAGAAATAAACCAGTCACCGATAAGAGACAGAGAGGGAGAGGGACAAAGGATAGGGTAGTTAGAAGTATCCAACCTTAATTCACCAGTTCCATAACTAAAGTTTGCATTAGACAGAAATAGGTGAGTGCAATGCTTAATAGTGCTTCATATTATGCAATGCTTTTCTACATTTTTTACACTTCTGAATGAAAGTTAAACATCTAATTCTCTGTCTCCTCCGCAAGCAAATCATCAGGGATTCTCATTTTCCTCGCTTTGCTCAATATTTATTGGTCTCGTTAAACAAACATATTCCCCAGCAGTGCAACAAGTCACGGGTTTCCGTGCGGGCACTGAATTACATGAGGCTCTGGCCACTGGGCAGGACTGTAAGGAGAGTGATGGAGCTGGCAGTTTCTATAAATGGACTGTGAACAGAATGTCCTGCATATATCAAACAGCTTCAGTAAATATAGTGAGGTGCATTGGCTTGTAGCTGTGACGCCAGAGAAAAGTTTATTTATTGAACTGCCTTTCACAACACTGGGACACAACAAAGCACGAACGATCCAATGGTAAAAGAAAGTTACTGCTACGATGTGAAAAACGCACCCTATGAACTCCGACAAATGCCGATGAGCTGTTCACCAAATACTCTGCTTTTCTTGTACTGATGTTGTTTGATGAAAACTGTTGTTGGAACGTTGGAAAGAGTATTTGCTTGTGTTAACTGTGTGAAATTCTGTATGCTAATAGAGTGTTGGCATCTTTTGTGGTGGCATGGTAGCGTAGTGGTACGCTCTTACAGGACCAGCAACCGCCGTTCAATTCCCGCCACTGTCTGTAAAGACGGTACACTCTCCCCGTGACCCCGTGGTTTTCCACTGGGTGCTCCGGTTTCCTCACACATTCTAAAGACGGTCGAGTTTGTCAGCTAATTGGCCAACGTGAGTGTAAATGGGTGGTGCAGGCTTCTTGGGCTGGAAGGCCTGTAACCTTGCTGTGCCTCCAAATACAATAAAATAAAATAAATAAGCAAAATTGTCACCTGACCCGCAAGACTGTGACTCCAGCGGCCCAGGCTCCCTTAGCACTGTACCAATATGTCAGCCTGGACTTCCTGCCTGAAGCTCTGAAGGCTGAGTCTTTTGTTTTATTTCACTGTCTGATATGGGGGTGGGGGGCACAGGCCTACTGCACAGGATCAAAATAACCTGCAGAGAGTTGTCAACTTAGTCAGCTCCATCATGAGCACTAGCCTCCAAAGTATTCTTCAAGGAGTGATGCCTCAAAAAGATGACGTTCATCATTGCTGCTCTGTTCCCTGTTACTATTGCTGGGGAGGTCGTGGATGTGGTGAGGACCTGCAAGTACCTGGGGGTGCATCTGGATGACAGACTTGAATGGAGCACCAACACAGAGGCTGTGTACAAGAGGAGGAGCACTTCTAGTAATAGTCACTGCTCCAAAGAGTGCTAGGTGAGGTCATTCCTACCATCAGCCTTTAGACTCTATAATGAGGCAACCTACCGCTGGGACAGTGAAGACTTTTTGAGGTAACTTTTTTTTTTCGTTCTTACTTCTAATGTTTGCATATCTGTGCACTTGTAATGTTGTAACACTGTAATTTCCTCTGGGATCAACGAAGTATCTATCTATCTATCTCTCTATCTAAGGACCCCCATCACCAGGGTCATGCCTTGTTTCATTGCAGTCAGGAAAGAAGTGTAAGAGCCTGAAGGCACACATTCTATGATTCAAGAACAGCATCTTCCCCTCTGCCATCTGATTTCTGAATTGAACCCATGGATACTACCTCATTACTTTATTATTTCTATTTTTGCACTGCTTATTTAACTATCTAATATATATATTTACTGTAATTGACAGTTTTTCCTCTATCATTATGTGTTGCCTTGTACTACTGCCGCAAGGACAACAAACTTCAGGACACGTGCCGGCGATATTAACCCTGATTCGGGTTCTGATTTGGGGTCTGAGTCAGTGCTGGCCAGGAGTTCCTGGGTTTAGACATGGTGTCTATGAAGGACCAGCTATACATTTGCAAATCAGGATAATGTGTGAGCTGGAAGGAAACCTCAGGTTTTCCCATGTACCTGGTGCACTTGTTCGTCTTATTGGTAGAGGCAGTAAGTTTGGGAAGTGGTGCCTGAGAGGCTGGGATGTTGGGCTGTTTATAGACTCGTCTCAGGGACAGCCTGCTCATTTTAGGCACCAGTCCCAGTTGTTTGGAAGAAGTACTTTGCCATGTCTGAATTCAGTTCTTGGTAGATGCCAGTTACTCTGTTTGCTTTTGTTTCTTCTGTGTTTGGACACAGCAATAACCGTACAACTGAGTAACTTTCAAGGTCCCTTAAGGGAAGTTGAGAGTGAGTCATATAGAGTGGTGAGGATTGGACTGGATAACACCAGCACATTTCCTCCCCAGAAGGACCACAGTGGACCAGATTAATTTTTTAAAGAATCAGCTCATTTTTGTGGTCATTATTAATAGTTTTCCTCCTGTATTTTAGATTAACAATTAAATTTAAAACTCACAGCTACCATGGTGGGATTTGAACTTGGATCTCTGGATCATTACTTTGAGCAACTAGATTACCAGTCTGGTAATTTAACCACTGTGCCACCAGCATAACCCATAATGTTTTGATTAAAAAGCTAGAATGAGCTCAGGTGATAGAGATACTACATTTGTTTGCCCTGGTTTATGTCGCAGTCCAATTAGCAGCAGTCTGGCAGTCCGGGCATGCTGGACTATTAACGGAACATCATCTGTACAGCATCATCACCCTAGCAGTGCTGTGCAATTTTACAAAGGGTTGTTGCAAATCCTCTGTGAACCTCATAGTCTTTGAACGATGCCACATGTTCCTGCTGGAGGCCTGATATCTTACAGCTGTAAGCCAGTGTCCCAGCAGTCAGTCACAGTGCAGTGTTAACTCATTATTAGTCCACTTCCCACACGCTTGTTGAAGCGACTAATTGTGACATAACGTTGGCACTGGAGATTAAAAGAGCCAAATGCCATCATTGGAAGAATTGTGAATGAAGAAAGAGGAACTTCCGTATTAGAGAGCATTGAATCTGCAAGCTGCACGTGCTGTCTTGCAAACTCATTGCTGGACTAGTTGGTCCTTCACATCATGCCTTGCGGTCCCTGTTTGATGGAAAAATTACAATTTCCTGTTCTCCTATTTCACGGATTATTTTCAGCATTATTAACAATCTTGCAATTGTGTTAAATTGCCTCAGTGCATACTTGACATAATTGGATTTCACCCCTCCATTCTATCAGCTGTTGCAGAATCACCTGTGGAACTGTTGGTACTATTTTAAGCTTTTAGTGAGCATATGCAAAATTGGAAACATATGAATGGCATACTTTAAAGATTTTAATGCTAGTGTAGCTAAAGTGTTCCAGATTAGTGGTCAATAAGCTCTTTGAACTGCAATGCAGTGTTCAACCCTTTCACACTGATTAAACGTGAGAATGTAGCATCCTCAGTTGAGGTATTTAGTCGCCATCATTTCCAGAAAAATGATTAAAATTTTCATGGGCTTAAATGAGTGAGGGTTCCTAGATAAATCCATTCACCTGCACATGTGTTTAAGGAAATCCAAGAAGAGTTTTTTTTTAACCTTAGAATGTGATTCTTTGAAACCCATGTTCTTTTTTTTGAGTAATAGAAATGTTTGAATTACTTGTGTGTAGGGTGTGAGGTAACCTTTTAGGAAAAATTCTTCAGGATTTGTGTTGTACTAAATTGCTTGAATTTTCCTTTTACTTTTTGGTTCAGTTGCATTTTCCTTATTTGGCAAAACTAATTTCAATTTTAATTGGGTAACTGTAACAACTTTTGCTTTATATCTATATTAAATTGCAACTAAATCGATGGCAACTGTAATAATACCTACACATTTACTGTCACCCATTGTGTCTGCATCTTTACTACTCTGACCAGGTAAGTTCCTCCCCTCTGTGCTACTCACTTACAGACTAAAGATAGTAATTGGTCATTGTTAATTGTCCTGTGATTAAGCAAATGTGGCATTGCTGGAAGTGCCTAAACTGTGCTGTATCTTTGCTGGCCAATGGGTTCTGCCATCCTTTCGCAAGCAAATGTGATCAGTTCATCTTCTATTGCACAATACTCACATCTTAAAAGCTACATTCTTAAAACCAGATTCAAATTAGCATTACAAAGCTCATTGCCAACACAAACATTTTCTGCGTAAGAAATAATTATTTTAAAAAGTGGGCCCTTGGAGGTATCTTACGAAGCAAGGCCCATTCAGAAAAGTGGGCTTGTCCAGAAAATGGACATGCTCGTGATTCATAGTGAACTGGTCAATTGGAGTCAGAATCGGCTTGGCCATAGAAGGCGGGGGTAGTGGTTGATTGAGTTTATTCACACTGACTAGTGAGTAAAGGGATCCAAACTGGGACGTCTGTGGTTTATATAAATGACTTCCATGAAAATGTGGATAGGTGGGTTAATAAGTTTGCAGGAAATACAAAGATTGGTGGCTTTGTGGCGTATAGAAGACATAGAGATCTGTGGCAGACATGCATGGAGAAATGGTAGATAGAGTTTAATCTAGCCAGGTGTGAAATCAGAATCAGAATCAGGTTTATTATCGCCGGCATGTGACGTGAAATTTGTCACCTTAGCAGCAGCAGTTCAATGAAATACATAACCTAGCAGAGAGAGAGAGAAAAAAGATAAATAAAATTAAACATAATAATCAGTAAACCAATTACTTATATTGAATAGATTATAAAAGATGTTCAAAAAACAGAAATACTGTATATTAAAAAAGTGAGGTAGTGTCCAAAGATTCAATGTCCATTCAGGAATTGGATGGCAGAGGGGAAGAAGCTGTTCCTGAATCACTGAGTGTGTGCCTTCAGGCTTCTGTACCTCCTACCTGATGGTAACAGTGAGAAAAGGGCATGCCCTGGATGCTGGAGGTCCTTAATAATGGACGCTGCCTTTCTGAGACACTGCTCCCTAAAGATGTCCTAGGTACCTTGTAGGCTAGTGTCCAAGATGGAGCTGACTAAATTTACAAGCTTCTGCAGCTTCTTATGGTCCTGTGCAGAAGCCCCTCCATATCAGACAGCGATGCAGCCTGTCAGAATGCTCTCCACGGTACAACTATAGAAGTTTTTGAGTGTATTTGTTGACATGCCAAATCTCTTCAAACTCCTAATGAAGTATAGCCACTGTCTTGCCTTCTTTATGACTACATCAATATGTTGGGACCAGGTTAGATCCTCAGAGATCTTGACACCGAGGAACTTGAAGCTGCTCACTCTCTTCACTTCTGATCCCTCTATGAGGATTGGTATGTGTTCCTTTGTCTTACCCTTCCTGAAGTCCACAATCAGCTCTTTGGTCTTCCTGACATTGAGTGCCAGGTTGTTGCTGTGGCACCATTCCACTAGTTGGCATATCTCACTCCCGTACACCCTCTCGTCACCACCTGAGATTCTATCAACAATGGTTGTATCATCAGCAAATTTGTAGATGGTATTTGAGCTATGCCTAGCCACACAGTCATGTGCATATTGGGAGGTAAAGAAGACATATGGCATGCTTGCCTTTTATTTATACAGACATTGAGTTCAAGAGTCAGAAAGTTAAGTTGCAATGTTATAGAACACAGTATTGCTGTCAATTTTGTTCACACCATTATAGGAAGGAAATTGAGGTTTTAGAGATGCAGAAGAGTTTTGCAGGACCAGAGTGCCAATGAACTTGGGTTGGTTATAAGGAGAGGGTGGACAGGCTTGGTCAAAAACTCTAATGTGCATTTAAGGTGAGAGGGGGTAAATTCAAAGGGGATGTGCAGGGCAATTTGTATTTTACACAGAGTGGAGGGTGTCTGGAATATACTGCCAACTGCGATGGTGGAGGCAGATACAATGGAGACATTCTAGAGGCTCTTAGATAGGCATATAGCTGTGCAGAGAATGGAGGGGGATGGACATAGTACATGCAGAAGAGATTAGTTAGGTTTTTAATTATTTTTGGCACATGTTGTGAGCCAAAGGGCCTGCTACTAGGTTGTACTATGGTCCATCCTGAAAAGTATTAAGTTCTATTACTGTAAAGTAACTTCACAGTGATTGCTTCATGCTCTTGACTGACTCTGTCATAAAATAAGGTCTGCACTAAACATAAACATGAAAAAGGGGAACAGACATGTTAAGGCAGCGAGTGAGAAAGCCGCAAGAGGTAGTGGTCATATTAGTAGGATAGTCATTAATGGTCCAGGTAGTGTACATGAACTTGAGGTTATGGCAGCTCTGAGGATGAGCAACATTAAATATCTTATTCTAGGACCAGTTGCCAAGTATATAGCATCTAACATCCCATGTGTAAGTGGATACTGAATTTGCAAGATAAAACCGTTCCCCAGAATAAACTCAAAAGTTCAAAGTTCAAAGTACATCTCTTATCAAGGTATGCACACCTTGAGATTCGACTCCCAACAGGCAGCCACAAAACAAAGAAACCCAAAAGAACCCATTAAAAAAAGAAAGACAGTTAGACTCCCGATTTGCCGAGGAAAAGAAACAGATCATGCAAACCATCAATGCAAGCAACTAGCATTCTGAACTGGTCCACAAAGAGAGTCCACTTTCCTTATGAAAGAATTGTTAATCCTATCTTCTTGACCAATGATTTTGTCATCTGCTCTTGTAGATCAATTTCATTTTATTATGCTAAATCCCAGCAAATGCATTCAGAGATGTTGATTGGCTAAGAACGTCATATTAATGAAAATTGTCATTAAAAACAGACTTGGATACATGGACAAGATTCTGCAAGAACCCACCTCCCCATGTCTGAAGACTTGAATGTTGGTGACAATGAGATGCCAACAGATTGGAACTACATCATCTCAGACTGTTAAATGAATTTTTCTTTATCCTTAATGTGGAATCCTTAGTATTCCTTAATATGATGTCAATTCTATAGTACATAAAGAAATTAATTATAAAATTATCAATAACAAACTCTGTGATGTAACAGTAGGCGATGATGACCCAGTTAATAATGGTTCATGCAGATCTAGAAAAGGGAGGCTATGCATGATCAACTTTGTCTTTGAGGAGGCAGAAGTCAGGATAAAGTACAGTATATTAGTCCTTGCTGTAGTTAACCTCAAAAGCTGGATTCAATGTAGCTCATCAGGACTTATCCAAAACCTCAGGCTCAGCGATCAAAAGGGACAACGAACATAATTGCCTGCAGCTGCCCTCCAAGTTGTACCCCATTGTGATTTAGAAATATGCCAAAACTTCTTCATTTTCACAAGGTCCAACTTCAGAATACCGTATACAGCAGCACCGAGGGAGAGACTTTACCAGAGGGATTGGAAAGGTTCAAAATGGCTCAGTGCCTTCTTATCAAGGGTGTTTAGGCATGGTTGATATATGCTGGCCTTGACAATGAATCCCAGGCCTAAACATGAAAGCACCTTAACTTCCAAAAGTCTTTGATGATGCTGCAACTGAAAAACAGCTGCTTCCAAAACTTCAGATACTTAATATGACTTTAGGAACAGATAAGAAATGGACTGAAAAGTAGAAACGGCTGTATGTTTATTGCTGAAGTTACGGCATATTTTAGGGAAGAAACACTGAAGGAGATGCACTGGCTTGCAAGATGTGGACTATTTGGGTTTCCAGTTAACAGAAGACAAGCTGGTTTTAAAAGTTGGTGCAAAGGCACAAGGTTACAGTGGTTGAGTTACTGCATTCCAGAGGGTTTACAGAGGCCCAAACCAGCAGAGGAACATTACATTCAGTTAATATTCTGGAATTTGTAAGCAAGAGCAGCTAGTCTTCATAATGACCAGACAAAAAACTACTGGATTGTCATAGAAACAGTTCATTAATGTCTATCATATCCTTTCCTATATGTAACTCCAATCGCACCTCACATGATTGACTAGTGAAAGTCCTCTGAAGAGGCCTGATGTGCTACTAAGTACGACTTAGTGATAGTCAGTGAAGTATGTCTTAGCAATGATCTTCCAAAAAAAGTTGATTAAAGAATAAAAGTTTGCTCACTGTGATTAAGAGAATGGAATCTAAGGTTGGAAGGAAAGAGTAAAAGAGTTGATTTTCAGACTAGAAGCCTGTGACCAGTGGTGTGCGGTGTTGCTGTTGTAAATCATATATAAATGATTTAACACCAAACCAGTGCAAATAAGTTAAATAATAAAGTTGGATGAAATGCTATATTCTCAAGCAGTGAAATACAGGTAAAAAAAACAGAATGTGTTGCGCTAATCTCACAATGCTATTACACTCAGATAGGAGTTGTACAGAAACAGATCTTCCATGCCACTGGGTCAGTGCTGACCATCAAACACCTGTTTATACTAACTCTGCATTAGTTTTATTTTTATTCTCTCCATATGCTTATCAGCTCCCCCAAGATGCTACTATTCACCCAGGCTTCAGAAGCTATTTATAATGGCCAGTTAACCTTTCGATCCACACGTCGCTGAGATGTGAGAGTAATCCGGACTATTGGGGTGGGGAGGGGGGTCGTGTGATCCACATAGTCACTGACAGAAATTGCACATTACAGAGCCCAGGTCAGGATGAGACATGGGACTCTGGAGCTGTGATGCAGCAGCCTTAAATGCTGTGCCATTGTGCCCTGGGGCAGTGAAGAGAAGGGCTAACCCTGGGGTCAATGATCTGAGCTAACAGGAACCATGAGAAAGGTTTGGTCTTTTCACTTCAATCACAATTACCGCAGATGAGAGTTTGGATGCTTATTAGTTTAGGAAATGGCGAAAGACTCCTAAAAAACACAACATTTGTTAACACACTGGTCTTAGTTACTTTGAAAACCAAACAACTTGTATGTCACAGTTGGTTTCAGTGCAACAACTTTCATTTAATCTGATAAATATTTAATCTTGTGCACTGCTCCAAGGCACTTAACTACCGTACGGAAAACATCAGCATAAACCTGGGGTTTACAGCCTCCAACTTAATCTGCCAAATTTTCCCTGTTGAGTGGATTAGATTACAAAAAGATATTGCTGAAATATTTGGGGTGGTGGGAAGAAACTGGGAATGTTGACTCTTCGTTTTAGTCTCTGGTTGTTTATAAAAATTACCATGCTTCTGGCGACTTCATCCAGACTCGAATTGTAGGCTGGAGTGGGCATTGGCAAATCCAATCTCAGGTGCTGCCAAATGGGGAAACCTTGGGATGAGCAAGCTTGAAGTGTTTTTGGCTGTGGTCGGGGAGAGTAACATAAGTAGTGTTTTCCGTGTCCCGCAGTCAGTGAGGCCACGCTTTCAAAAGCAATGTAGTTTTTGCTGCTCGCTGACCCGTTGGCAGCAGCCAGGTCGCCCTGTTTACCTGTTGCTTCCAATCCCAGCCTCTCGTCAGTGGCTACCAGAAAGCAGCATGGTAGCGTAGTGGTTAGTATAACACTTCATAGTACCAGCGACCCAGGTTCAATTCCTTCCACTGTCCGATAGGAGTTTGTACGTTCTCCCCTCGACCATGTGGGTTTCCTCTAGGTTCCTTTGTTTCCTCCCACAGTTTAAAGACATACTGGTTGGTAAATTGATTGGTCATTGAAAATTGTCCCCTGATTAGGCTGGGATTAAATCGGGGATTGCTGGACAGCAGAGCTCGAAGGGCCAGAATGGCTTATTCTGTGCTGTACCTCAGTAAAAGAAATGCAAGTGCAGCATTGGCATCAGTTGCCAACGGGTGACGCATGTTCATGCAAAGCAAGTAGTTTGTCACATCTGTTACACTTCCCAAACAAAAATATTTGCATTCAATCAAAACTTTAATCAACTATTAAATAACGAAGTAAAACAAAATCTAAAGCAAATTCAGACTGGCAGGACTGACCTGAGCCAATAGATCTGTAGGATATGTTGCGGCTGATATAAGAAGCTGAGTTGAAAAGTGATGCCAAATGTATATGTATATTAGTGTTGAGCAATTACTTAACAATGTAATTAAATCTTACTTAATGTAAGATTTAGTAGTTAATTAGAAGCCAAGCAAAAGTACTTTTCACAATATGTAAGTAAGTAAGCTTCTTAAACTGCCTTCATAGAATTTTATATTCCAGTACCTACTCACTTCTATAAATCAGTTTGTCTACTTTGCTGTTCCAGGAATTGGAATTTAAGTTGGTTCATTATTGTCACATATATTGAGATACTGTGCAAACTTGTCTTCATGCAGTTCATAGAGATCAAATTGGTAAAGGGTGCATCAAAACAGAAGAAGATGAAACAATAACAAATAGTAAGGCATTTAATAAGGTACCCATGCAAGGCTTATTGAGAAAGTAAGGAGGCATGGGATCCAAGGGGACATTGCTTTGTGGATCCAGAACTGGCTTGCCCACAGAAAGCAAAGAGTGGTTGTAGACAAGTCATATTCTGCATGGGGGTTGGTGACCAGTGGTGTGCCTCAGGGATCTGTTCTGGGACCCTTTCTCTTTGTGATTTTTGTAAATGACCTGGATGAAGGATGGGTTAGTAAATTTGCTGATGATGCAGATATTGGGGGTGTCATGGATAGTGTGGAGGGCTGTCAAAGGTTACAGTGGGACATTGACAAGATTCAAATCTAGGCTGAAAAGAGGCAGATGGAGTTCAACCCAGATAAGTGTGAGGTGGTTCATTTTGGTAGTTCAAATATGATGGCAGAATATAGCATTAATGGCAAGACTCTTGGCAGTGTAGAGGATCAGAGGGATCTTGGGGTCTGAGTCCATTGGACACTCAAAGCTGCTACGCAGGTTAACTCTGTGGTTAAGAAAGCATGCGGTGCATTGGCCTTCATCAATTATAGGACAGAGTTTAAAAGCCAAGTGCTAATGTTGCAGCTATATAGGACCCTGGTCAGACCCCACTTGGAGTACTGTGCTTAGTTCTGGTCGCCTCACTACAGGAAGGATGTGGAAGCCATAGAAAGGGTACAGAGGAGATTTACAAGGATGTTGCCTGGATTGGGGAGCATGTCTTATGAGGATAAGTTGAGTGAACTCGGCCTTTTCTCCTTGGAGCGATGGAGGATGAGAGGTGACCTGATAAGAGGTGTACAAGATAGTGAGAGGCATTGATTGTGTGGATAGTTACAGGCTTTTTCCCAGGGCTGAAATGGCTAGCACGAGAGGCATAGTTTCAAGGTGCTTGGAAGTAGGTACAGAGGAGATATCGGGGTAAGTTTTTTATGCATAGAGTGGTGAGTGTGTGGAATGGGCTGCCAGTGGTGGTTGTTGAGGTGGAAACGATAGGGTTTTTTAAGGGACTCCTGGATGGATATCTGGAGCTTAGAAAAATAGAGGGCTATTGGTAAGGACATGTTTGGCACAACTTTGTGGGCCAAAGGGCCTGTATTGTGCTGTAAGTTTTCTATGTTTCTAGTGAAGAGTAAAGTTAACAGCTACAGGGAAATTGCAGATCAGGTAAGCAATTAGGTGCAGGATCATAATGAGTTAGATTATGAAATTAAGTGTCCATCTAAGGAACCAATTAATCAGCTTACATGAGTGCAGTAGAATCTGTCCTTGAGCTGGGTAGTATGTGTTTTCAGGCTTTTGTATCTTTTGTATATTTAAGAGGTGAGAAGAGATTTGATTTTGGAATAGCATGAGACTCAAACACTTTAATTTGAGTTTGGTGACCATTTAGTAAAGTAGCTAGAATGTCTAGAGGGCCTATAGCCACATGGCACCCAGTCAGAATCGGCGCCAATTACATTCAAGACAGTACAAACACTGGAAGTACAGCCTTGTCTCTTCAGGAAATATCTGGATTCTGGCCGTACTCTTTCCACATGAGCCAATGTAGGCCAAGGTTCATGCCCCGGTTTCTCCATGCTTCAGAATGTGAGTTGGAGATGGCCAAATGACGTGGCAGAGCCAAAATGTGCTTCCACCACCGGGAAGTTAGCCTAATTTAAACTGATGGGAGAGTTTCTCTCTATCTGTTGCATAGATGCAGTCTGGCAGGCAGCTTTCAAAAAGGGAAATGAAGCTTGCAGCAGATTGGACCTCCTCTTCTCTCTTCTTGCCCTGCTCCCAGATCTTGTGTGAGACATACTTCCAGCAGGGCCACGGAGCCCAACATTAATTGCTGTGTCTCCCATAACTGTCCATGGACATTTTCCACCACATTCATTTTAAATATTTGAAACGCCACCAAAATGTTTTTCAACCTGCCGAAGTGTTAGGGCATGCAAATATACAGAACTGTTTAAGTTTCAGCTTCTGAGCACTTCTTTCAAGGAACTCAGTTAGAATGCCAGGAAAATGACACTGTTACATGGCACAGTGATGTTAGGGAGGATAATCATGTCCAGTACCAGCCCAATCCATGGAGATTAGTTGTTCTTTCTATAGAAACGGATGCAAGTTGTTTCCTTTCTGTCTTGTCTGGCTGGGAGTTTCTGAAATCTTGATTCAATTCCAATTTATGTTCCAAAAAATTATCTCTATGTTCAGCACTTGGAGAGTATTGATCAGCAAAAGAAAATGCCACAAAACTATTTGTTGCCCCATACTTTAATACCTCGGGGCCTTAGTGGAAAACACTTTGCTTTTTTCTTTGATCTAGCTGAGGGTGAATTAACCTACACAGAGAGCTCTGTACCTACCTGTATCATTGGTGTATCCAGATCCATGCTCTGAATCTTGTACTTTTTTATCTCCAAAAAAGAAAGCTAATGGCCCAATGGAACATTAGGCTGTCAGCTTGCTGTCAATTTAGTTACAGATGTCCTGGTTCTGTAATAAATCTCATCAGGTTCAAAGCCACGGGGCAGATTTGCAACCAGGAATATGTATCTAGTTAACTGAAACTTTGATCTGGATGGTAACGCACAATCCCCTGAGTACTCGACTTAGTGGCCACTTTCTTAGGTACATACACCTGTTCGTTGATGCAAGTATCTAATCAGCCAATTACATGGCACCAATTCAATGTATAAAAGCATGCACCATGGTCAAGAGGTCCAGCTGTTGTTCAGACCAAACATCAGAATGGGAAAGAGATGTGGTCTAAGTGACGTTGACCATGGGATGATTGTTGGTGCCAGACGGGGTGGCTTGAGTATCTCAGAAACTGGTGATCTCCTGGATTCTCACACACAACAGGGTCTAGAGTTTACAGAGAATAGTACAAAAACAAACAAAAAAAAACATTCAGTGAGCAGCAATTCCATGGGCGAAAACGCCTTGATAATCGGAGTGCTAGAAGAAAATGACCAGACTGTTTCAAGGTGACAGAATGGCAATAGTGACTCAAATAACCATGTGTTAAAACACGTTGAACCTTGAAGTAGATGGGCTACAGCAGCAGATCATGAGCAGACACTCAGTGGCCACTTTATTAAGTACCTCTAGTATTCACCCTATTGGTTCTCACAGTTAGGGCAATTTTCACAACTACCCTTTACAACAAGATGCCCTCCCTCTTATCTTTATGGCCCAGTGGGTTAAATAAATAATAACCTTCTCCATTTGCCAGCTTAAGTTCACTATGTGTAAGGCCACGTTTACCTCCATTCCTGGGTCAAAGGTTAAGTTGCTTTCAGGTCCTGCCCATCTCAACCTATATTTATAATTGGAAGTTCCAGTATACAGGCAGTCCCCAGGTTACGAACGTCCAACTTACGGACAACTCGTATTTACGAATGGACCGCCATAAAGCCTATTATATTAAAAATTCGTTGGCTCCAGGAAGGAGAACGCCGTCCGCCATTTTAAATCAGATCACGTTGTTGTTTACAGTGAGTTGAGTGTGTAACTTGGTATTTGGCTTAAATTGTTCTCAGCAAGATTCACCCTGACCCCCCTTTTCCAGTCAGCACAGCCCCCACTTGTCCCATTTAACCTGTCTCAATGTGGGTGGACTTTAGGACCCGGGGCAGCTTAGGACTCGCCGCCTGTGGCTGCTGCTGAATCCGCAGAGTTTCTGTTCTGTTAATGGACACGGTAAATGAGTTAAAATGATGGATCAATAATTCCCATCTCGTGTTTATTTCACTCTCCACACAATTATATTTACAGGGACTTTATTGTGAGTGTAACCATGCCTCCAAAGCGTAAATCCGATGCAAGTGCTGGTGGTGCATCAAAGAGAAGGAAAATGATCATGATTGAAAATAAAGTGGAAATAATAAAGCGATTGGAAAGAGGTGAAACACCATCGGTCATTGGAAAAGCATTAAGCTACAGCCCTGCCCCAATGAAAGCTATAATTATTACTAAACAATGCAGTGGTTTAACTATTGAAATGGAAAGGCTATTGATAATTTGGTTAGACGATCAAAATCAGTGTAATATGCCAATTAGCCTTACTTTAGTGCAAGAAAAGGCTGGAAGCCTTTTCAATGATTTAAAAGCTGCATGTGCAGTCAGTGAAGGTGATTGTGATAAAGAACTTGTTGTGAATAGGGGTTGGTTCAATTGTTTCTAAGTGAGGGCAAATTTACATAATATTAAAGTGCAAGGTGAAGCAGAAAGTGCCAATGTAAGTGCTGTGAGTGACTTTCCTGAAAGGTTGAAAAAAATTATTGAGGATGGAGGTTATTTGCCAGACCAAATATTTAATGTAAATGAGACTGGCTTATGCCTAAGAGGACCTACATTTCGAGAGAGGTAAAAAGTGCACCAGGGAACAAGGCATCAAAGGATAGGCTAACACTTAAAGACAGACTTAGGAACTGATCTTGTTCATAACCTGGAGACTGCCTGTACATAATAGGAAATTTTGGGAATCAGGTCAACATGATTGAGCAAGCTGATCTTAACTATTTAGTTTACTGATGACTAAGGTTAAAATAAGTCACTTGGAATTCATCCAGTCAGCGATCACAGCTTGCCCTTACACAGTCCCAATGAATGGGAAAGGGTTGCAATGGAGTGTTTGGGTTTGGCGATCCCACTTTCGGGAAATCAGTTAAGTGTCCAGACTTGATTTCACTAGGTCTGTGCCATTTTCTCTTTGTAGTATGATGGATAGAACTTCTGCACACAATGTAAGCTATAGGCAGGGGGCAGGGTGGCCTTCTTTAAACCTGGGACCAATGTAGTTGATGCACCATCAATAACTCACTCTGAGACGTGAAGGCGAGATATCAGCTTTTACTGACTGGAAGAAGGAACAAGCAGTGAGTGACCACCATACTACATCCTGGAGACTGAGAGGCCAGGCTCAGACCTCAATCGCCTTTATACAGGGGTCTGTGGGAGGAGCCACAGGAGCAGTCAGCAGGGGCGTGTCCAGACAGGTATATGTAGTTCACCACAGTAGTCATGGCAACTGACACATGAAGTGACTTCCTCTAGGCCAAATATAGGTCCTGCCAGGCAGCTCTCTGGCAAAGAGGCAGCCTGAACCTTTGATAAATAGTAATGCCTCTTAAAAAAAATGGCGATCAGCTCCTTTGTTAGCTGGCCAGTAATTCCATTGGCAACATTTGACTCAAACTTTGATATTTCTGGCTGGTGTGAGCACAGTACCCAAATAAATTTGCCTGCCTATTCTGTACTAATGAGAAGCCCTCCAGGTTTTGACAGAACCAGTATCGGGGCCTGCTTGTACATTCTTAGGACAAATGCCAGGATCTCAAGTAAAAGAATTTTAGGACCAAAGATGTTGTAATAATCTATTTCCAAACAATCTTTTGTATATGAACATCAAGTTAAATCAACCTTTGGTGCTTGGGTCATTAAGATAAGAAAATCCTTTGGCACAGGTGCCAAACAGCCTGCCACAGTGTTATTGTCAAAGTCTCTGTACAGAGATAAATGGCGTGCAAGCTCTTTAGTAGAGTTGCAAACAAGAGAAAGCTCCAGTGTTTTGTGTGTGTTGCCAGATTAGATTAAGGGATTCAGTACTATTTACCAGTTGCTGATACACAACTTTGCACAAGTTGAATTTGAATCCCATCAAAATGGGCTAGGTTAGCCAAAACTTTGAAGCATGTTGTGATATAAGCCTATGGTAACTTTGAGTCATTTTCATTGCTCTGTCTTGAAACTGTTTGTGTTTAGCTCGAGTCTAGGGTTAAAACCAGACCAAAACATTTATTCGGGTTATTTTGCTCTACAAGGATCAAGTGGCAAAGGGAGAAAGCTGCAAAAGAATGGTGAATTTGTAAAATCAGCTATGACACAACCATTGTTGGCTGAATTTTAGGTGGTGATGAGAAGCCATATAGGAGATATATCAGCTGTTGCAACAACAATCTTGCACTCAACTTCAACAAGACCAAAGAGCTGATTGCGGACTTCAGAAGGAATAAGATGAGGGAACACACATCATTCCTTCTAGAGAGATCGGAAGTGGAAACAGTGAGCAACTTCAAGTTCTTGGGTGTTAATATATCTGAGGATCTCTCCTGGACTCAACATATCAATTCAGTTACAAAGGCAGCCTGAAAGAGGTCGTGTTTCATTAGGAGTTTGAGCAGATTTGGTATGTCAAAGACACTCGCAAATTTCTACAGATGTTCTGTGCAGAGCATTCTAAATGGCTGCATCACCGTCTGGTATGGGGGGGGGGGTGCTACTGCACAGGATTGACATAAGCTGTAGGCAGTTGTAAACTTAACTTCATCATCGGCACTAGCCTCTGTAGTATCGAGGACATCTTCAAGGAGCGATGTCTCAAAACAGTGGTGTCCATCGTTAAGGACCCCTATCAACCAGTTCATGCCCTGTTCTCATTGCTACCAGCAGGAAGGAGATACAGAAGCCTGAAGGCACACATTCAATGATTTAGGAAGAGTTTCTTCCCCTCTACCATCTGATTCCTAAATGGACATTAAAACCATGAACACTACCTCACTACTTATTTCAAGACATGTGCCGGTGAAACAAAACCTGATTCTGGTTCTGATAGAGCAGGTTTGAAGGGCCGTAAGCTGACACCTCTTCCTCCTGCCTTTTGTATGTTTCTCTGCTTCAATATTATTGTGACACTGAAGGTTAATCCCAAGATTTGGGTAAAGACTCTCCGACACAAAGGCATTCAAATGAAGTAACATACAGATTAATTTAACGTCAGGTCAGAGAAGAAACACATGCACACATCTGATTTAAAGATGGGGTTGAAATGGAAAATTCTATGTACCATATTGCACTTTTCTTGTTCCTGAAACACATTCATCATAAAGCTTTCAGGCAGCATATAGATAATGGTCTAGGCACATTTGAGATAAAGATGGAATTGGAGAGAGTGGAGCAGAGAAATGATGGAGAGGTGTTGTTTTGGAACCTGTCCACCTAAACGGGGAGCAAGGCTTGATCAATCTAAGCTCCAGGCCGATTTAGAAAGTTCGAGCAAAGGCTGGAATCTGGGGTCTTGGCCCAAGGTGTACCGCTGTGGCGGTGCCCAAGCTCCTGGTGAGGGGGACAACCTGGTGCTTGGAGAAACGCCGGGCCAGATGGCCTGAAATGCAGTGTGTTGAGACTGGAGGTGAGGGTCAGGTCCAGCTCTGCTCCGTGACATTTTACTCCATTCTCATCAATGCTGAGGCTGTGTTGTGCTCCAGGCTTAGCGTCTGAATTTTTGTGGTGATTTTCTCCTCTGTGTGATGAACTGAAACTGAGATCATGGACCTACTCTGGCTGCAGGTTTATGGATTCAATTTCGTTCTGAATGCTGAAACTTACGTGTGTGTGTGTGTGTATTGGTCACATATATTGGTCTTTCTTATACTGTGTTTTTTCAGGTTTCTTGTTTTATGGCTGCCTGAAAGCAGACAATTCTTAAGGTTGTATACTTTATACATACTTTGATAATAGCAAAATGTACTTTGTATGATACAATCAATAAACTACCCAAGGTCTGTTCTATAGTTTTATTAGTAAATCAGTAATGCACCGTGTTGGGAAACAATATGCATTATATCTGCAACAAAGAAAAAAGAAAAGCCAGAAACTGAATATTTTTATAAGCTTTGACATCTACAAGACATTGCTTCCATTAACCATTGGAGCAGGGCTCTCTTCTTTTCTAACAGTCTTTTTCACTAGTCATACTTTGTTCCTCTGGATGTGACTAAAATTAGCAACAAAGAATCTGTCAATGAAAAACCTGTTGATGATAGAAACCACACATACATTGTATGTGATTAAGGACATGGGCAGCACTAAATGCCACAGATGCAGTGATGCAACCAACTGTACATCAGAACTGTACAATTAAATATCTCCTCAAGTTTTGTTCTGTCCAAACCACTAAGGTTTAACTTTCTTAAAAAAAATCAGTAGCTGTTTAGAAACTTGCATCTTTCTTCTATAATCAATCTATAATGGTATACATTTTTTTTTAAAAGTGCAAACTTTTGGCGACACTTCTTGCATTCAGATTATTGCCATTTCTTCGTGCCTACTTATAGAAGCACTTGTTCTACGCTCTGTCTCCTTTCAATACTTGACTGCATCCTTCACACCAAACGTCCTACTGGGAGCAAACAGAAATAAGAATGCATTAGTGTTCAGTCTGACTACTCACATGCTTACTGGCACTGGCTGGCAATATAAAAGTTATATTTTCATAGCCACAGAACACTACAGCACAGAAAGAGACCCTTCAGCCTATCTAGTCTATGCCCAACTATTATTCCACCTAGTCTCATCGAATTGCACCCTGATTGTAGCACTCCATTCCTCTTCCCTCCATGTATCTATCCAAACTTTCCTTAAATTTTGAAATTGAACCTGCATTCACCACTTCCGCTGGCAGCTCATTCCACACTCTCGCCCCTTCTGAATGAATAAGTTCCCCTTCATGTTCTTCTTAAACACTTCACCTTTCATCCTTAACCCATGACCTCTAGTTTTAGTCTCAACCAACCTCTGTGGGAAAAAAGCCTGCTTGCATTTACACTATCTGTACCCCACATAATTTTATATACTTCTCAGTTCATTTGTAATCATCCCAGATCTGGTGAATACATAATCTTTCTTGCCCTTATACCATTCCATATAGGAAATGTTTGTATTCATATGGTACCTCTGAGGTATCTCATTATTAATTTGTGTACAGTACCCCACAGGTGCTTTGCTTAGTATCAAATCAATCAATTTTAATAATATTGATCGAGAGGAAATGGCTAATGCCAAAACGGGGAAATAACGGGAAGAAAAAAGCTAGAGGCTGGGGAAGATGGTGCATTTTGGTTGACTTTTTAGAACAATCTTCTTGATCAGTTGATTTTGGGCTGCAGAGTTAGGTAATCAAATAAAGTTTGGAGTTTGGAAATCCAAAAGGGAAAAACAAACATTGATGGCATACTTGAAGTCAGGCAGAATCTGTGGAAAGAGATTTTGTCAGTGCTTCAACAAGGTCAGAACTGGTTAAGGACTACTGAGAATATGTTTTGGGCATGACCTTAAATCAAATGGCCTCATCTTGGTAAGGGGTACACAATAAAACTAAGCTTTAGATATATGGATGTTAGAGTAAATTGCCTGGTTGCTGACAAAGTAGCGCACTCTCCCAGGATTCACCAGTGTGTGTGAAAAGTGCAAACCTCTGTGGATTGAATGCAGATCTAGCGAAGGTTTCCTAAACAATTTGTAGGCAGCAGCAAATCACTGACCCATTCCATCAGGAAATTCCGAGAATGAACCCAGCACTCATGTCTTTTCCTCCCACTTGAAACAATGTTTTGATATGACTGGCGAAGCAGTGAGTCCTGAGTGCGACGTGAATGGACTCGGTCTGTTAGTAGCTGAAAAACTGGTAGCACAATTGGCATTTGGCAGGAGAGTATTTTGACAGAGATCAAATTGGATCCAGATGTTGCAGAGGTGAGCTTCTGAGAAATTTTGTGTAATGAGTAAATGGTACCCTGTAGAAATGTAGCAGGGAATAGTTTTCTAATCTATGCCATACTTTCCTCTTTAGACAATGGCAGCTGAGCATAATAAAATAAATATGTGACGAATAAAGCATCTTGTCAAAAGCAATTACTTTCATGTTTCTCTTCCCCAGACACCTGATTTTGCCATGGCTGGGAAACAGATTAACGACCATCCAGCCGTTCTAATTTAATATTATTAGCACAGTGTTTCATGATGCACAAAATTTGGACATTTCTTTCCCTCGTTTGCAAGGTAAGTACAAATTATTTGCTTTGAAATAAATACTCCAGTTGCTAATTACATTTCATCATACTGAAGCTGGCTTGTTTTGAGTCCATGAAGGGTTCTGTCCGCTACAGACCTAATGCGTGCGCTGATTTAATTATATTTATTCAGCACCGTCTGGTGTGCATTTAGGGACACTGACCTGAGTCGTTTTGAAAACAAAAGCAAAGTTTTTTTCAAATTACAGTAATTCTGGTGATAAATATATTTTGTCCTGTTATTGGTTACCTGTTATACACACCACCTAATATTCTGTTCGCTTAACTAAGCAGCTAGTGAATTTAATATCAAGTAATTAAATTCTTGAAAGTAACACTGGCACCAGTAATTGGTGTAAAAAAGAACTTTATATCACTTGCTTCTCTATTTTAGGAAGGGGATCGTCCTTTCTAAAGCAGGACTGGGAGTCCCCACTTACCAAATTGGTTGACCCCAACCTACCCTTTTAAGTGGCCCTAGGAGAGAACTAGGGATGGCCTATAAATGCTGTTATTGGATGAATCACAACTAGCAATGAGTCAGCTTACTGGAATGAGGTAGGTCGCCCGGTCGAACGGCGATGTAAAAGTCAATTGCTCCGCTTCAGAAAAACTAAAGAATTTAGGAAGGGGAAGGAGGGTGAACATGCTCAAGTCTACATTGGCAGTTCGACAGTGGAGTGTCAGCAGTTTTAAATCCATGGGCATTCATTTATTGGACGACCTGTCCTGGGCCCAGCACAAAAACACAATCATATAGGAAGTACGCCAGTGCTTTTGTTTACTTAGGAAGTTAAGAAAGTTCAGCTTGACATTGAATATTCTAAAATACTTGTACTGACGTACTGTTTTTTTTTATGGAAACATTCGCTTAAGTAACATTTCCTTTCAGAAGTTCTGACAGGAGGATCCTCGGGGAAATTCGCATTCGTAGAGCAGTTTGAAGTAAGCGGAATTCTGCGAGATGGGGATGAAAGGGCGACTTGGAGTAATCAGGTCACGAGTCGCGTGAACGGACTGGTGAAGGGTTGTGACTCCAATAACTGTCCCACAGGTGGAAGCTCCCGGCGGACTGCTCTCATTCCAGGGCTGTAGCCCAGCGACCAGACAGCTCACATGAGCCAGAATGCGGCCTAATCGTTTTATGTCGTCCCACTCCTGCCCCTTCCAACTACATCCGTCAGTGTAAGCGGCTTGGGAGAGTCCGGAGCCAACGTGATTTTTCTGGCCGCCGCCCCCACTCCCAATCCCCCTCCCCTACTGACGTACTGTTGAAAGTATCCTGACCAATTGCATCATGGTCTGGTATATCAATTTGAATACACAGGAATATAAGAAACTACACGGAGTAATGGACTCTTGTGCAATACAAGACGGGCACACTTCTCCATACTGTTGGTATTATCTACAGAAGGCACTGCTTCCAGAGAGCAATGTCTACCATCAAAGATCCCCAGTATCCAGGCCACGCCATCTTCTTGTAGCAACCATCAGGCAGAAAGTACAGAAGCCTGAAGTCAGTCCCACATTGCCAGATCCAAGAGCTAGTTCAACCATTTGGTTCTTGAGCCAACAGATAAAACCCTAATCACTACGATTTAGCAACACTGAAAACACTTTAGCCATTTTGCACTAAAATGGATTTTTTGTTTATGAATGTTGCTTATATGATGCCATGTGCCTATATTGACGCTGCAACTAAGTTCTTCACTGCCCCGGTGCATACATACACTACTGCATATAACAATGAACCCGAGTTTCATTTGACGATCCCTGAATGCATCATGAAAAAAACTGGACATCTGTGCAGGGCAGTTGGTACAAGATCGGTGTAATGCCGTCCAGGATAAGGTAGGTGTAACGCCTAGATGTCTGATGTCTCAGTTTACACATGTCCCTTCTTACTTGAGTGAATTTTTGAGTGTTCAAGAAGTTTTACATTTGGAGCAACAATTCTTCATTTTTAAAGACTGAGACTGTATTTCTTGATTTACAACACTCCTCAAAACTGGGGGAGCTTGGATCTGTAACTTAATTGGCTTGGTTCTTATCTCTCCTTACATTATACACAGAGGAAGACAACTGAACCCGATGTCTGCGGATGTAGCTGCAGTGAAGCCTGCCAAGCTCATGAAGAGCAAGGAAACATGCCGAGCTGGAGTGCAGTATGGACACTGCCTGTCACTTGCCGACCTATAATGGCTACAGACTCCTCTCACCACGTTTCACATTGTGGGCTTGTGCTGGGTCTCATCATCTGACCACTTGATTGCAAGAAAAGGTGAGACACTGCTACTTAGTAAATGATGCAATGTTTTAGAACAGAGATCAGCTAATTTGGCCAAAAACTCTAAAGCTCATCCAACATAACTGAAGTCTTGATACATAAAATAACTACAAGAATGCTTAATCTAGAGCACTAGGATAGAAACATCAAAGTTAGGAGCAAGGGTGTGTCATTTGCCATTCAAGCCAACTGTTCAGTTCAATTAAGGTGTATCATCTATCTCAATTCCAGATTTCCACTCTCTCCCAAATCCCTTGATGCCTTTTCATATATAAATATCCATCTTCCTAAACGTAGTTCCTGACTTGGCTCCACTGTGCTCTGTGACAGAGAATTCCACAAGTTCACCACCATCTTAATTTAGAAATCCCTGTTCATCTCAGATCTACCCATATTCTAAACTGTGATTCCCGATTTCATACCCACAGTCAGGGAAAATACCTTCCCTGCATCCAGTCTATATAGCCCTGTAAGGATTTTGTTCATTTCCAGGGATAGCCTTTCATTCTTCTAAACTCAAGAAATTATTATATCCAATCTCTCTCATCTACAATGATGAAATGTTTTGAGAGGTTGGTCATGGCTAGAATTAACTCCTGACTAAGCAAGGACCTGGACCCCCTGCAATAGGTCTACAGGAGCTGCCCTCACACTGACTCTACACTTGATCTTGGACCATCTGGACTACAACTATACCTAGGTCAGACTGCTGTTTATTGATTACAGCTCAGCATTCAACAGCATCATCCATCCCCTCACTACAACTCAAAAATCTCCAAAACCTGGGCCTCTGTACCTCCCTCTGCAACTAGATCCTTGACTTCTTTATTGGGAAACCACAGTCAGTGTGGATCAGAAATAACATCTCCTCCTCGCTGATAATCAACATTGGTGAACCTCAAGGCAGTGTGCTTAGCCCACTGCTCCACTCCCTCTAGACTCATTACTGTGTGGCTAGGTGCAGCTCAAATGACATCTGTAAATTTGCTGATGACAAAACGGTTGGTGACGAGAAAGTCAACAGGAGTGAGAGAGATAAGCTGTTTGAATGGTGCCACAACAACTTAGCACTCGGCATCAGTAAGACCAAGGAGTTGATTGTGGACTTCAGGAAGGGGAAGGTAGGAAAACAAACTCCAGTCCTCATCAAAGGACCAGCAGTGGAAAGGGTGAGTAGCATCAAGTACCTGGGTGTCAACATCTCTGAATATTTATCCTGGGTCCAACCTATTGATGCAGTTCTGAAGAAAGCTCGACAGCAGCTATATTTCATGAGGCGTATGAGGAGATTTGATATGTCTCCAAAGGCTCTAGCAAATTTCTAAAGGTGCACTCTGACTGATTTTATTCAGAGGTTCCACTGCACAGGATCAGAAAACGCTGCAGAGGGTTGTAGACTAAGTCAGCTCCATCATGGGCACTATCCTCCCCACCACTGAAGACATCTTCAAAAGGCAAAGCTTCAAGAAGATGGCATTCATCATTAAGGACCCTTACCATCCAGTACATGTACTCTTCTCATTACGACTATCAGGGAGGAGATACAGAAGCCTGAGGACACACACTCAATGTTCTTGGAATAGCTTCTTCCTCCTCCACCATGAGATTTATGAACAGTCCATGAAACCATGAACACTACCTTGCATTTTCTGTCTTTTTGCACTATTTAATTTTTTAAATATTTCTTATTGTAATTTATAGTAACTTTTTACATATTGCACTACGTTGCTGCAAAATAACAAATTTCACAACATACATCGGTGATAATAAACCTGATTCTGATTCTCATTCTTTAAATGTGCTATTTTTTCCTCCTCTACAGGCCTAATTCCTTGCTCAATGAGTTCCTTGCTCATTGAGATGATAAGCAGCTACAATGGAAACAGAATACACACCCACATCTGGCATATAGAATTGCTCTTGAGCATTCCAGTGTCGGTTATTATATAGTTAACTCTTGTTTTCTATCTGTTGGCCAAGTCAAAATTGCTGAATTTATCACACATTCCATTAACAAAATCTTAGTTGAATATCCCGTGAATACATAATAATTTAATCATGAATTAAGGATTGAGAGCTGATTGAAAGTTTGTAGACTAATTGAAATGCAATTGACTAGTTTGTCCTATGGAAAAAAAGTATTAAGTTGGTTATATTTTGTTCATCAATAACTACACACCTGCTTCTAGCTAATTTAATGCTGTGCTGAAGAATGAAAACTTCTGTTCAGAATCTCTGCTCCCTGACCACACAGTTCCTGTTGGAGGTCTCCATTTGGAGATGGAAGTTTTGCTATACTTTTCCCACAAATCTCTTCTAACTATTATTGCACACCTTCCCTTTGTACACTTCCACAGTAAAAAGTGCTGGATGGGAAATTCATCTGTCCTGTTCAAAATGAATGTATTGGTTGTCAGTTGCATTTGCTTTGTATGTTTCATGTACGTCTTTGGACCGTGGGAGGAAACTGGAGCACCGGAGGGATCCCACTCGGTCACGGACAGGACGTCCAAACTCCTTACAGACAGTGGTGGGAATCGAATCTGTGCATTGTGCTACTGTGCTGCCCTATACTAGCAAATTGGTGATTTAGTATTGTTTCATACATCTTCTTTTAAAATTTTAGATCAGGTTTCACAGACCTTTAGTTTTTATTGATAACACAGGAGATATGGTGAAATCCCTTTTGCTGCTTTAGTGCCCAATTCATTGTCATATGAAACTTCCACTTACTGTATGCTTTACTGTTCCATTCTTCAATGGCTGATAGTGTCATGGTTATCATTTCCCAACCATTCCAAGACTCTTCTATCAGTAATTTGTTCTGTATTTGACAGACTACACTTGGCAATTCTTTCATTTGCTCAGAAGGTGATCTGAAGAGCAACCTTAGCTTCTAAAAAAAAATTCACCTTAAAGGTACATTTATCCTGATCCATCTATTAGATAGTTCACAGAGCATCTTGAACTTATATTTTTCTTCAATCTGCATATAACATAAGAGGCCTTACAGCCCATCGAGTCTAAGCTTGCAATCTCATTAATTCCAGCCCCACACTTGCTTTTCTTTTAACCTACCTGTCAACTCTGTCATTCATTGTTTAGTAGTCCATAATACGTAACTGCACCAGCTTTCAACTCTAAACACAAGGAGGACTGCAGATGTTTCAGTGCAGGTGAGGTAGAAAGTAATGGAGGGATTTCAGAATTGAGGCATTGATTAACTGGGAGCCAGTATGAGTGGCTGAACACAAAAGTGGTAAGTGAATGAGATGGAGCAAGTCAGCATATATGGGTAATTTTAAATGTCTCAGGTCTGCACACAGTAAAACGCACAAGGCCAGCCAACAGGCTGTTTAAATTATGTTATTCTCAGATCGATTGAAGCATTGTCGAGAACCTCATCAGCAGGGCTGGAGTCATGTGATATTAAGCAACTGGAAATCCTGGAGTCAAATATGACACCAAAGGTGCAGAAGCTTTGGGCATCTCCATAAATGTCACCCGGTACAAAGCAGAGCCTTGGAGCTGTTGTATATACAATCTTCTTCTGCAAACGCCAATAACATTCAGTGAACTGATAGGACTCCCTAAAATACAACGCCCCTTTTACAAGCTTTCCTTCTTGACATCGCTTGAACTCCGAGGGAGTACAAAGTCTGAATTAGCACAGATCAATAGTAAAGTGAACAGGTCCAGGGAAAATCCCTATCATTGCTATTTTCCACTCCAATAACAGAAGATGAGCCCAACTAATTTGTGCTGAGCTGATTAAATCTGCCATCACCCCTTCATGCCAATAACAGCATTTATGCTTGTCACATTTTCTTTCTTTGGTACTTGGAATTGCAACAGAAAATTACTGGGATCACCCTCAACAATCAGGATCAGTATTAGTTTTCATATCACTGACATATGTCATGAAATTTATTGTTTTGCAGCAGCAATACATTGCAACACATCATCAAAAACTTATGAATTACAATAAGAGATATACTGTACATACACACATACACACATATATAAAATTAAATAACTAGTGCAAAATGAGAGCAAAGAGAAAGAGAGGTAGTGTACATGGATTCATTTTCTATTCAGAAATATGATGGTAGAGGGAAGAAGCTGTTGTTGAAATGCTGAGTATGTGCCTTTAGGCTCCTGTACCTCCTCCTTGATGGTAGCAAAGGGAAGAGAGTATGTCTTGTGTGACGGGTGTCCTTAATGACAGCTGCTGCCTTTATGAGGCATCGCCATTTGAAGATGTCCTCTATACTGAGCAGGGTGGGACCATGATGCATCTGGCCGAGTTTGAAAATTTCTGCGGCTTTTTATGATCCTCTGTACCAGACAGCGATGCATTGTTAGAATGCTCTCCATGGTACATCTGTAGAAATTTGGAGAGTCTCTGGTGACATACCAAGTCTCCTCAGACTCCTAATAAAATACAGCTACTGTCGTGCCTTCTTTGTAATTGTAACAATATGCTGGATCCAGAATGGACCTTCAGAGATGTTAGCACCCAGGAACTTAAAACTGCTCACTCTTTCCACTGCTGTTCCTTCGATGAGGACTGGTGTGTGTGCTCCCTCAACTTCCCGTTCCTAAAGTCTACAATCAGATCCTTGGTCTCACTGATTTTCAGTGTGAGCTCATTCTTCTGACACCACTCAACCAGCTGTACGCCTCCTCATCACCATCTGAAATTCTGCCAACCATAGTTGTGTCATCGGCAAAGTTATAGGATGGTGTTTGAGCTGTGCCTAGCCAGAGAGAGTGGAGCAGTGGGCTAAGCACGCATCCTTGAGGTGTGCCATTGTTGATCATCAGTGAGAGGACGTTATTTCTGATCTGCACTGACTATGGTCTCCTGATGAGAAAGTCAAGGATCCAGTTGCAGAGGAAGTTACACAGGACCAGGTTTTGGAGCTTGTTGGTTAGTACTGAGGGTATGATTGTGTTGAACACTGAACTGTATGCAATAAACCTGTTGCAGGTATTGCTACTGTCCAGGTGATCCAAGGCTGAGTGGAGAGCCAGTGACATCGCATCCACTGTAAACCTACTGTGGCCACAGGCAAATCGTAGTGGCTCCGAGTCTTTGCTCGGCAGGAGTTGATTCAGACTATGACCAACCTCTCAAAGCACTTCATCAACATAGGTATGAGTGCAACTGGGCAACAGTCACTGCGGCAGCTCCTCCTGCTCTTCATGGGGACTGGTATGATCGTCTCCTCTTGAATCAGGTGGGACCCTACGACTGCAGCAGTGAAAGACTGAAGTTGTGCTTGCACACTGGCACAGGTTTTCAGAGCCCTACCAGGTACCCCTCAGGACCTGACACCTTGCAAGGGTTCACCCTCATGAATGATGTTCTGATGTCAGCCTCTGCAATAAAGATCACAGATGCTACAGGGATTTGCACCGGTGCAGTTTTATTCTCCTTTTCAAGTGTGCATAGAAGTGGTTTAGCTCATCTGGGAGTGAAGTATCACAGCTATTCATGATGTTAGCTTTCACCTTGTAGGAAGTAATGGCTTGCAAGCCCCGCCAGAGCTGATGTGCATCTGATTCCATCTCTAACCTCAATTGGAATTGTTTTATTGCTCTTAAAATAGCCTTCCATAGGTCGTTCTGGACCTCTTGTATAGTTCTGGATCACCAGTCTCGAATACCACAGATCTAGCCCTCAGAGGACTATAAATCTCAAGGTTTACCCATGGCTTTTGGTTTGGCTATGTCTGGTATGTTCTCAAAGGCACACACTCATCCACACAGCTCTTGATAAAGTCAGTCAACTGTGGCATATTCATTCAGATCTGAAGTTGAATCCCTGAATATCATTCAGTCCACTGACAAAAAAGCAGTCTGTAGGCGCTCGTCCATCTCCCTCGACCATACCTCCTCCGTCCTCAGCACTGGGCACTGCAGTTTTTAGTCTCTGCTTACACGCTAGAAGTAGAAATACAGCCAGGTGATGAATTTTCCAAAGTACGTGCACGGCATGGCGCGGTATACATTCTTGATGGTGGGTAACTGTGGTCAGGTGTGCTGGCTCCTCTGGTTCCGCAGGTGATATATTGGTGGTATTGTTCAGAGACTTCTTCAAGCCGGCCTGGTTGAAATCCCCCGCAACGATCAGGATGGCGTCAGGGTGAGCTGTTCTGTGACTGCTGATCACAGTGCTCAGCCCTGCCAGTGCCTGCCCGACGTTGGCCTGAGGCAGAATGTACACCTCTACCAGGATGATGGCAGAAGACTCCCTCGGTAAATAAAATGGACATGATTTGACTGCATGATGTTCGAGGTTGGGTGAGCAGGATTGAGAGAGAAATTGTCATGATTGGTAAGTGATTAGAATTAAGTTTGGAGCTAAAAATAGCAAATTAGTGACATAATTCCTGTAATGGTTTGTCTGCCTTAGAAGAGTTTGTGCAGGCGCTTTGGCCTCTCGCTTGGATTTCAACATTCAACTCATCCCTTCTGCTTCTACTTTCTTTTATTTACTGATCATTTCATTCACTTCTGATAGATTTGTTAGTATGCTCAAAGGACCTCCTGCACATTGAGATTAAATGTGGCTTTATTGCAGATTTACTACCTTCGCTCTTATGATTCACAGGGTATAGATCTACCAACAACCTTGGCTCACCCCTAATGGCCCTGACATGGCAGAGACAAAGGAAGGGTGGCAGATTTCATTCCGGCTCTGATTTACAAACAGAGTAGCATCACAGTTACAATAACTAAAGCGAGCTTATATTCAATTCCAAACTCAATTCCACAGTAGGGTTCAAACTGACTCTTGGATCACCAGATACCTTTCTATCGTCTTCCATGTGTCTAATCAAAAAGTACTTGTTTAAAATTATTTATAATGGCTAAGGTGACCATAACAGAATAAAAATTCAGCTAACTTCTATGTCCTCTGCATTCTCTGCCATTGGAGAGATACACAAACCACTCAAAATTATCATGGTGAACCTATACAGGTTCTCTTCTGGGCTAACTCCTCATAGACCTGGATCTTCCAAAGTTCAAACCATATTTATTATCAAAGTATGTATACTATGTACAACCTTGTGATCTGTCTCCTTACAGGCAGCCACAAAACAAAGAAACCCAATAGAACCCATTAAAGAAAAGACCGTCAAACACCCGGCGTGCAGGGGGAAAAAAAGAATCATGCAAACAATAAAAGAGAACAAATAACATTCAGAACTGAAGTTTACGAAAGTGAGTCTGCAGTCATGAAGCCGGCCATCACTGCTGCCGATTCGGTGGCCTGTTAGTTCCAGGCCACAGCCTGAGTTTAACACAGATAAGTAAACCTCACAGAACAGCAAGCTGAACTGGTGCGTCCCTGGCCTCCAGCCCTGACACCATGATCTTTTCAACCTGGTTCAATGCTCAAATCATTCCAACTTGGTCATTCCTCGCTTTTGGACCTAGGCCCTCGGGTCTGGGCCCTGCCGCTTTTATGTGGCCTGTATCTGACCTTTCCAAGTTGATCAAACCTCTGGTCTTTCCTCACTCTCAGGCCCAGGCCCAGGACACACTGCCTCAACTCTGCATCACCTTTGCTCGTTTCGCCTCAGTTCTGCCGCATCAAATCGCCTCCGACTCCAGCAATGGTAAAACACTGACTCATTCCCCACTCTCATGCACAGGCCCTGCCGCCTCGATTCGGCCCGCACATGCGACACCACAACTGTCCTGCAACTTCTAGAATTCAGTTCACACCACGAAAATGCCACGTTGTACAGGCAGTTCAACAGCTCAACTGCAAAGGGTAAGTTACAGGCTACTGATAGCAGTGATCGTATCTGAGAAAAAGTGTGATTAATATTAATTATCTTTGGTTTACTGTCCTACCAGAAAGTCATCACTGTGCTTCACCAGCACCATCTTAAAGCAGAAAATAACTTCAACCATTTACCTATCTCCATCTTGTATATACCTAATGACCCTGGCTTCTAACACTTGGGCAGAGAAATCCACATATTCACCACCCTGTGGGTAGGCCTCTTTGTCCCTGACTCATCCATTAGGATAGATATTGAGATGTTCTCACTGTCAAGTTCTCTTAGGGTCTTATTTGCTTGGATAAGATCACCCCTCATCTTTCTAAACTCCAAGGAACACAGACTCAGAAACACTGTGCCTCTCTTGACAGGATTACACTGTCCACTCAAGAATGATCTTGATAAACCTCCTCTGAGCGTACTATATCCCTTTTTTAGCTAAGGGTGCCAAAACTGTGCTCAACAGTCCAGGTTTAGCGTCACCAACACCTCATACAATAATAACAAAACCTCCCTGTGCATAAAATCTAATCCCTTTGCAAAAAAGAGGCCAATATGCTCCTTGCCTTTCAAACTATGTATTGGGCATGCATACTGACTCTTGGTGTTTCTTGCATTGGAACACCCAGATCATTCTGAACCTCCAATGCTTCCAGTATTTTGTTATGATGTTAACATTTTTTATCATCAAATACAGCTGACTGTTAATTACTTGAATGTGCTAACAAATTAAATGGTCCAAGTCAAAATATAACTCTCAAATAAATTGGCAGCTCACTCAAAACTCTTCAAGCTCCAGATCTACATAACACTTCTAATGTTGACTCTTTCCCACAGATGGATATTTACAACCAAATTATTTAGTCATTTTGAAAGAGCAAGGTGGCAAATCGTTTGAGCTCCTGCTAGACCCTGATGAGCTCTGCCCAGTGCACATGATTAGATTACATGTTCTGGCCTTGGAGGGTCAGAACTCCAGTGATACAACAGCTTCAGGCATGGGGTTGGTGTGTGATTAAATGTGGGTATCCAGCAATTGCTGAAAGGGTTGAATTGCTGAACTATTATCTTTGCCTCGTCATTGGAAGTGTAGCAAATGGAAAATTAAGTTCAATTTGAAGAAAAATTAGATAAAGTATTTCAACTTTAAGAACCAAATGAAAGTTGAAATTGCTTCACCTAGCAAAATAGAGTCATAGAGTTGTTCAGCATAGAAACAGCCCGTTGGTCCTGACGACCCCATCTACTTGCATTGGGTCTGCAACTTCCTAAGCATAGGAAGTTCAAAACTAGCTGCTTCTTAAATATTGTGAGAACACAGTTTCCACTAGCTCTTCAGACAAGTATTCTAGACGCAACTTAGTAAAAGCTTCACGGTGGGAGGGGCAAGTTATCCTTCCAATCACTTCCAAACATCCCACCTCAAAGCCATGCCCTTTGTCGTTGACGTCCTCACCATGTGAAAAAAGATTTTTTATTGTATAACCTATCAGTCCCTGATAACTTTGTACACCTCTATCAAGTGATCCCTCAGACTCTTCTGCTCCAGTCCCTGCTTAGAACCATAATTCTCCAATCCAGGCAATATCCTGCCAGATATCCTTTGCACCTTCTTCAATACAACATCGTTTCTATTTGGTGATGACCAGAAGTGGGCACAATACCCCAGGTGTGACCTAGCAAATATTCTATGAACTGGTAAAATAATAATTCCCAGATCTTATATTCTATGCTAATAACAATTATTAATTAATGCTCTGTAATTAACTTCTCTGGCACTGAAAATTTTTATTAAGACTGCATACTCATTCCTCCAAGGACTGATTATCAATGGAGAGTTTAAAGGCTTTTTTTGAACTTCCCTTTTGCCTTCATTCCTGTTTTGATCCTACATCCGGAATCAGCTTACCAGGTTTCAGCTGGCATGCTTTAAATCATGGACATCTGATTAACTGGAAAGATGCAAGTTAGGGTGTACAAGCGCAGCATGGTGGGTTTGCAATCAAAGTCCCAGAGCCTTGGGAGTTTGGGAGAGTCCAGATTAAATCAGGAAGGTTACCACCTACATTTACACCAATCTTCTTTTCCTTCCTTCTCCCTTTCACTGGATCTAATCTGATACCGAACGCACCCACCCCAGTTTACACTTCTCTTAACCCAGCTTCCTCCTCCACTTCTCCATAATCATGCAGCCCACTTGATAAATGAAAAATACTGCTGAATCGTCCTGCGCAGTTTGTGTCACAGGCATTTTGGAAATTTGCCACACAGATACTTTAAAAATTCAGAGTAGCCACCATGACATTGACAACGACAGCAAATTCCGACTCAAGAGTTTAAGCTGAAGCTTCAGGGAGAAGTAGAACGATCAATTTTGAAACAGTATGAAAGAATGAAACAGCTCCAGGCTAAGTATATTTGATTATCAGAGTGATACAATTCTACACATAGAAAAAGGCCCTTTGGCCCAACTCATCCATGGTAAAATCTCTATCAGAGCTGGTTCCAATTGGATTAAATCCCTCTTACTTATTTCCCATCCATGTCTTCTTTTAAACACTGTAATTATACCCATTCTACAGCCTCCTCCGTGTACTCACACCCACTGTATGAAAAAACCTCCCTTTCACCTTAAATCTATGCCCTCTAGTTTTAGACTCTCCTACCCTGAGAAATAGACTGTGAATATCAGAGACCCTCTCCTTCTCACATCCTATCAGTCAGTCTGTTGTCACCAGTACAATCTGCAGTGTGGTGGCATGCTGGGACAATGGTATCAACAGATAAATTTTGGTGTCCTCCACAATCTATTAGCCATTTTAACAGCATTGTCATTCAAGTCGTTACTATAGATGCTAAACAATAGTGGACTCACCACCAATCTCTGTAGAATACCACTGGTTGCAGACTGTCAATCTGATTAACAACCCTCCACTATCTGCCTCCTTCCTCCAAGCCAATTTTTTTTTATCCAGTTAGCTAGTTCACCTAGGATCCCACATGATCCATCCTCCCCACTAGTCCAATCAACACAGCCTTTATTTTACCTAAATACATTGATAGTTTTGGATGTTCTGAGCAAGGGAAATGGAGGATTTCCTAAGTCGTTCTGATCTTGAATATCCATTTTTATTTTCCTATTTGTTTTTTTCCTTCTTGTTCTTTCAACAGCTTGAGTAGAATTAATTGATTCTCAATGACAGTTAATCAATCACCGTCTTAGCATTAAATTTAACCTCACTTTCCCCTCAGTTCTTATCTGGTGTTTAGGTTTTGAACAAACCATCGAGAGGTTACAAAAACATTATAGCAGCAATGAAACATTTCCATTTCTGCAGACTCTGTCCCCTGTCACGTAGGTTCTTGGGAAACAGGGAGTTGCAGACACCAGCAAGAATGAAGCATTTGATTCAGTGTGATTGATCTATCGCTTAATTACTTCTCCAAAACAGATAATGTTGCAGATTTGTTAGCCATGTTGCTTTGGTTACTTCGAAAGATTTTCTGATTTCAGCTTGATTAAATATATGGATGACTGGTGGATAAGTGTTCCCCATATGGACCTTCCATCCTCCCAACTGTACTCCACCGTTGGACTTCCTGTACTCTCTTTCCCTTTTCACTTGGGCCAACAATGCACCTGCTCTCCTATCCCACAATCACCTACAATAATACTTCAGTCAACGCGTCTCCATGCTGAAAACCTTTAACCTAAAGTACTGCACTTTGTCACTTGTCCCTCCTCCATGAAACTCTTAAATACAAGATATTCTTATGAAGGGTCTTGGCCCAAGATGTCGATTGTTCATTGGCCTCCACAGAGGCTGCCCGGTTAGCTGAGTCAGTTCTTCCAGCATTTTGTGCATTGCATATTCTGATCTCTCCTTGTTTCCCACCACCCATGTACCAAGAATTTCTGTCTCTCCCTGCCCCCATTCTCCCTCCTGCGAAGTGATACCCGACATACAATGCAAAGGCCACCCATCACAATGAAGCTTGGGGATAATCCTTTCCACAGATCTAACTTAAGAGAAAGAAATTAGTTCTGTCCACCTAACTCAACAGCCCCAGCAGACCGTGGCAATTTAGCAGCAGCTACAAAATCCTGTAACACCATTTTTCTTAGAAGGGCTAAGTATGTGAACAAAATACACCAGTACCATTCTTAGCACACAAGGTGTTTTTTCAGTAACCGGAGGGCGCTAATAGAACCAGTGCCCATGGGAAGAGGTACGGGAACTGGTGGTCGTGCTGAGATGGGAACCTGCAGGAGGGCTCAACTCGGTGCAGCAACGAGATGCAGCAACGAGATGGTCAAGGAGATCAGTGTGGAATAATTCACCAAGGCAACATGAACTGGCTGCCTGGAGGCCCTCCCTAGTGGTGACAACAATGATCAGCCCAGCCTACCCGAGTCCTAAACTCTCCCTCATCATTTCCTTTTGGGTGAGATGGAAACTGCTATCCATCCTTGCTGTTTGACTGTCCATCTTTTACTGATTTGAAGGGTTTTCTTTTTTTTTCCCAAGCTGAATGTTGGCCACTGGCCATTAAACGTTACTATTTGAGGAAAAACCTCTGGGTGGAGAGTGAGACGACGTCCATCACACCCAACAGTAGGTGAGATGAGCGGGTGGGTGACACAGGGAGCAGTAGCTGCCTGCAATGGTCCACACTGGCCATGCCGGATAGGGTGCAGCCTGGATCCCTCCCATCTGCAGCAAGCCGTGCACTACCTCAGTAGCTGACTCCACACAGAGCCAAGCAGCAATGAGATGCCCACCTCACTGCCACGGCGTCTGCAGAACCTGCCACAGAGAGCACACACCCTAGTGAAATGTCTTTTTAAATTACAATGCATGTGTTCAGGTCCCGAGACCAAGCCCTCTACAGCAAATCGGTGGGGCACTAAGCAGGGTATCAGTGCAACCCTGGACTTGGGCTCTGTGAGTTCTCCTCTGCACTCATCAACCACCCATCCCCAAGAGTCAGATCGCTGTCACCAGCAACAACCAGTCATGAGAGAAGCAGCAACTTACTGAAGGGATTTGCTCCTTGTCGCCTTCCATTTGAGAGCCCTCCCACACTGCTCCCTAGGAAGGAAAGAGATAATAAGTTTAAACATTAGCTGGTTGTCCCATTACACTAGACAAAAAAAAAGATTTTGCTTCCTGAATACTTTTGGGTGTATCTCATGGATTTTGGGCTGCTGCTCGTGAAAATCATCTTGAAATTTCCCTATCACACACCATCTTTTTCACCTATATTTGTTATTTCAATTCATAATTCAAGTCAGAATAACTGATGCCAAAACTAAGGAAAGCATTTTTGTAGTGCCACGATACAAAAAGGTCAACAGTAACAGGTAATTTCAAGAACTTCTAGTGGGACCGGAGAAAATCGCATGGAAGGCATTCAAGGACGTTTGAAAATTTTCTTGACAACTACTAGAGCACCAAACTACGTGCAGCTTGATGCCATCACGCTTCAAGCATACAAAACCATTAAGTGCAACATGCTTTAAATATTCATTTTCTGCTTTCCCATTTAGGCTTCTTCCCTGCAAATCTTGGTGCTGTCAGTGACGAACACAGTGGAAGGTTTCACCAGGACATTGTAGTCACAGAGAAACGTTATCAGAGCAACTGGAGTCCATTAATGCCGCCTGATTGTTGTTGGACACTTAAGCCTCAGACACTGATGACAAATTAAAGTCATCAACAAAACATTTTTAGCTTAGTTGATCTATTGCAAAGCGTCAGCATTATTATGCAATTAAACACAATATATTCAATAAAAGTTAATTTTTTGTTTATCCAAATTCCTACATTATACAAGTAGTCTGAAATTATGTTCAGCTTCAAGCAGTCTATCATAAACAAAAAGAAATTCTGAGGAAGCAACACCTTTGTTGTCCAGTGTTATTGACAGAGGCATTGATAATGGTGATTGATAAGCTCAGTAACATCAATATAGACCCTGACAAGAGGGAAATTCAGAGGTTCTTGACAGTTCCTACTTCCGAACCAGCTTGCTGATGTTCAATATTAAAGCCCCTAATGAGCAGTGGCTAAACACTGAAGGAAAAAGCAATAATACAAGTTATACCCGACAAGAGTACAGACAATTCCTAGCTTTTTCATAGTGCCGTAGTAGAGGAGCTTTTAATGGAGACCTGGTCTAACAGCCTCACAACCAGAGTAAAAATGCCATTACAGCAGCTGGGGAAGTTAAGTTTGAATAAATGGATAACCTTAGGTAAAAATGGTAGTGAATCATAAACACAAGAGATTCTGCAGATGCTGGAAATCCAGAGCAACACACACAAAATGCTGGAGGAACTTGGCATGTCAGGCAACATCAATGGAAATGAATAAACAGTTGACATTTCGGAAGCACAGAGGGGGAGCAGAGAGGGAGGGTCTCACTGAATTCCCAAATTGTTGACTGTATATTCACTTTTAAAGATGCTGCCTGACCTGCCAAGTTTGTCCAGCATTTTGTGTGGGCTGCTCTGTAAAAATCCTTTTTAAATGGATTGCTTTTACAGTAACAATCTTGCAATGCTCAAATACCAGAAAAATGTTACACAAACAAGTTCACCTTTGTTTTCAATTTTTTTTTTACAAGAAATGAAAAACGTGGAAATTTATCTTCCCCGAAATGCATGAATTAAAGCAAATCACTTGTTCTATGCATTGTGAAAGAAAAGAATAAAACTCCATCCTCTCAACAGGTTCCTGTTAAACGAAATGGACAGTACATATTTTCCTTGTCCGCTTGTTGTCAAGACTTTGAGCCATGTTTTACCAATCACTGCATGAATTGTAGTCATTACTGATGATCAAAGTCTGAGCATTTACAATAAAATTGTTGAGGAAAATTCCCATCTCTGCTTTACTGTTGCCTGAAAGTGCCAAATTCAACTAACTGCATGAAACTTAATTAGCATCTTATCCTTTCACCACAAGGCCTAGACTGAAGCAATGTAATAATAAGGCCAAGCAGTTAGAGACGCCAGCAATCTGGTGTTTGCCACTGTGTTTTGCTTGCCCATAATCTGAAACACATTTCACATTGGTCCTGTTTACACACTGTAAGATGCTTTTTTGGTGACTACATGCAAAAGAATGATATTTTACATTCTGTTCCATGTTGACTACTGAGTTATTTCCTAAATCTGTCTTTACACGCAGTGAGTAAGCAAGCATTTTGCTTTGAGCAACTTTTACCGGTGACGGCAATGTTTCCTAATTTACAAGTATACAGCCTGGACCAGAGGCCCTGAGTTATACGGAAAGGTTGGCCACACTGGATCCTTATTTTTTGGAGCGTAGGAGAGTGACAGGTGACCTCAAAGAAGCTTATAAAATTATGAGGGGTATAGATTATCATAGTCTTTCTCAGGGATGGAGACTTCAAAACTAGAAGGGACAGATACAAGAGGGGAGAGATTTAAAAGAGTCCTGAGGGGTAGTGAGTGCCAGAAGGAATGATCTGCCAGAAGAAGTAGTTGAGGTGGGTACGTTGCAACATTTAGGATGCATTCAGATAAGTACAGGGAGGGGAAGGGCTTTGAGACTTATGGGCCAAACATTGGCAACTGGGACCAGCAGGGAGAATGCTGTGGTCTTCATTAACTATTTAGGCTGAAAGGCCTGTTTCCCTCCTGTATTACGCTGTGACTCTACAACTAGTTAATTGTAGAATTAGGAATCCCACCACATCAGCTGAGGAACTTAAATTCAATTAAAAAGTCAATCTGGAATTTAAAGTTTTGTTTTGATAATACTGGAACTGACTGGAAGATGTTTTTGCCCTTCTGAAATCTAGGCGATTATTGGACTGTACTTTACATTGGAGTCCTTCAGTTTTTTTGGTGTTTTCGTGGTTGTGGCTGATTGGCAGGTGGGTGATCTGTTAGTTTTTCAATGTGAGAGGGGGGTTGGGGGTTTTGATGTTCATGTCACTGTTCTTTCCTGCGAGTGAGGATGTCAGGAGTTTGATGTTATTGTTTCTGTTTCTGTTTTCTCTGTGGTGAAGGGGGACAGGGATTTGATGCTATTGTTGCTATTTTGTTCTGTGAGGGAGAGAGTGGGGGTTTTGAGATTTGCACGTTTTGTCTCTTTTTCTATTTCGTGCTCGAGGAAGTTGATGTCTTTTCTTTCAACAACCCCCAAAATTTTTCTGTATTTCATGACTACCTGGAGAAGACAGATATCAGAGTTGTATTGTGCATGCATACTTTGACACTAAAATGAACCTTTGAACCTTTAAATCATCACAAAATCGTCCCTGCTTCACGAATGCCTTACATGAGAGGAAATCTGCCCTTCTTTACCTGAAATTCCCTATGTAACTTCAGGCGCACTACAGTACAGATGGTTTGTTCTCTGAAGTAGGCCAGCCCTCAGTAAATGGCAGTACAGGCCTTGCCATATCCTATGAATGAACTTAAAAACTTGGACTGTCTAAAAAGCCATATTTTACAGAGGAGAATCAAAGATATTGATGAGCCTTTATATCTTTCTTTTACACCACTGTCTGTATGTTGAAAAGTCATTCACAAGGACCCTGAACTGTTCCTCACTCTACATTTTCTACACAAACTGCTGAGTATTTTTTTGTACTGACATGGTTGCAAATGCAATTTTACATTGATTTTACAAGCACATAAACAATTATGTGCTGGGATACCGCAAGGTGGCAACATCTATCATCAAGTATGTCTACCAGCTGGGCCACACCATCTTTTGCAACAACCATTGGGCAGGGAATGAAGAATCCTGAAGTCCCACGACTCCAAGAACATCTACTTCTCTTCATTCAGGTCTTGAACCTGTACAACCCTAATCACTACCTTAGTATATCAAAACTCTGGCCACATTCCAGTACAATAGCCATTGGTTTTTGTTCTAATTGTGTCATTAATTGAATAATTTATGTTTCTATTGTGAATGCTATGCCTGTGATGCTGCTGCAAGGAAGATTTCCAGTACATCTGTGCACATGACAATAAACTGACCTTTGACTTTGGAAGTATTTTCCTGAATGAAGATCAACCAACATTTTAAACCTGTACACATCTCAGAGCAGTAGTTCAGTGGTGACATTAGTAAGAAACTGTTTCCCCTTCTCAGTCTGGAAATAAAAAGCTTAAAAGATGCACTAACAGTTAATTAAATAATATTTTTTTCAAAAATGTCAAAGTCACCAACTTAATTGAATAATTGACTTCTCTATTATATACAAGTCTTTAGTGGAGATAACTCTTAATTTAGTAAATTTCAGCATGTTAAAGAAGGTCCAATGGCAGATTGAAAACTGGAGTAGGATCCACTTTATGTAAATAAAAGGAAGTCAGCCCTGTTGCTTTTGTTTTTCAGATAAGTCAGTTATTATAGACTGTGGCAACTCTATTTTTCAATATGTTCCCAAGACAAGTTAATACCAGAAGTAAGAAGATACTGCTAAATCCTTTCAACTTGCTCTGCCAATTAAGTAAGATCATGGTTGATCTGATTTGTGACCTCAAATCTCCATCCATACCTACCCGTGGTAACCTTTCATCTCCCCCCCCCTCCCTTGCTCATCAATAATCCCTCCAGCCATCTTAAAATATTTGAATATTCTGTTTCTGCACCCTCTTACAGCAACAAGCTGCCACTAGCACAGCACCATCTTCTTTAAGAAGTACTTATCAAACCTTGGAGACAAAAAAAAATTCTGCTTTAAAAAAGGTGACCTCATTCTTAAGTGCTGACCCAGATTTTAGATTTTCCCCACAAGGAAACATCCTCCCCAAATCCATCTTGACAAAGCCCTTCACGATCACTTGTTTCAATCAAGCTCCCTTTCACTCTTCTGAATTCCAAAGGGTGAGTCAAGCCTGTCTATCCTTTTCTTATAGGACAACAATCCACTTCCAGTATCAATCTGGTAAACCTTTCTTGAACTCTTCCAATGCCTTAACATCCTCCTCTGAATGTGGAGACTATTACCGTATATAGACGACCTGATGAAACCTTGACAGATCCTACACAAGTGAACCATTATTTCCCCAGAAATAACAACATCCCACTAGATTTCCTAACTGCTGGATGTACTTGTATACCAGTTTTTTGCAAATCAGGCATTATGACACCCATCACTTTGCATTGCCCACCATTCAGATAATACAGTTGATGCACCATCTCTGAGACTCACTGAGACTCATCCCTGAGACTGCACTCACTCTGAGACGTGAAGGCGAGATATCAGCTTTTATTGACTGGAAGAAGGAACAAGCAGTGAGTGACCACCATACTACATCCTGGAGACAGAGAGGCCTCAATCGCCTTTATACAGGGGTCTGTGGGAAGAGCCACAGGAGCAGTCAGCAGGGGTCGTGTCCAGACAGGTATATGTAGTTCACCACAACAGTATTTGACTCTGCTGCTAAAAAGAACTATTTCACATTCGTCTGATCTTTGCTCACTCACTTTATTCATCCAAATCATTTTTAGCTTCATGTTTTCTTCACAACTTTACCAGCCCAAAATGGGGTATCAGCTCAACTATCAGTTGTGCCGGGGGGTGGGGGGGGGGGTTACATACTACACTATTTCAGGCTACAAGACAAAGTCAGACAGCATCATCACCAACAGTACATCCTGACTCCAATGCATCTGAACCCTCAGTCACCGTTGTGGAAGTAAGATCAGACTCCGGAGTGTAACTTGCTGAAAGCAAAGGCCCAGATGGTGCTTGTGGGTCGTGTCTTTAGGTGCTGTGCAGATCAGCTGATGGAGATATCTCCCTGCTTCAGTCCAAGGTTCTCACTCACATTAAGACCACCAAAATCACCCCGGTACTGAAGAGAGGCATGGTAATGTCATTAATGACTACCATGCAATGAGCCAGGCACCATCACGAAGTGCTTAAAGAGGCTGATCCTCTTCAATTCCAGTCTCCCAGACAACCTCAACCCACTGCAATTCACCTACTGACAAAACAGGTCTACAAAGACACCACCTTCCTGGTCCGACACTCATCCCTTGAGCATCTAGACAGTAAAGATACCTATGCTTTACTATTAATTGCTGACTGCTGCTTGCCTTCAGTACCATAATTCCAAGCAAATTCACCTCCAAACCCCTAGACCTGGGTCTCATCACCAACCTTTGCTTTAGTAATGATAGGCAGCAACTCCTCTGTTGCGATTATCCCCACAAGGCTGTGTCCACAACCCCCTACTCCACGCCCTATACACTTGCGATTGTGTGGCCAGATTCTGTGAGTCTGCAGATGAAGCCACCACAGTGGGCCATATCTGAAATAATGATGAGTCAGAGTACAGAAAGGAGATAGAGACCCTAGTAGCATGGTATCATCACAAGAATATTTTCCTCAATGTCAGCAAAATGAAAGAACTGGTCATTGACTCCAGGACGGGGAATGTAGAGGGTTGAGAACCTCAAGTTCTAGGAGTGAACATCACCAACAGACTGCCCTAGTCCAACAACATTGACGCTACAGCCAAGAAAGCTCATCAGCGCCTCTACTTCCTCAGAAAGCTGAAGAGTTGTAGCATGTTACCTTTGACACACCAATTTTCAGTTGTTGCACCATAGAGAGCATCCTGTCTGGATGAATCACAGCTCGATATGAAAACAGCTATGCATGTAACTGGAAGAAACTGCAGTGTTGTGGACAATAATCATTGTCTCCTATACTATCACCAACCTTATCAGCTCTGGGGATCTCCCATCCACTGCCACCAACCTCATAGTTCCCACACCCCGCACTTCCCGTTTCTACCTCCTACCCAAGATCCACAAACCTGTCTGTCTCAGCTTGCTCCTGCCCCAATGAACTCATTTCTGCATACCTTGACACTGTCTTATCCCCCCTTGTTCAATTTCTTCCCTCCTATGTTCATGACACTTCTCACGCTTTGAATTTTTTCAATGATTTGAAGTTCCCTGGCCCCCACCGCTTTATTTTCACCATGGACTTCCAGTCCTTATATAACTCCATCCCCCACCAGGACGGTCTCAAAGCTCTTCATTTCTTTTTGGATTCCAGACCTAACCAATTCCACTCTACCACCACTCTCCTCCATCTAGCGGAATTAGTTCTTACTCTCAATAATTTCTCCTTTGGCTCCTCCCACTTCCTCCAAACCAAGGGTGTAGCCATGGGCACCCGTATGGGTCCCAGTTATGCCTGCCTTTTTGTTGGCTTTGTGGAACAGTCCATGTTTCATGTCTATACGGGTATCCATCCTCCTTTTTTCCTTTGCTACATCAATGACTGCATTGGCGCTGCCTCCTGCACGCATGCTGAGCTCGTCGACTTCATTAACTTTGCCTCCAACTTTCACCCTGCCCTCAAATTTACCTGGTCCATTTCCGTCACCTCCCTCTCCTTTCTTGATCTTTCTGTCTTCATCTCTCTGGAGACGGCTTATCTACTGATATCTACTATAAGCCTACAGACTCTCACAGCTACCTGGACTATTCCTCTTCCCACCCTGTCTCTTGCAAAAATGCTATCCCCTTCTCACAATTCCACCATCTCCACTGCTTCTGCTCTCAGGATGAGGCCTTTCATTCCAGGATGAAGGAGATGTCTTCTTTTTTTAAACAAAGGGGCTTCCCTTCTTCCACCATCAACTCTGCTCTCAAATGCAACTCTCCCACTTCCCGCACATCTGCCCTCACCCCATCTGCCTGCCACCCCACTCGGGATAGGGTTCCCCTTGTCCTCCCCTACCACCCCATCAGCCTCCAGGTCCAACATATAATTCTCCGTAACTTCCGCCACCTCCAAAGGGATCCCACTACCAAGCACATCTTTCCCTTCCCCCCCCCCCCCCCCATTTCTGCTTTCTGCAGGGATCGCTCCCTACGCAATTCCCTTGTCCACTCGTCTCCCCCATCCCTTCCCACCGATCTCCCTTCTGGCACTTATCCTTGTAAACGGAACAAGTGCTACACCTGCCCTTACACTTCCTCCCTCACCACCATTCAGGGCCCCAGACAGCCCTTCCAGGTGAGGCGACACTTCACCTGTGAGTCGGCTGGTGTGGTATACTGCGTCCGGTGTGGCCTTTTATATATTGGTGAGACCCGATGCAGAGTGGGAGATCGTTTTGCTGAACACCTATGCTCGGTCCGCCAGAAAAAGCAGGATCTCCCAGTGGCCACACATTTTAATTCCACGTCCCATTCCCATTCTGATATGTCTATCCATGGCCTCCTCTACTATCAAAATGAATCCAAACTCAGGTTGGAGGAACAACACCTTATATACCAGCTGGGTAGCCTCCAACCTGATGACATGAACATTGACTTCTCTAACTTCTGTTAATGCCCCTCCTCCCCTTCTTACCCCATCCCTGACATATTTAGTTGTTTGCCTGTTCTCCATCTCCCTCTGGTGCTCCCCCCCTTTCTTTCTCCCGAGGCCTCCCGTCCCATGATCCTTTCCCTTCTCCAGCTCGGTATCCCTTTTGCCAATCACCTTTCCAGCTCTCAGCTTCACCCCACCCCCTCCGGTCTTCTCCTATCATTTCGCATTTCCCCCTCCCCCCCCCCCACTACTTTCAAACCTCTTACTATCTTCCCTTTCAGTTAGTCCTGATGAAGGTTCTCAGCCCGAAAAGTTGACAGCACTTCTCCTTATAGATGCTGCCTGACCTGCTGTGTTCCACCAGCATTTTGTGTGTGTTGTTTGAATTTCCAGCATCTGCAGATTTCCTCGTGTTTGTTGTGGACATAGCTCAGTCTGTCTTGGAGACCAGCCTCTCCTCCATTGACTTCATTTACTCTTCTCGCTGCCTTGTTAAAGCTGCCAAAATAATATCAAAAACCCCAGACAATCCCTCTCCTCTCCTCTTCCATTGGGCAGATGATAGAAAAGCCTGAAGGCACACACCACCAGGCACAAGGACAAGCTTCTATCCCACTGTCTTACTGAACAGTAAGATGTACTCCTGACCTCACCATCTGCTTTGCACCTTCTGCCTTCTGTTATTGGTCTCGCAAGACAAGTTCTCCACTGTACCTCAGTCCACATGTCAACTATAAACCAATTTAAATAAGCCAATCATCATTTTCCATTTTCTGCTTGGCCTCCTTTTCTCAATGAAGAAGTTTAACTTGCTACTTTCTAATCCAAGGGATCTTTCGCAGGATCTAAGGGATTGAGTAAATAAAAATCTATTCATTAACAATTCGCTGGACACTTCACTTCAGACCATAGAATTAAGTCCACCTCGGCCAGAAGACTTGTCAGCCCTCAGCTCCAAGAGTTTGCTCAGAATCACGGCCATTCTGACTGTAATTTTGTTCAAGTTCCTCCTTCTCTTTCAATTTCTCTTACCAGTAGCCACTATGCGAAGAATGGCAGGCAGCCATGGTTTAATGTAACTATTATCTCCTTGTTTTTTCAGTTATTAATTCCCCAAACCCGCTTTTCACAGGAACAACACTTACTCTGCTAACTCTTCTTTTTAAACATCACTTACAATTTGTCTTAATATTTTAGTTTGCCCTACTTTAGAATAATAATCCTACAATATGGAAGCAAGCCCTTCACTTCATCGAGTCCAAAGGTTCCACTTAATATCAGAGAATATATACAGTATACAACCTGAAATCCTTACTGTTCACAGATATCCACAAAACAGAAGAAAAAAACCCCAAAGAATGAATGGCAGAAAATGTTAGAACCCCAAAGCCTCCCACACCCCTCCCTAGGCACAAGCAGCAGCAAAAGCATCAAATCTCCCCATTTACTACAGCAAAAGCATCGACCCCCTATTTAAAAAAGCAAAAGCATCGACCCCCCATTTACTACAGCAAAAGCATCGACCCCCCCATTTACTACAGCAAAAGCATCAAACCCCCCCATTTACTACAGCAAAAGCATCGACCCCCCATTTACTCCAGCAAAAGCATCGACCCCCCATTTAAAACAGCAAAAGCACCAAACCCCTATTTACTACAGCAAAAGCATCCACCCCCCATTTAAAACAGCAAAAGCACCAAACCCCTATTTAAAACAGCAAAAGCATCGACCCCCATTTAAAACAGCAAAAGCATCGACCCCCCCATTTACTCCAGCAAAAGCATCGACCCCCCATTTACTCCAGCAAAAGCATCGACCCCCCCATTTACTACAGCAAAAGCACCAAACCCCCCCCATTTACTACAGCAAAAGCATCGACCCCCCCAGTTACTACAGCAGAAGCATCAACCCCCTATTTACTACAGCAAAAGCATCCACCCCCCATTTACTACAGCAAAAGCATCGACCCCCCCATTTACTACAGCAAAAGCATCGATCCCCCATTTACTACAGCAAAAGCATCGATCCCCCATTTACTACAGCAAAAGCATCGACCCCCCCAGTTACTACAGCAGAAGCATCAACCCCCTATTTACTACAGCAAAAGCATCCACCCCCCATTTACTACAGCAAAAGCATCGATCCCCCATTTACTACAGCAAAAGCATCGATCCCCCATTTACTACAGCAAAAGCATCGACCCCCCATTTACTACAGCAAAAGCATCGATCCCCCATTTACTACAGCAAAAGCATCGACCCCCCATTTACTACAGCAGAAGCATCAACCCCCTATTTACTACAGCAAAAGCATCCACCCCCCATTTACTACAGCAAAAGCATCGACCCCCCCCATTTACTACAGCAAAAGCATCGATCCCCCATTTACTACAGCAAAAGCATCGACCCCCCATTTACTACAGCAGAAGCATCAACCCCCTATTTACTACAGCAGAAGCATCGACCCCCCATTTACTACAGCAAAAGCATCGACCCCCCATTTACTACAGCAAAAGCATCGACCCCCCCATTTACTACAGCAGAAGCATCAACCCCTCCCATTTACTACAGCAGAAACATTGACCCCCCCATTTACTACAGCAGAAGCATCGACCCCTCCACCCACCATGCAAGCAGTACCAAAGCCCCCCAACCTGAAAGAGATCAAGATCTAGAGTCCATGAGAAACTATTGTCCATCCTAACACTCCAACATCTCAGATTGGCTCTCTCACAAGAGAGAGGGGAGAGAGGGGAGAGATCGCTCCTGCGACAGATGAGAGGGAGCCCAACAGCTCACACCAATAATCAAACACACACCTACACTAATGCTAATTAAACTGTTCTTTTTTAAAATTCTCCCCTGTACTCTGGTGCAACTCGTTAATGGGTGCTTTCGTACATTTTACTTCTGAATCTAATGCCCTTTCTTAAACACCTCACCATACACAACCGCAGGCAATGGCAGCCTTGCACATGTTGACTAAAGCAGTCTAGTTGCCTTAAAGTTACCTTATTCCAAAACCCAACAAGCTGCACTCTACAACAACCATTCCCATATTGCCCATTAACTGAGGGCCCCCTGTCTATAATTTAAAATGTACGCTGTTTCACTCCCAGTAACAAAGGTGTGCCAGGTATAACAATATAAGCTGACAGGAGTTAAAAAATTAGAGGTCTTCAAAAGAAGGAGCAGAGGCAGTGGGAGTGAATAATATTTTCATATGCAAGTCAATTAGCTGATACTGCCGTCCGGCTGATTATTAACTACAATGATTGAATGTGGGACTCTGCAAACATCATCCATAATTTGCAAACTCCATGTACGGAAGTGAGCTCAAGTGTTCATATAGAGAAAATTATATTTAAGTCAACAGACATTAGATTGCATTGACAGAAACAATCAATATAAATGGATGGATATCAATTTAGCGTGCAAATCTCTGGTATCAGGCTGCATCGGGGATGTTATGCCTGGTTTTGGTTAACTCACACAGTGGATGGGATAGTGGCCTTGGGAAAAGTCCTGTGCCCGTGCACATTAGACCAAATTAAGGCCCTAATCTATTAAGTGCAAGCAAGGCTAGGAGACTATTGATTTTGCTAAACTATTAACCTGGTTGCTGCGAATTATGAGTGCCAGTTTATTGGCTGATGTAGGTCTGTCCAAAAATAATTGAATGATTGACTAGACAGCAGTTATTGATAAATAGATTATTGAATTCAGACAAGTGGGATTGCCTTTGGTAAACTCTGTCATATAGCCCACAGATACATTCATGAAAGATGACTGAATACCTGACTGGGATACTGGACTAAATTGATAAATAGATTAGCCTAGTTTGAACAATTGAGGATACATGTGCGGTAACATACTGGATACAGTCAGTCCTCTAACAGTGATGCTCCTCTATATATTGACCTCTGTCATGGTGAATGCTTGGCTTACTTGCATCTTCAAAGGCTGGAGGAACTCAGCAGGATAGGCAGCGTCTATGGAAAAGAGTAAACAGTTGACATTGCCGGCCGAGACCCTTCATCAAGTTCTGAGTTCCTCCAGCATTTTGTGTGTCCCTCATTCTCTATTTCCTCATTACATCTCTCACTTTGTTTCTGAACCGTGACCACTTTGGCGATGATCAAGGAAAATACTTGGTGGGCAAACTTAATGAAAATAAAACATTTCCTTTATATAATGCTTTAACGTGCTGCCAGAAGCTTCAGGTTGTGTTTCACAATGAATTACAAAGTGCAGTATATTCTGTATGTGAAAGTCAGATCTGCAATATTTAATGTTTCATAGAACTGAAAAGCCAGATGAGGGCATCAGCTGGCAGGGTGCATTGCTTTTCGTATTTTAGTCTGCAAATGCGGTGAAGTAAAAATTAATGACGTTTTTAAAATGTGCTATAAAAAGACAAGTTTAATAGCCATCAATTCTCAAGACAAATTTGGACCATTCTGTTACTGATTTGGAATCAAACTAATTTTGATATTTCAAAATCCAAACATTTTAAAATATTGTAACTCATAAATTTCATTCCAATTGCCTTTGAAAAAAAAATCTTTCATGTATAACATTTCTCCTGGCAAATTGTCTTGGCTGTTCTCCAACAACTTTTAAGAATAACTATCATAATTTTATCTTGGAAACATTGTTCAGCATTGCTTGGCATCTTTTGCCTGTTCCCTTCGTTGCCCTCAGTGTCAAATGCTCCAACAGAAACTGCGCAGCACCTAAGTTCAAGCCCTGCAGTTTCTTAATGAACTAATCTGGACAGGGGTTACTTCAAACTTCTTACAAGTGGCCCCAAATGCAACTGGTATCAAGTAAGTGGCTGCCAAGTGCCCGGCGGTTGAATTCAGACCTTTGGACCAGCCTTTGCTAAACTCTGCTATATAGTCCACAGTGTGATAACTCGATACCCAACTACTTGAGAACAAGACATACATTCAGTTGCGAAGAAAGATTAACTTGGGAATCCTTGTTCACTGTTGGGCACTTTATCCCCTCAGTATTAATCCCCAAGATTCTAAACCTGGGTCTCAGTACCTCCCTCTGCAAGTAGATCCTCAACTTTCTCGTCAGCAGACCACAGGCAGTCTGGGTCGACGATAGCATCTCCTCCTTGCTGACACACAGGCGTTTCTCAAGTATGCATGCTTAGCTCATTGCTCTGCTCTCTTTGCACGCACGTCTGTGCTTAGCCACACAGTTCAAACAGCCATCTGTAAAGTCTCAGACGACGTCACTGATGCCAGATCTCAAATAAGGGGCTGTACAGAAGTGAGATACATCAGCTGGTTGAGCCGCAACGACAACCTCACACTCATCATCAGCAAGACCATGGATTTGATCATGAACTTCGGGAAGGGGAAAACCTGTCTTCATTGTGGGGTCAGTGGTGGAAAGGGTGGGCCAGCTTAATTCATCACCTCAGTGGACCTGTCCTAAGCCTAAGGCATTGGTGCAATCACAAAGAAGGTACACCAACAGCTCTGCTCCGTTAGGAGTTTGAGGAGATTAGGTATATCATCAAAGACTCTTGTCAATCTGACTGGTTGCATGACAGCCTGGTATGGAGGCTCCAGTGCATAGGATCAGAAGACATTGTAGAGCCTTATAGATTCAGCCTACTCCATTATGGGCACAACCCTCCCCACCATCAATGACATCAAAGACATCAGTTCCTTAGGAAGGTCGTATCCTCATTGAGGACCTTCCTCATTTGAGACATGTCCTCTTCATACTACAAACATCAGGGAGGAGGACCTACACTCAGTGATTCAGAAACACCTGCTTTCCCTCCATCATCAGATTTCTGAATGGTCTATGAATCTCTGAACACTATTATCGTATTCCTTTTGTCTTTTATAGTAATTTTATGTCTTTGCACTCTACTGCTGCTGTAAAACAAAATATTTCATTCCATCTAAGAGTGATTAGCAAGACTCAATTCTGATTTGCTGTGGGTTTCCTCCCATGGGTGAGGGTAACTGGTTACTGTCATCAGAGTGTGGTGTAGGTGAGTGGTAGGATCTGGGAGGAGTCGATGGGAATGTGTGCACAGTCAAATGGTTCAGGTTAGAATTTGCATAAAAATAGTGCTCGCTGGCCCACCGACCTTTCTCACAGTCAGCAATTCCACCAGTTTTTGTGTTGCCTGCTAACTTACCAATCAATCAAAATCATTTATGTATTACCAACTACAAAGGTCCAAGCTCTGATCCTGGTGGAACATTACCGACGTCCTGTCAGAATAACATGTCTCTACTGTTACATCGTTTTCTATGGCCAAGCCAGTTTTGAATTGAACCTACCAACTCACTACTCTTACTGGATCAGCCTACCACGAAGGATCTGATCAAATTCTTTACGGAAGTCCACTGCCCTACACTCAGTCACCTTCATCATCTTCTCACAAAACTCAATCTAGCTTGTGGAACTGGACCTCCCCTACTCAAAGCTATGCTAACTATTCCTAATAAGGCCATGCTTTTCCCATTGCAAGTAAATCCTGCTGATAGGAATTTCCCCATTCCCACTGTCAAGCTCACTGACCCATGACCCTTCTGTCCTTGGATTCACTCTCTTGCAAGCTGCCTTCAAGAGGGTGAATCCAAGGAAAGCATCCGGTCTGGACGAAGCACCAGGCCGAGTACTGAAGACCTGTGCCGACCAACTGGCTTGTGTATTCACGGGCATCTTCAACTACTTACTCTGACAGTGTGTGGTACCCACTTGCTTCAAGCGGTTTTCAATCATACTGGTGCTGAAGAAGAGCATGGTGACCTGTCTCAATGACATCCCCTAGTAGCTCTTGCATCCACAGTGATGAAGTGTTTTGAGAGGCTGGTGTTGAAGCGTATCATCTCCTGTCTGAGTGGCAACTTGGATCCGCTCCAATTCACCTGCCAAAGCAACGGGTCTACAGCAAATGCTATTTTGTTGGCTCTTCACACAACCCTGGAACATCTGGACAGCGAAGATACATACATCAGGATGCTCTTCATTGACTACAGCCCAGCATTCAACACCATCATCCCCTCAGATCTAATCAGTAAACTCCAAGACCTGGGCCTCCAAACCACCTTGTGCAATTAGATCCTGGATTTCCTCAGTTGCAGACCCAGTCAGTTTGGATTGGCAAAAAAAATCTCCTCCACAATTTCCATCAGCACATGAGCATGACAGGGCTGTGTACTTAGCCCCCTGCTCTACTCCCTTTACACTGTGCGGCTCAGTACAGCTACAACGCCACATACAAGCTTACTGATGACACCACTGTTCTGGGCTGTATCAAAAGATGTGATGAATCAGCACATAGGAAGGAAATTGAAACATTGGCTAAGTGGTGGTAATAGCAACAGCCTCTCACTGAATGTCAATAAGACCAAGGAGCTGATTTTAGACTTCAGGAGAGGGAAACCAGAGGTCTACGTACCAGTAATCATCGGAGGATCAGAGGTAGAGAGGGTCAGTAACTTTAAATTCCTGGGTGTCACTACCTCAGAGGACCTGTCCTGGACTCACCATATACAGTAAATACAATCGCGAGTAAAGCACGCCTCTACTTCCTCAGGACTCTGGAGATTCGGTATGTCATCAAAAACTTTGACAAACTTCTATATTGCGTGGTGGAAAGTGTACTGACTGGCTGCATTACGGCCTGATATGGGAACACCAAAAGCTTTGAGTGGAAAATCCTGCAAAAGGTAGTGGTTTCAGCCCAGTGCATCATGGGTAAAACCTTCCCAATCATTGAGCACATCTATATGAAACGTTGCCGTAGAAAAACAGCATCCATCGTCAAAGATCCTCACCACCCAGGCCGTGCTCCTTTCTCACTGCTGCCATCAGGTAAAAGGTACAGGTGCCTCTGGACTTGCACCATTGGGTTCAAGAACAATTACCACCCCTCAACCATCAGGCTCTTGAACAAACGGGGATAACTACACTCATTTAAGGACACTTTTACCTTGTTATTTCAAGCTCTCATTATATATTGCTATTTATTTATATCTGTATTTGCACAGTTTGTTGTCCATTGATCCTGTTTACAGCTACTGTTCTATAGATTTGCTAAGTATGATCGCAGAAAAAGAATCTCGGGGTAGATTGTGGTGACATGTATGTACTCTGATAATAGACTTTACTTTGCAGTTTGAATAAATTCTTAGTTCGTCTCTGGTGCCCTTCTTAAACAAAGAAACAACATTGGCTATTCTCCAGTCCTCCGGGAAGTTACCAGAAGCAAAAAATTCAGGCGAGGCCCCACCAGTCCCCAGCTTTGCCTCTCTCAGTATCATGGCATAGATCCCCTCATGGGGACATCCATCTTAATATTCATCAAGAGATCTAACACCACCCCCGTATCAACGTCAACACTTCCTCACATATGAACACAGCACTAGAACTCACCATCTCTCACTCTCATCCGTGTCCATCTCCTTGAAACTCATTTAATATCTTGCCTACTTCCTTTGGCTCTGGTAATAAATTCTGCACTTGGTCCTTGAGCCATTTCCGAGCCATCCAAACTGCCGTAGCGTTTTCCTTAACCCTACTTGGCGAGGGTAATCCTTTAGCACTCCTGCTTCCTCTATATTCCTCAAGGACCTCATCTGAATTTTGATATTCTAAGCCTTGCATCAGTTTCCTTTCACTTTCTGACTAAATTTACAATGTTTCTTGTCATTAAAGGTCCCTGAATTTTGCTATCCTTATCTTTCATCTTTACTGGAAAATGCTGAACTCGAATTCTAACCAGATGGTTTTCAAAAGACTCCCACATGTCAAATATGGATTTACCAAATAATGGGTGTTTTGAATCTACTCTCCTCAGTTCCGATCTAATTCTGTTGTAATTGTTGTGGGTGAGTGCTGTAGACTCGCCATCAACTCGCGGCGACCCTATGGATAGTGTAGTGCAAGGTACGGAAGTAGATTGCCAGGCCTTTCTTCTGCACAGACCCAGCTGGGTTTGAACTCTAGATCATCCACCTCAAAGTCCAATGCTAATGCCACTACACCACCGGCCAGCCCAACTGTTATAATTAGTCCTCCCAATTTAACATTGTCTGCCAAGGTTCAGTCTCATATTTATCCATAACTATCTTAAAACTTAAGAGTTATGAGCATTGTTGCCAAAACTTTTCCCCACTGAATCTCCAGTCACCTGAGCAGGCTCATTTCCAAATACAAGGTCTAGAGTGGCTCCTTTCTTGGTTGGAGAATCGATATGCTGTTTCAAGAAGTCCTCCTGAATGTATCCTACAAATTCTTCCTCAACTAAACCACTGGTGTCTAGTCCAGTCAATACCAGGGACATTAAATTCTCCCTCTATAACAACCCTGTTATGTTATCTTTTGCTATATCTCCCTCTAGCAATTGGAAGGTCTACAACAAAACCCTAGTACAGCAATTGCACCTTTCTTATTCCCGAGTTCTACCCATATTGGTTTCGTGGACGAATCCTCCTGGATGTTTCCTCTAAATGCAAATGGGAAATACTCCCTGATCAGTAGTACAACTCCACCTCTTTTACATTCTTTTCTATTATGTCTGAAACATCTAAACATTGGAGCAGGCACACTACAAGATGTTCTCTCTCCCATGTCCGTCAACTCCACTCCAGTTCTCCTATTCCCCACCTACACCAGGAGTAACTTATGGATAATGAAAGCATTGATAAATTTGCTCAAGTATGAAAAGAGGGAACAAAACTAATATTGTAAGTATTTTCAGAGATGTTTGTGGTGTCAATGAACAAAAATTGCAAGCAATGAATCAGGATATCTACAGAATTAAGGACATTCAGCAACAGTTGAGAAACACAATTAATACTACAGATTGGTGACCTATCATCAGAATGGTCATAAACCTAGAATATTAACTTTATTTTTCTCCTGTTGAGTACCCTTCTACTTTTAACTTTAGATTTCCAACATCTGTGGGATTTTTTTGGTTTGTTTTTGAGAGTTTTGACTAGGCTGATAGAATGATATGTTTATTGTAAAACAGAAAATGTTGGACATACTCAGCACCTCTGGGAAGAGAAGCAGAGCTAAGTTCTCAGGACACAGACCCTTCACAAGAACTGGGAAAGAGACGAAAGAAGCTCCTTCAGCTGCAGGGAAGGAGGGATGTCTCTGATGCAGTTAAACCAGAGTGACCATGAGAATAAACAGTAAACAAGGCTATTTGGTCAATGAGTGAATGGGTGCATTTAGAAAGTGAGAACGAAGAAGTAAGAACCGTAAGATTTGCAAAATGCAACGCAGAGAGGCAGGGCTTGAAGATCAGGTTGGATACATCCTCCACACCCAGCAAAAAAAGCACAAGAGATTTTATTAGTTGGAATGCCTATTCCCATTCAAATGATATCTGGCTGGATTGCTTTATACACCATGCTAATGTTGAAGTGCACAAGGTGGTGGTTGGTCATTGTTACTGTACTGGCTTCGGGTGTGATGATTGACCATTACATAGTTACCCACCTCCTTCCTTCACTCCTAAGCATCCCTTCAACTCGTGCAGCGAAATGGTTTTGTCCTCATTCAAGTCACAGTAATCGGTGAATTTCCTTCCGCATTTCTTTGGCTTGGCCTTCTTCCTCAGGAAGCGCTTAAACGGCTTCATCTCCTTCTTGTGGATATTGTTGCTGCCGTTCTTATCCAGCTGACCAAAGTACCAGTGCACAACCCGCTCCTCCAGTGTGTGGCTGGGATCGGGCTCAGGGAACCTGCATCGACAAACACAAAGGCCCTGTCAGTCGTGGGTGTGGTCCAGCACAATGAATAGATGTTGCTGGAGAAAATGGTTGGATTTATATGGTTTCATCTTCAGTAACACACACAGAACAGCAGAAGTTTAATGGTGCATCAGTACCGAATGCAATTGGTAATTAATGCTCAAGAAATAAAGCTGCCTAGAGCATACAACATAGAGCAGTACAGAACAGAACAGGTCCTTCGGCCCATGATAGTGTGATGACCATGATCAATCTAACCCTTCCCTCCCACGTATCCCATAATCACCTCTTCTTCTTTCATCCACATGCTTATCCAAGAGTCTCTTCAATGCCCATAATGTATCAGCCTCAAACACCAACCCCAGCAGTGTATCGCAGGCAATTACCACTCTCTGTACAAAACCACCTACCTCTGACATCTCCCCTAAACCTTCCTCCATCCACCTTATCAGGACGTCGTCTGGAATTAGTCTTATAATTTTATACATCTCTGTCAAGTGGGGGAGAATGAAAGGGAATTCCCTTTCATTCTCCTTCACTTCAAAGAGAAAAGCCCCAACTCACTCATCATAAGACATTTTCTCCAATCCTGGTAAATCTCCTCTACCAGCTCTCTAATGCTTCCACATCCTTTCTTTTATGAGAGGACCAGGACTGAACAGAATACTCCAAGCGTGGTCTAACCAGAGCTTTACAGAGCTTTACCTTGTGGCTGTTGAACTCAATCCACCCTATAAACTTGCAAGGGAACTTTGAGGGATAGCTGTCTAGAGGAAGACCCAGGTGGTTTATTTTCCATTAACTAGATACCATGATTTGTGAACTCCAACCTTGTCTACTGAAGTTGGCTCTCCTTCTCGGGCCTCCTCTACATCGGTGAGACCAAGCACAGACTAGACGACCAATATGCAGGGTACCTACGCTCTCCCCTATGGCCATCTCAAGCTCCCGGTTGCATGCCGCTCCCCATTCCCACACCAACATGTCAGTCAGCTGCCTTCTCCACTGCCGGGATGGGACGCAATGCAAACTGAAGGGACACAGTCTCATATTCTCCTTGGAACAGTCCATGTTCCAAGCCTACTCTGATATCACTGCACCACTTTTCCTACACTGCAGCGACAACTGCATTGGGACTGCATCCTGTTCTCACGCTGAGCTTGTCATTAACTCGTTGACATCACCCGACATTTCCTTCCCCTTTCTCGATCTCTCAGTCCCTATCTCTGGAGACAATTTATTCACTGATATCTTTTGCAAACCCACTGATTCTCACAGCTACCTGGGCTACACCTCTTCCCACCGTGTCACTTGTCCTCCCCTTCACACAGTTCCTCTGTCTTCACCACATCTGCTCCCAGGATGAGGCATTTCATTCCAGAACTAATGAGATGTCCTCCTTCTTCAAGGAAAGGGACTTACCTTCCTCCATCATCAATGCCGCCCTCACCTGCATTCTTCCATTTTGCACATATCTGCCCTCACTCATCCTCCTGCCACACCACCTGGGTTAGGCTTCCTCTTGTCTTCACCCACCAACCTCCACGTCCAGCACATAATTCTCTATAACTTCCACCATCCCAAATGGAATCCCCCAACCAAGCACATCTTTCCCTCTCTCTACTTTCCACTTTCTTCAAGGATCCCTTGACCATTCATCCCTCCCCACTGATCTCCCTCCGGGTACTTATCTTTATAAGTGGAACAAATACCATACCTGTATCTACACTTCCTCCCTAACATTCAAGACGCCAAACAGTCCTTCCAGGTGAGGCAACACTTCACCTGTGAGCCTGTTGGGGTCATCTACTGTATCCAGTGCTCCTGGTGTGGCCATCTGTTTAATCGGTGAGACCTGACAACAGATTGGGAAACGGCTTTGCTGAGCATCTACTCTCCATCCGCCAGAAAAAGCCGGATCTCCCGACACAAGATCACAAGACAAAGGAGCAGAAGCAGGCCATTCGGCCCATCAAGTCTGCTCTACCACTCCACCATGAGCTAAGTTATTCTCCCATCTAGTTCCAATTTCCGGTTTTTTCCCCATATCCCTTGATACCCTGACTAATTAGATGCCTATCAATCTCCTCCAAACAAGGGAAAGTCTGCAGATGCTGGAAATCCAAATAACACATACGGAGTGCTGGAGGTCTCAGCCTGAAACATTGACTGCTTACTCTTTTCCATAGATGCTATAGCCACCACTTCAATTCTACTTCCCATTCCCTTTCTGACATATCAGTCCGTGGCCTCCTCTACTGCTACAATGAGGCCATACTCACAACGAAGGAGAAACACATTATATTCCGTCTGGGTAGCCTCCAACCTGATGGCATGAACATCAATTTCTTGAACTTCTGATAATTGTCAACTGCACCCACCCCCCTCCACCTTCACCATTCCCATTCCCTCTCTCATCTCATCTCCTTAGCTGCTTATCACCTCCCTCTGGTGCTCCTCCCCCTTTCCTTTCTTTTATGGTCTTCTACCCTCTCCGATCAGATTCCCCTTTCTCCAGCCCTTTATCTCTTTCACCTACCAGCTTCCCAGCTCTTTACTTCACCTCTCTCCCAGTTTCACCTATCACCTACCACCCTGTACTTCATCCTCCCTCCCCCCCCCCACCTTCTTGCTCTAACTTCTCATCTTTTTTCCAGTTCTGATGAAGGGTCTCGGCCCGGAATGTCGACCGTTTACTCTTTCCTCATAGATGCTGCCTTGCCTGCATTGCTTCTGCTTGGATAGTCTGTGATCCAATGGCATGAAAATTGAGTTTTGATTCAGGGCCATGAGCTGAAATGTCATCAGTTGCTTCCCCCAAAAACTCCTGCACCTCCTGCTTAGGCTGCTGAGTTCCTGCTCCAGATCCCTGCATCTACAGTTTCTTGTGCCTGGCACAAATCCCTGACTAAAAACATATTGGTGTTGTTGAAATTTCACGTCACTGAAACCTTCCTCCAGACATAGTTTATATTTGCAGCCACATCTCCAGCAAGGTCACCAGAGCTCACACAGGTCGGGAAAGACACATCCACCTTGGCTAATGAGCCGATAGGTGGCTATTACCGATGATCACTGCAGGAGCAAGTTCAACCATCCATGAACATCATTAGATTCTCTCCTGGCGCAAAGTCCCATTCGCTCAGTCCCGTGAGGCACTACAGAAAAGATAATGCTATCTGGTAGCAAGGAGAGATCTGCAGTTCCTTTAATTCTGTTACAATCTGGCATTAATTCATTTATGCTTCCAACAGCCTCCTGCATTAGGGACATGTACCTTAAGCTTCAGTGAGTTTGGTTGAATCCTGAGCTAAATTGCCCCATGAGGTTTGGATGTGCAATGAAAATCATTACATACCTATGCAAAAATAGTAAAATATGTGCGCCTTTAAATATTACTGCATACATCATCTTGTGACTCAGTTCTTATTAGCACTGCTGCATAGCATGATGACCCTGCCAGCAAAAGGAACTAATAAAAAGTGAAGAAAATAAACAGTGGTCAATAATTGCTAAGTTTGTGTATACTATGAAGTGCCACAGTTCTGGGGCAGTTATACAATTCAGAGCTGACTTGCTTTTTGGGTCATCTCAACATCAGGATGTATAATTTTATGGCAATACCATCCAAACTGCTTGTTACTAAATGTGTGCATCTAATCTACAGTACATACACTCAAGACATGCTCAGAATAATGCACTACTTCTGTATAAAAATCCAACATAAAGAAATGAGAAACGTCTTGAAGTGATAAATTAATTGTTCCTTTTTACTTCCAAAGCTAGTCCTAAAAGACACTTCCAGTTGCAAACTTCAGACAAGAAATGTGCTTGACCTGCCTTGATATTCTGTGCCATATTTCTCCTTAGACTTTTCATTTACCCACTGACACTGACCTCCCAAAACCTGCAGCAATATCAGAGAATTGAGCAGTTATACACTGCTGGGAGGCTGATCAAAGTCAACCCAATGGATAGCTGGACGAGAGCAGGACTGAACAGATGCAGGTCAGATTCAGGGTCCTGGACCAGAACGTTAACTATTTCTCCTTCCACCAACGTCGCCAGGCCCTGCTGAGGGTTTCCAACATATCCCCTTTCTGAACAGATACCATCTTTCTTGCAAAGGATTCAGCTTTCACATCTGCCGCTCTTTCCATCCTAACTCACTTTTAAAAAATCTTAACAAATTTCACATGAAAGTGGTGACTATTTTGAGATGTTGGCTGTTAGTTTTAGTTTAACCCATCAGCAAATATTCTGTGTTACTCTATCAAAAATTATAATACCATATTTGAATTTTTGTCACAAACCACCTCTGAAAAACCTTCATGAAGGCCTTCAATAAGTTAATACTGTTACGTTCTGCAGCATTATCTCTACTAAGCAAAGCATGCACTCAGTGGCTACCTTATTGGGTACGTATGTCCACCTGCTCATTAATGCAAATATCTAAACAGCCAATCACACGGCAGCAACTCAATGCATAAAAGAATGCAGACATGGTCAAGATGCTAGTTTGTTGTACAGACCAAACATGAGAATGGGGAAGAAATGTGATCTAAGTGACTTTGATCGTGGAATGACTGTTGGTGCCACACGGGGTGATTTGAGCATCTCAGAAGCTACTGATCTCTAGGGATTTTTGTGAACAACTGTCTCTAGTGTTTAGAGTATGGCACAAAAAAACACATCCAGTGAGTGGTAATTCTGTGTGTGATAATTTCTTGTTAATGAGAGAGTTCAGAGGAGAATGGCTAGAGTGCTTCAAGCTGACGGGAAGGTGACAATAACTCAAATAACCACGTTACAACCGTGGTGTGCAGAAGAGCATCTCTGAACGCACAACATGTCGAACCTTGAAGTGGATGGGCTACAGCAGCAGAAGACCACGAACATACACTCAGTGGCCACTTTATTGGGTACCAAATAAAGGGGTCACTGAGTTAAAATTAACACCGATTTTAATATATGCATGCCTCGATTTCCAAGTGTATTCATATCTTGACTACTTTTTAAATTATGAATTCTAAAGTATTCCATTTCACACGAAAATACCATCTGCACTATCAGATACTAATTAGTTATGTGGGTTTGGGGAAAAAAAATTCAAGCTGACGTTTTATTCGCATGCTGGATATTTCATTCATCTTTTAGCAGCAGACTGAGTGATTAATTGTTGCCTGCGTCGAGAGCTAAGACTAGGCTCCTTGTTTTAAGCTCTTCAGGTTTTCTAGGTTGATGGGTGTGGGATGTTTGCTGAAAAATTTACTAAAAGGTATAAGAAACATGTGCAATAAATATATCTCAGAATCTAGTATTCTGCCAGATAAAATGTGGCTGCATGCACTAATGGAATGTAGACTACTTAAACGAGGAACAACTGCCAATATTTTACATTTCTTGATGCCTGGAAATGCTTAAAATTTACAATTTGTTGGCAGAAAATGGAACGGTAAAGCTGCTGTTTAAACTTTTACTTTTGATTCACTGAACGATGCAGAACATGCCTTCAGTAATTGTTATAAATTGCAGATATTCCCCTCTGCTTTATCTGGCAAGTTTTCTACTTGAAGTGATTGAGAGGGGATTAGAATGTACAAGGAACTCTGTGGGGAATTTTAGGTTTTTGCTGAAGTTTCTATTAGGGAACAGAATATGTTTCCTACATTTGCCTTCCAAGCATAGCAAACACTAGTCAGAGGGCAAAGGTGTCTCACAAATCTATCTTAGCCACAACCCCAAGAGGACACTTCTGTTTCCAAGAGCAGCTACTCCACAGAGATCTCAGAGCAAATCCCAGTATTGAATTATAGATTTAAAGGAACAAATAAAAATGAAATAAAAACATAAAATCCACTTTAATGAGCAAAATCAAGACAGATTAACACTTTGCATGGAAATACATGGGTAAATGAATTTTGATAAATATTAATCAACTTGCTAAGGGTCAATTCTCCTGGCTGTTTTCCGCTTATACTTTAGTTCTAAATGGTGGACCAAGGTCTGAGATGGCACCAGGTTATTTCAGGAAGAGCCCTTGCTTAGTTGGTGGTGAGGCAAGGTATTTATCTCATTAGTCATGAGGACAGTGAGGGAATTAGTTTACTCCCCAATAGCTGGAGGAGGTTCATATGTGTCAGGACCAAGGGCATCTTCAGAGCACAACAGAAAGATCCACGAGGGAGATAGGTCTGAAAGTATTCATTTATCTGGACCTACTGGCATTTTCAGCAAGAAATAACCATTGCAAAAGAAAAAGGAGATGTGATATATGCCCTTATTAATTAGGAGGTTGGATAATCAAGCTCAATAGTTCCCCAATACCCCCTGAAAGTGGAGCTCCTCAGAACAGGCAGGATGTTATTTATCAGTTCCAGTCTTGTTTAGTGGCACAGAGACCTCAGAAAGCCCTTGCTCTTCTCAACGTCTACTCATTCAGCAGCCAGAGCCCAATTCTTACAGAGTGGCATCATTGTTTAAGAGTTGGATTTCTGTCTCTCGTTTTGTTCTGCTGTCTGGTACAGAGACTTCCTTTTACGGAAGTGTTTTACATATATTGCTCCGTTTACACTGCAATGGATCGCTGCATTGTTAATAAACAATTGAGTTATCTTCCAAAACCTATTTTGCCTTTCAAAGTAATTGCTCAAACTGGAAAATGATTCCACTGCCTTGCATTCTGTTAAGTCTCTGGCATGTTCCATGTAAACATTCCTTTAATTTTTTTTTTAAATTGGGCCCATGTTTAAATATTTTTCTTTTCTCCTTGTGATCTCCTACATCAGGCACCAGTCTCTGTAGTGTTATCGGAATATCCCGCAGTGCCTTACCCGATAATTATCTGCGCTCCCATGGGAAATCATGCCAGTTCTGCTCTACATCTCCCCCTTCCCTAAACTACAAAGACAGATCTGTACAATATCAAACTCCATTCACAGGGACAGATATCAAGTCCGTGTAAAACTTGTATTAGGGAGTCAACAGCAAGATACCTCTCATTATTTTTATTGCTATTAAGTTTGCTGTGAATAAATGAGCCAATTTCTACTCCGACTGCATGAGGTTCTTGGATTGCATTTGATTTTGGTGGAATGGGGGAGGGGCGGAATTTAATAATGACATGAATGGACAAAACAAAATCTGAGAATTAAAGCAATGGTCAGGTTTTGCTTTCTGAAATGACAACTTTTAGCTATGTGAACCCCCATGCTGGTGGCCTTGACTTTCTGCTCCATGCCTCAGAGAGAACCATACCCACAGCATGTTGAAAACCGGGCCACATTATTAAGGTGCGAGTTTCAGAAGCAAGCATAACTTTCAAGTGAGCAGGGGGTACTAAAATGGCGACTGAGCACTGCTGGAAGATCCTTCCTTCGTCTGGCAAAATTAGGCATCCAGAAACCTCGGTTCTCCTGCCAGATGGAAAACTGGAACAAGGTCTGGGGTTTCCGGGCCTCAACCGAGCATTTCTTCACCAGGGACTAATGTTAGGTGCCAGGAAATGGCAGGCCAAGAATTCATTTAAAATGTGTTCTGAGTGATATTTTTGGACTGAGATGAGCCAGATTATAGACCAACTAGCTTTGGGTGCAAAACAGGCGATTTGACCCATCACACCAATGCTGACCTTTCTGCTGTTTCATACCAATTCCATTTTACTACATTTGGACAGAATCCTTCTATGCCTTACTTATTTAAATGTCTCTCTAAAGATCTCCTAAACACAGTGATTGAACCTGACTCCACGACTTTCTCTCGCAGTGAATTCCAGATATCACGCTCATCTGTGCAAAAACCTATTCTCTTTTAAAACTCCTTCCTCTCACCTTAAACCAATGTCTCTTATTTTCAATACCCCTACATGGAAAAATAAAATGACTATCTGACTTATTTATGACTTTCATAGTCTTATATACTTCCTTCAGGTCACCCCTCGTCTCCTTTGCCCCAGACAAAGCAGAGCCCGTCCAAGCTATCCCATGCCGAAAAGACTCTATTTCAGGAATCATTCTAGTGAATCTCCTCTCCACCCTCTTCCTGCAACTCCATCCTTCCTGTAGTGTAGCAAGCAGGACTGCACACAATCCAACAGGCAAGGGTCTAGCAGAGGGTAGTGGTCGATGGGACTTATTCTAGCTGGAGGTCTGGGATTAGCGGTGTTCCGCAGGGATCTATACTGGGACCTCTGCTATTTGAGGTGTATATCAATGACCCAGATGAAAATGTAGATGGGCAAGTTAGTAAGCTTGCAGATGATCCAAAGAATGGTGATGTAATGGACAGTGTAGAAGACTGACAAAGAATACAACAGGATATAAATCAGTTGCAGATATGGGCAGAGAAATGGCAGATGGAGTTTAACCTGGCCAAGTATGAGGTGTTGCACTTTGGCAAGTCAAACATAAAGAGACAGCATGCTATTAAGGGCAAGACCCTTAACAGTGTTGATGAGCAGAGAGATCTTGGAGTCCAGCTTCACAGCTCCCTGAACATGGCTACACAGGTTGACAGGGTGCTTCAGAAGGCACATAGAATGCTTGCCTTTATTAGTTGAGCCATTGAGTTCAAAGTCAGGAAGTTAAAAAACTCTAGTGAGATTGCATCTGGAATATTGCATACAGATCTGGTCATCCCGTTAAGAAAGAGGTCAAGGCTTTGGAGAGGGTGCAGAAGAGGTTCACCAGGATACTGCCTGGACTAGGGGGCACGTGCTACAACAAGAGGTTGGCCACACTTGGGTTGCTTTCTCTGGAGTAGTGGAGGCTATGGGGAGATCCGATCGAGGTTTATCAGATTACCAGAGGCACAGATAAACCAGCATCTTTTTCCCAGGGTTGAAATGTCTAATAAATGAGATGGGGCAAGTTCAAAGGAGCTGTACGAGGAACATCTTCTTTTAAAAAAAACAGAGTGGTGGATGCCTTGAATGTGTTGTCCAGGGTAGTGGTAGAGGAAGATACATTAGGGACTTTTAAGAGATGTTTAGATAGCCACATAAATGTGAGGGGAGTGGGGATATGGACATTGGGTAAGCAGCAGAGATCAGTTCAGTTGGCCATTTGATTACAAATATAACTGGTTCAGCACAACATTATGGGCCGAAGGGCCTGTTCCTGAGCTGCACTGTTCTACGTTCCATTTTGAAAATTACAACATTAACTATCCAAATATCACCATTCAAAATATCACTAACTTTTGTGTCATCAACCTACTTTCACAACCAATTTGTTAACATACTGAACATATAGCATAAGCAACTGGCTCCCAGCTCTGATCCCTGGGGCATGTCATGAGAAACAGACCTTGAGTCAGAAAAGCATTCTTCCATCATCACCAATCCAGATTTTGATTCAATTAGCCCAGCTTGCCTTGTATCCCATGCGCCTTAGTCTACTAGGTGGCTGGTCTACCAGAGTTAAATGCCTTACTGTTAAGTGTCTATTTAGGCGATACCTATGGCCTATCAGACAGGAGGTGCAGAAGCCTCTAGTCCTACCCCACCAGGACAAGGAACAGTTATTTCTTAGAATTATCAGGCTCCTGAACCTGTGTGGCTAAGTTCATTCACCACTACGCTGCTCTGATTCTTTAACCAACAGACTTATTCAAGGACATTACAACTCGTATTCTCAGTATTATTTTTATTTGCACAGATTGTCTTCTATTGAGGACTGGCTGTTTGTAAGACCTGGTCTGTCTATGCATAGTTTTTCATAAAATTCCAGTGTGTTACTTTTTTTTCCTGAAAGTGCCTGCAAGGAAATGAATCTCAATATAGTATATGGTAACATAGACATACTTTGATAGTACATCACTGCCATCATCAATCTGCTTAGATAAAGCAATCAAATTAGTGAGGAATTTTTCGCCATGTACAAAGCCATGCTTACTATCCCTGATAAATCCCTGCCTTTCCAATTGTACGTAAATCCTAGGTAATATACACATGCCGGTGGAACCCAAGTTGGGTCAGGCAGTATCTATGGAGTGGAACAAAGAATTGACATTTTGTGCTGAGACCCTTCATCAGGACTGGAAAGGAAGTGGGAAGAGGCCAGAATAAGGTGGTGGGGGGGCGAAGGGATGGAGTACAAGCTGGAAGGTGATAGGTGAAGCCAGGTGAGGGGGAATGCAGGTGGGCGGGGGAGGGAGAATGAAGTGAAAAGCATGGTGGTGATAGAAGGAAAAGGCAAAGGCTTGAAGAACGATTCTGCTAGGAGAGGAGAGAGGACCATGGGAGAAAGGGAAAGGAGTTGGGCACCAGAGGTGGTGATTAGTGGCTGAGAAGAGGTAAGAGGGCAGCCAGAAGATGACGGGGGGGGGGGGGGGAGGGGCAAAAGGTTACTGGAAGAAGTTCTGACGAAGGGTCTTGGCCCGAAACGTCGACAGCGCTTCCCCCTATAGATGCTGCCTGGCCTGCTGTGTTCCACCAACATTTTGTGTGTGTTGTTGACCAGAAGAAGTTGATGTTCAACCCATTAGTTTGGGGGTTACCCAGCAGAATATGAGGTGTTGCTCCTCCACCCTGAGAGTGGCCTCATCATGGCAAAAGAGGAGACCATGGACTGACATGTCAGAACAGGAATGAGGATAGGAATTAAAATATTTGGCTACTGGGAAATCCTCCCTTTGCAGATGGAGTGAAGATGCTTGAGAAAGCAGTCCCCCAATCTCCATTAAATGTAGTAGAGGCTGCACCACGAACAGTAGATGACCCTCAACAAACTTCAGGGGACGTGCTGTCTCACCTGGAAGGAGTGTTTGAGGCCGTGAGTGGTGGTGAGTGAAGAGGTAAACATTGGCAAAGTGCAGCACTAGTTTTTTATTTAATTTTTATTTAGAGATACAGAGCAGAATAGGCCTTTCTGTCTCTTTGAGCCGCACTGCCAGCAACTCCTGATTTAATCCTCTCCTAATTACAGGACAATTTACAATGACCAATTAATCTACCAATTGGCACATGTTTGGACTGTGGGAGAAAACCGGGTCACCCGGGAGGAAATCCACTCATTCTATGGGGAGGACAAACAAAGTCCTTACAGAAGACACTGGGATTAAACTCGGAACTCCTGCACACTGAGCTGTAATAGTATCACACTAACCACTACGCTACTGTGGAGGTCAGTTCCATGTCACCCATCTACCTTCTCCCTAAACTGGCTTCACCTCTCACCTCCAGCTTGTACTCCTTCCCCTCCTCCACCTTCTCATTCTGGCTTCTTCCATGTTCCTTTCCAGTCCTGATGACGGGTCTCAACCCAAAACTTTGACTTTTTGCCCCTCTCAATAGCTGCTGCCTGACCTGCTGAGTTCCACCAGCATTTTGTGTGTGTTGCTCTGGATTTCCAGTGTCTGCAAAATTTCTTATGCTTATGGACATAAATTCTACCCTTTGGGATACTCCCCAGTAATTTCTCCACCATCAACGCAAAGCTTAGCCACACTCCACCCAAAGATCCAATGGGCTTCTCAATGCTCCAGTCATCGGCCCACATCACTGCCCCTCTGCCAACTCAGTATCAGATCAGGTTTAATATCACCGTCGTATGTCATGAAATTGGTCAACTTTGCTGTAGCAGTACAATGTAATACATAATAATACAGAAAAAAACTGAATTACAATAAGTACATATGTGCATTGAATAGTTAAATAAGTAACACACAAAAATAGAAATAATAAAGTAGTGAGGTAGTGTTCATGGGTTCAGTGTCCATTCAGAAATCAGATGGCAGAGGGGAAGAAGCTGTTCCTGAATCACTGAGTGTGTGCCTTTAGGCTTCTGTACCTCCTACCTGATAGTAGTAATGAGAACAAGGCATGTTCTGGGTGATGGAGGGGGTCTTAGTGATGGATGCCACCTTTTTGAGGCACCAAAGGGTGTCCTGGGAAACCTACCGTCTTCTGCCCCATTTCTAACTGCAGGTTGCAGCCCTGACACAGTCAAGGTGAATTGGACTTCCCAGTGAGAGTGTAGAGAGCCCAGTAACTGCATTCCACAGCAACAGAAGAAATTCTACCCCACCGTCATTTCATAGTGCAGTGGGCTGAATCAGGAAACACTTAAGTCATTGCTTTTGTTGCTTTGTGGAAACTCATAAATATCATTCTTGAGAAGGAAATTTTAAAATTCAATGCATCACAGTTCAGACAAGTCACACTCCATAACTCTTGTATTTATCTACCGTTTTCCATCAGCAGCCACAGAAATATTCTGGACTGAGGACCTTCCAGGAATGACACATTTTATATTGTTTGCTAACAAAGCAGCTTCCACCCTTTAGGCTAGTGATGACTTTACACTGGCAGGAGGACATATGCAAAATGTTACTTAACTATGCAAGTCAGGCATCTCGAGACACTGAAGGGACAATACTGTTTTCAGCCTACTCTGTAGAGCAGTTTTTAAATGTAATATTCCACCAGAGGGCACTGAATGTGAAAATATTTATTTAAAACTTCACTGACTTATGAACAAAATTAAGCGAATTTGCTATAGGGAAAGGCTATTCCACCTACTGGTTGGCTCCAGTGTTCATCATCTTGACCCATGAACATCTCAGCCGAATAACTCAATAAGTTTCCCAAAAACTATTCCACCTGCCTCTAGCTCAAAAACTCACTGAATGCCACAACATCCACAAAGCTTCATAAGAGAGAGTTCAAATTTTTATTGCACCAATGTTTGATCAATTGCCTCCTTAACAGACCAGCTCTGATTTTAAGATCATGCTGGAATGCCTGCTTGTTCTCCCCCCACCCCCCCCCCCCCAGCTTTCCCTGCTTATCTTCTCAATATTTTAAATAATTTTAACTATTGTTCCTCTGTTTTTGAGCGAGCCATCTGCATCCTCCAATTAAATCTCAGTGCTCTGGGGTGAATTTGCTCTACAAACTCTGCAGGGTTAAAAAGTGGCCACTGAAAGGCAGCACAAAGACATCAACCCCAGCTAGGGCTGCAGCAAGCTGCTTCACCAGAGAAGTATCACTCTGTCCTCTTCATATTCCGGCTCTCTTCAGAACATGCCCTTAAATTCCTCAAAGTATTTTAGACTTCTCTTGCTTTTAAGGATTTTGGACTGGCCATGCTAAATGTCCCATCCTTGTGTATAATAATCCATTTCGAAAATGACTTGTTGAAGTTCTTCACGTGCAAAGATGTTACTGTCAATTAAAGTACAAGCCAAACACGCAGGAATGGATCCCCTTGTTTACCTTTGCCCTACAGTATCTCAGGTTTTGCACCTACCAGGTCAAACACAAGAGCCCAGGATGGGCTGCAGGACAGACACTAGTTTATCTCATCTCCTGATCTACCACTGCGCTTGGTATCCAGTCCAAAGATGCAACACCACTGCGCTAAGGGGAGGGATGGAAACCCAGGAGATGGGGATGCTGGCATCTGGAGCGACAAACTATCTGCTGGAGCTACTCAGCAGGGCAAGCAGCATCTGGGGGGGGGTGGGAATGAATTTTCGACGTTGCAGGGCGTTGACCTGCATATGCTGTATTGAATTTCTGCAGCAGAGGTGAGGGGCCAGATTCACTTCACAGGCTGACCTTTAGCTGTATTTCAACAACATTCAGTTGAATATCATCACACACGCTTTTCGGAAAAGCCAAGTGTAACTAGGTGGATTCATTTATTTTGATTAAACATCTATCATAACTTGCTCGTATCTTAATACATTTTTAAATAATTTGAATGGTAATGATTTAACTGTACGTGGACAGCATTAAACTATTCCTGACTATTGGCAGTGATTCATAGTTGTCCCAAAAGCTCCTCTGATGACAGTGAGCTTTGACAGGCCAAGGGAGGGCGTCCACAGGCTTCCCACTGTATCGAGGCCAGCTTTGCTTCTGCAGTTCAGAGGGTCAGCTTAGTTGGCCCTCCTTATCCAGAATGAGTCATTGTAGGTGAAGGGCAGGTTCAGCCAGTTATCAAATACAGACCCAGCCCTCTTAGAATCAACGCAAATTTTACAGAAAGTTTTCACTAACTGAACTTAACTGAGAGGCGAACTTGATGCCATACAGCTTACATCAATGAAATCAGCTCAAAACCTACTGAGGGGAAAACCAGGGCAGTGGTTCAGCCCAAGCTGGAGTAATTTTACTTTGGGTCAGTGAGGAACCTTTTGCTCTTTTCTCCCCCTGTTCATGCTTTCCAAGGTCTGAAGCCATCCTCTGATTACAATTTAGAACGCTTTAAATAATTTGTAATCTGTTACCAATTTCATTTCCATTAGGACTAAGCCCAAAATGGCCAGGAATGTGTGCTGAAGCCGTTTGTTTTACTGAATCATGCGTTTGTTTTTGTAATAATTCAACAATGTTATCCCATGACTGGCAAGTGTGGAGGGAGCTGATTCAAGCCAGGAATGGCAATTCCAAAATAAATACAGAAACAGTAATAGTTTTTTTTCATATACAAAAACTCTTCAATATTTTGGTCATAGGCACAGCATTTCTGAAGTTATGCTAGCTGCTGTTAACCCCGAGTCTCCTTCGCTTATACTTGGGCCTAATCGACAGCTGCTACACAGATTTCAGCACATCACTGTATGTTGCAAATTGCCTGAGCTCTGCTCTTAGGTGAAACATATCCTCTTGTGTTTGCCACCTCCAAAACCTTTGACAGGGATTGGCATGAATGCTGGTAAAGATCTTCTGGCTGGTTTCTCAATCACAAAGCACTGCAAGCCTCAGTCCTCTCTACCAGCCTGTTTTATCCCCCCGTTCAGACGCCTTTTATCTGTAAAGTATGCAATTTAAATTACATTTGTAATTCATTGGGTAAATTACTCAATTCTTCTCAAAATACTGCAGGAGTGAGAATTCTGCTTCTCTTAAATCTTCAAAGGTGTATTTCACCAGTCATAATCCAGCGCTGATCTCCCAGCATCCTTTGCTTCACTAAATTCCTCTGCCTTCAAATTGAACTTCCATCGGCCCCAGTATGGCTAAGATGCTCACCGTCTTCCACACTTCAGATACAATGAGTCAGTAGTCAGTACAGAACTGGGATCAAACACAAAGTGGCATCAGTCAGAGGTGACCAGTGTCTCTTCCAAGAACAACTGATAGAGTTTCAGCCTGAATCAGTTACAGCAAGACCAGGACCAGTTGCAGTGGGACAATGGACTGCTCCAGAAGACCTTGAATCAGTTCCGGAGTGCCATGTCTATTAGAAAGGACAAGGCCTATTTTGTGCCCAACTCTCAATTCCTTACCAGTCAAAAGCTTTCCAAAAACAATACCCCTCTAGTGAATAGCACTAACATGATACCTTACTCAGAAATCAGAGGTAAGCATCTAACATTGGATATGCATTCTTTTGTATTTGTTGCAATTTCGACCCTTTTTAACTGTTGCTACATTTAATATAGGTATTTTATTACATTTTAAGTACGTAATCACATCATTCTCAATGATCCCCCCTTCATTCTTCCTGTGCAAGAGTTAAGATTCTTCACAAAGCCTCTTTCTAAAACATTTAGAACAATAAAGCTCTGTTCATCACCTCATCCTTCAATCCTCCCAGAGCTTTTGAACCTCCAAACATTGCTTTAAGTTATACAGCAACAGTTAAATTAAAAGAGCAGGCAGAGTTCCAGAGTTATTAAACCAGAGACATGGATTTAAATTGCAAGTCATTGAAGATATTAGTACCTGTATGCATAAAACTGTTGATTAAAAAACTCAACAGTCAGGTAGCAGATTGAATGAGGAGGCTGCCAGCGCCTCTGGCAAACTTTTACTGATGCACTGTGAAGAATATCCTGACTGGTGTGGAGTGCCCAGGAATGGAAAAGCCTGCAGAAAGTGGTGGTTACAGCCCAGTCCATCACTGGCAAAGCCCTCCTCATCACTGAGCACATTTACAAGGAGCGCTGCCACAAGAAAGAAGCAAAAAGGACAGTAATATCCAGGCCTGCAGCTTGGGCAACTGCCGGTCTGCCATACAACCCTGCCCAGGCCTGAGCCCTAGAAATCTTCCAAGGCACAAACCCGTGGTCTCTCGAGATCAATGGATGCCTAATCCAGGCTACGCTCTCTTTTCGATCCTACTGTCACCAGGAGGTAAAGCAACCGTAGGCTCCACAGCACCAGATTCAGGAAAGGTTATTATCCTGCAGCCATCAGGCTCCTGAACCAGTATGGATAACTTCACTCATCTCAACACTGAACCGAGTCCACAACCTAGAGACTTCCTTTCAAGGACTCTACAACTCATGTTCCAGCATTATTTAATTTCTTTTTATTATTTGCATAATTTGTTTCCTTTTTCACATTGGTTGTTTGTTAGTCTTTGATTATGTAGAGTTTTTCATAAAATCTATTGTATTTATTTATTTTCCTGTAAATGTCTCAAGAAAATTAATCGCTGGATAGTATATCATGTGGATAGTCAGAGGCTTTTTCCCAGGGCTGAAATGGTTGCCACAAGAGGACACAGGTTTAAGGTGCTGGGGAGCAGGTACAGAGGAGATGGCAGGGTTAAGTTTTTTTTTAAATGCAGAGAGTGGTGAGTGCGTGGAATGGACTGCCAGCAACAGTGATGGAGGCGGATACGATAGGGTCTTTACGAAACTTTTGGATAGGTACATGGAGCTCAGGAAAATAGAAGGCTATGGGTAATGCTAGTAATTTCTAAGATAGGGACATGTTCAGCACAACTTTGTGGGCCGAAGGGCCTGTATTGTGCTGTAGGTTTTCTATGTTTCTATATGGTGGCATATATGTACTTCAATAATAAATTTACTTTGAACTTTTAAAAACTCATCTGACTCACTGATGTCCTTATCCAGTTTGGTATGTACAGGACTCTAGACGCACCAATACGTATGCCCCTTAACTGCAACCATAATTCACAAGGGTTGACAATGGCAGTGTTAGCCACCAACATCCACACCCAATCAACAAGTAAAAAGAAAGCCTAAAATTGCCTAAAAAATCTGAAATTCAAGAAGTTTGTCACCAACTAGCCAAAGCAGTCTGCCTCTTCACTGCATTAAATATCTGCAACTTGGGCTGTGCTGTCTACTGTCAAAAGGATGTATCGGCTTGCCAAGGCTACTTTGGCAGTTACCCTCCTGACTTCGATCTTCAAATAAACAGTGCAGGTGTTCCTTCAAGTCACAGAAGTTAAAACACTCTTAGCTAAACATTAGTGAAGCTCTTTCAGAGTTGCACTTCAAAACCCCAACCATGTTTATCCTGGTCTTAAAACTGGCATGATTAATTAAAAGGGAAAAGAATATTTGCACTTACATAAAGCTATTCACAATCCCTAAAAGATCTGCAGGGATGGTTGTATTGCTTAAGCATTTAATTGAAGGCATCGCTGAAGCCAAGCTGCACACAAGACCCCACTGAGATCAACAAGATGAGCAAGTTGACTGCCTTCTATCACCTAGCCCCAAAAGACCCTGCATTCCCGCCTTCAATCCCCGGTGCCTTTAACTCTCATTTCACCAAAATACTTGATATTTAGACTTATTTTTCAATGTTTTTCGAAATATACAATGAATTGTATATTTCATTGAACAATGAAAATACACTCAAGGATGTGCAGGGGGCAGCCCGCAAGTGCCACCACACATTCCAGTCGAGATGGCGCACAGCGGGCTCTTTGCCCAAAATTTTGATTTACTGCACTAATGATCCACCTATGATTCACAGTTAAATTATGCTTGATAATACTCCTTTGACCTCATTACCATAATCAAGCGTCACTGTTAAAGCAAATTCGTGCTATTCACAAATAACCCTCCCTTCCCAGAAGAAAGACTCTTGCTTCACTCTTCATTGGTTCCAGTAATTTGAAATTTCTGTCCACGCGAGTTTATATCAACAATAGACAACGGTCTAGCCTGCATTCACCTAAATTGTGTACAGTTTTAATATCAGACTTCCATGTTCTTTTGTCTTGGATGTGAAATTCAGTTGTGTGAGATTGCTCCATTAACTGTAAGTTAACAGCTACCTTGCCCAAATACTCTCTGATACATCACCAGCCTTCAACGGAAAAGGTGGCCCCTATTGCAATAAATATTCTCCAAGTGTCAGCACTGCAGATACCAGAAACACAAAATAAAATCAGGAAACACTAAAATTATTCACCATCTAGGCAGAAAGGAATGTAACAGTTAACAGCTTAGACCGCAAAGAGGGTCACAGATTGAAAACATTGCTATTACTTTCTGAAAACAGATGCTGGCTGGTCTAATGAATATTGCTGGCCATCCTCAGTTTATATTCTATATCCAGATTCACCAGCAATCTGCATAGTTGGAACTTTCAACTGATAATGAAACTAAAGTTGACCAAAGTGGATGGATATTTGAAGGTCAACTGGACAAGGCTACTTTTGCCCACTTCCTGATAGGTGACTGGCTCACCGATCTCAGTTAATTGCACCATCTACCATTAAAAGTAACACTGGCCTCCTCCTCTGAATAGTAATGCGCAAGGTCAATATTCCTGAAAGCTGTAAATAATTATTATGTTCATTGCAGGCTACAAAACTCACACAAATTCTACAGTTTGAGAAAGTGAGATGCTGGCTTCAAAGCAACAATTTCTCACGCGGCTGCCTCTTGGCCCACAATTAAACGCAGGCAGAATCAACAAACACCAAGCTTCAGGCAGCAGACCACAAGATTTCGGCTTGTTACATTGCCTAATTAGCGAAGAATGTATAAGTGGCTGAAAAATTTGCAGTGTGATGCCGCAGACTCTTTTTGGCGTGCTAATGGCAGGATAACTGAGGGTTTGCTATTGGGCCCTTAGACTAATTCCTAGAGAAGGCGTGTTTTAGTTAACAAAATGGTGATCTTATTGAAGCATACAAAATCACAAGGAGCCTCGATAAAATGAATGCCCCCAGTCGTTTCCCAGCCTTGCAGAGTTAAGAATGTGAAGCATTTAGGGAAAATTTAATAGGGACGAGGAGGAATTTTTTTTTACAAAAAGAGACCCTTCATCAGGACTAACGTTAGTCCTCTCAGCCCGAAACGTCGACAGTGCTTCTCCTTATAGATGCTGCCTGGCCTGCTGTGTTTCACCAGCATTTTGTGTGTGTTATTTGGTTAGCAAGGATCAGGTGGGTTTTGTGCTGTACTACTTTATGACTCTAAAATGCACTAAATTAGCAGCATTCTATCTCTTAAGAAACAACAGACATTAATAGTGATCTAGCTGATGTTTTGAAGACTGACATCTGATTCTATTCAAAGGTTGGGAATGACCTGGATTCAGTTTTTTTGAGGCAGTTATGGGGAACTCATCTCTCCCTCACAGGATAACGTTCCTCAGGAATGGGCCGTAGTGGAGACAGATTCCCCAAGTTGTGTCCAGCAAGAGTTTGACATACTTCAAGATGGGGTAGGGAACATACCTGTGAATATGTAGAAATTGATTAGAATTGTTCAGGCCCACTTGATAACCTGGACATTTAGATCTCCAAGCGGGGGTGGGGGGAGGTGGTTAAGAGTAATTTCCCTTCTTGATTTGAATTTGGATCTTTAACTGTATATTTCTCCCTTCCTTGTCACTGCCCAGCTACTGGGAGGGTGAACTGTGTATATGTTATGAGTCACAAGGTTTTACAATTCTGTGGAAAAGTGTTTGCCCTATCCATTAATATCCACATGGTCATATAATCTGCCAACTGGAGGGGGTGGGGCAGCTTATAGACTTCAGAAGTCAAGACAAACTGAAATCAAAACAAAAGTAGCTGGAAAGTAACCAATTTGGATTAATTTTCGGAAGCCAAGATTTAGTTTGGCATTCTTCTGTTTCAAATTATGATGTGGACAATGTGCACTTGAGAATTATATCGTGGTTCCCTGCCACAACAGGTAATTGGCTAAATCGTAATGATGTCTTTTCAATGAGACCTTGCACGGACATGGAACAATTCCTAGAAGATGGTGGCATCGAGTTTGCAGCTCCATGGATCTGGGTTTGATCCTGACCTCAAGTATTGCCAGTGTGGAATTTACACATTCTTCCAGTGAACACGAGTTTCTGAAGCCATTCTGGATTCTTCCCACATCCCTAAGACATGTTGGAAGATTAACTGGCTGCTGCATGTGAGAGGCAAAGGATTCAAAAGGGGACATTGTTGGGGCTGAAGAAGCCCATACTTCTTCCTACCCACTACTCTTGACCATCAGCCCAGGATGGGATGGGCTGGATGGCCTTCTCCTACATCACAATGGTAAGAAAAGGCAAGGGACAGCAACAGACACAAAATGCTAGAACTCAGCAACCAGGTAGCATCTATGGAAAAAAATAAACAATCAATGTTTTGGGCCGAGACCCTTCATCATGACTGGTGAAGGGTCTCAGTCTAAAACGTCAACTGTTTTACCCCTTGCCACAGATGTTGTCTGGCCTGCTGAGTTCCTCCATAATTTTGTGTGTGTTACTTGGATTTCCAGCATCTGCAGACTTGCTCGTTTGTGAAAAGCGAGGGATAGATCACTGATATGCTGCCCAAAAATGATCCCTCAAGCAACATCTCTAAAGCTGAGGTCAGATTATCCAATTGTTTGCTCTGCACAATTTGTAAACTACATTTGAAAAGTGTAAAGAATGAATTAGACAAGAAGTGCTCAGGGATTCTGAAAAAGGGATGTAAAAGATATGTCATCCTTTGTTTTCACTGTGTGGGACGTGAAAGTCTGCCCAGAAGCCTGTTATACAGGAGTTGACCAGGGTCAGCACTCTCCATCTCGCCCCACGCTCAGTAATTGGGCACATACCTTCCTCCTGTGGCAGGTGCAGGCGAGTTGATGGCTTGCACCATATCTGTGGTCAGGGCGTCCAAAACACTGGTTATGAACTCCAACTTCTTTGCTCCCGGGCAACCTGCAGAAGGCAAGAGGTCAAAAGTAATAACAGTAAGTGTGGCTGAAAAGTAACATTTTTCACCTTTGGCCTGCCCAGCAGAGCTGTGATTTATTTATAATCATTTCCTTTCCAAGCAGAAGTGTTTTCTGTGGGTTTATGGCCTAGGGGAAAGGGGTGAAAGGTCAAACTCATTCCACTCAAGAGTCAGCTTATTCCCAATTAAATCACACAACTGGGTAGTACAAATTGCCAGACAGCTACGAAATAGAACCCAAACAGAAATATAAGAGCGAAAGATTCTGCAGATGCTGGAAATCCAAAGCAACACACACAAAACCCTGGAAGAACTCAGCAGGTCAGGCAGCATCAATGTAAATGAATAAACCGTCGATATTTCGGGCTGAAACCCTTCATAAGAACTGGAAAGGAAGGGGCAAGACGCCATTCTGATATGTTACTCCATGGCCTCCTTTTCTGCTACGATGAGGCCACCCTCAGGGTGGAGAAGCAACACCTTGTATTACATATGGGTAGTCTCCAACCTGATGGCATGAATATCAATTTCTCTTTCTAATAAAAAAATCCCTCCCCCATCCTCTTCTTCTGTTCCCCACTCTGGCCTCTTACCTCTTCTCACTTGCCTATCACCTCCCCCTGGATCCTCTCCTCCTTCCCTTTCTCCTATCAGATTCCTTTTTCTCCAGCCCTTTATCTTTCCTATGCGTCTGGTTTCACCCATCACCGTCTAGCTATCCTCCTTCCCCCCACCACCACCTTTTTTATTCTGGTATCTTTCCTGTTCCTTTCCAATCCTGAAGAAGGGTCTTGGCCCAAGATGTCGACTACTTACTCATTTCCATAGATACTGTTGACCTGCTGAGTTCCTTCAGCATTGTGTGTGTGTGTTGCTTCAGAAACGCAAATGACTTGTATAATAAATACTCTTTCTGGAATCTACCCCTTGGATGAACAGTTGACATCTCCACAAAAGGGCAGTTAAATATTTTTCATGCACACTTTTCTGATGTCTGTTTGCAGTCATCAACTTAAGCATTCAAGAAATTCTCACTTGACAGAAACCTGACCAATAATTATTTTTTTAAAACCTATTTTTTCCTTTCCCTCTGCATTGTTACACTTGCACCAATGTATTTCTTCTCTGGTTACTTAGAACCTCTAATGCAGTGAAGCAATTTTATCAAACAAACCCAAGTCTCATGGGAGAAAATAGGAGAAAGGTCTAAAAGGTTGGTCAAGAAAAGATAATCTTTGAATGTGCCTTAAGGAGGAGGGACAGACACAGAGATGTTCAGGGAGGGATCCACAACTTGTCCTGGCAGCTACGATTTACGGAATGATTAAATTCAGAACAAACAAGGAATTAGGAGAGTGAGCATATCTTAGAGCAGGGGTTTCCAACCTGGAGTCCATGCACCCCTTGCTTAATGGTATTGGGTCCAAGGCATAAAGAAAGTTGGGAACCACTGTCTTAGAGGGTTACAAGCCTGGAGGAAATGACAGAGTTCGAGAAGGGAAGGCATTGGCAGGTATTGAATATTGGAGTAGAGTTTTAAAACCTTACTTTATTTGTAATCTCTGTTGCAAGCACAGGGGTGATGGGTGGACAGGACGGTGCAAAGTAGGATACAAGTAACAGTGAACTTACAGAAGGTAGGGTGTTGGGTAATGAGTTTCAGCAATAGATAAGCTGAGGCAGAGGGTTAGCCCTGGGAGGCAGAAATGGATAGTGTGAGGGGTGGCTTAACCTACTGCTCATCTCGGGGATGAATGAGACAGTGAGGCTGAGAATAGCCTAGCTTGGCTCCTGATCCTAGAGAGAGGGATGATGACATTAGGAACTTGTGATGGGGGCCAAAGACTGTGGCTGCAGGCATCCCAATGGTTATTTGGTAGAAATTTTGGGTCAGCCAGCACTGGAAGTCAGACAACAGTTTGTCAGACAGTGGGAGGGTTGGTGGGAGTCAGTGGTGAAACTGAACAGAGTGTCAAAAACTGAGTGGCAACATCCTGAATCACCATCACTCCCAGAATTCAGTAGATAAGGAATTTTGTGCTGTTCTCACAAACCAACTACAGAGGTCACTGGGGCCAGGGGGATTCACACCACAAAACTACACAGAATTAACAGCACCCATTTCTATCAGTCAACACTGCTACAGGCGGTGAGAAATTAGCTTCAAAGAATTTTTATATTTCACAGGTTGTGAGGCCAATCAGCCCATCAAACCCATACTAGCTCAAAACAATCACATCAGACCTATTCCCTCTCTCACATTTCTTGCAATCTATTCTCACCAATATGCTTACCAATTCACCTACATTCTCCCACTACCCATCAGCAGTAGAACTAACTTACTGTGACCAGTTAACCTACTGGGATGTGAGAGAAAGCCGAAACACTCAAGAGGAAATCCACACAGGAAGAACGTACGAACTTCACACAGAGAGCACCAGAGTCAGGATCGAACCTGGATCGCCAGGGCAATGAGTCAGCACCATCTACTGCATGCTGTGTCCCTTACAGCTACAAAGTAAGATCAATCATCTCATCCCCGGGAGTCCCTATAAGAAACCCTCAGGAAACCTCTTGGCTGTGTCAAAGTTGGGATTATTTCACGGTGATCACAGTATTCGGTTCCACTCCCAACTGATGAAGGTCACACCCACATTGCCCAACAATTGAACAACATTTGAGCCAATGAGGTGAACAATTGGCCAGAGTCCTATTGTCTCGCTTAACATTACCATGTTGCCAGCACCATTTCTCAAGACCCAGAGGTGTGCCTGGACCACTCACGTGAATACTATGGCTAGAAGAGCAGCTGTAGAGGTTGGGTATCCCTCACCGTGACCCCAAAGCTTCGCCTACCATCGACAAGTCTGAAGTGTGACAGAATACTTTCCAGTCAACTGGCTGAGCACAGACCCAGCACCATTAAAAAAAATCAAAGCCATCCAAAACAAAACTGTTCACTTAATTGGCATTGCATCCACCACCATTCAAAGTTAATTCCCTCCAACACTAGCATGCCGTGGCTACAAATTGTATCATCTTCAAGATGCAGAGTGGTTATGAATGAAGGGTTTGTCAATGCTACCAAGCCAGCCTGTGACCACTTCCATCCGGAGAGACAAGGGCAGCACAGGCAGAGAAATAGTGCCATGTACAGGTTCCCCTCCAAGTCCACCCATCAATCCGACTTGTAAACCCAGCAGCTCATCTTCTTCAGCAACACACACAAAACGATGGAGGAACCGAGCAGGTCAGGCAGCATCTATGGAGAAGAGTAAACAGTTGATGTTTCAGGTCCAGGCCCTTCTTCAGGGCTGAGAAGAAAGGGGAGGGGGTGGGGGAAGATGCCAGGGTAAAAAAGTTGGGGTGGGGAGAGGAAAAAGACTGGCTGGAAGGTGATAGGTAAAGCCAAGTGTGTGGAAAAAGTCAAGGGCTGGACAAGAAAGAATCTGATTGGAGAGGAGAGTGGACTATAGGAGCAAGGGAAGGTGTGGGAACTCAGGGGGAAGTGATAGGCATATCTTCTTGATAACTGGGTTGCAATTCTCAAGCTCCTGGGCAATGCCAGAGCAGGAGTAGCAACACCTCATAGACTTCAGGCCACCAGCTCTAGCTCCAGACCAAACAGAGCTGGCCATGAAATGCTCAATTTGCCAGCAGAACAATAAACAAAAAACGGGGATAAATTGAACCCGTCTTCCAATCGGCATACGTGCAACGGGTCAGCACACTGAATAAATAAAAGGCAATGACATCATGGGCTTGAAGGCATAATAGCCCATCAATGACATCATTCCGTTGGCAACAGGACATCTGGCAAAAAGCCATTTTGAGTTCTTATTCAATTTATCCTTTTGTTTGGAGGAAAAATGACTCAGGAAAACGATTTTTAAATAGTAATGCAGAACAAGCTGTTTAACAACATGAATGGAGTTAACAGACACAGATCAGAAGCAGCCATAGAAAAACACACCCCACAAATCTTACACATAATATATTGCAATGCAATATTGCTAATGTGTCCTTAATCTTCAAAGTCTATAAAGCACAATAACTAATACTGCAGAGATCACAGAGCTGCTCCGCCAATTTAAAAGTTTTGTTTAAATTCTGACTCTCTGGTTACAACATTGGAATCATCATAATCTCAGCACCTTCTCTAAAGTTCCACATCCTCTTTGTTTGGTTGGATCCTGGAAAGGACAATTTTCTTATCAAGTGGTATGAAGCTCCGAGTGGTAGACTGATGCACCAAATGGAGCTGATGTCTCGCAGCTCTAGCATTTCAATCTGGACCCCTGGCTCTGTCCATGACTACATTGTGTGCTTCAGTTTCCCCTCGCCTCCCAAAAGACACATCATCTAAGCTAATTCATTACTGTGAACTGCCCAGAGAGGAGGTGGAAGATTAAAGATTCAGAGGCAAATTAATGGGAAGACAAGACAGAATAGGTTACAAGGAAATAAGTGCAGACTGCTGGAATTGCTCTTTGAAGTAGCATAGATTCAATAGGCTGAGTAGATTCCTCTGTTCCATGGGAAAGATGAATACAAAATGGAAGCCAAGAGGAATATATATCCCATCACCTTCTATGAAGCAATTCACCCTAATTGAACAAATCAAATCTAATCAAGTTTATTCATCATTGAACCATGCAAGAATACAGCCAAATGAGACAGCATGCCTCTGGGGCCAAGATCAAGCACCAGAGGGCAACACTGTCACAAGAGGCCAGCCCCCAACCGAGCACGGACGCCACACGACACCGCCTCCGGCAACCCCTCACCCGGACGGCAGCAACAAGCACAGTGGTATAAGACTGTAAGGCATAGGAGCAGAATTAGGCCATTCAGCCCATCGTCCACTCTGCCATTTCATCATGGCTGATCCCAAATCCCACTCAACCCCATGCCCCTGCCCACCCACCATATCCCTTGAAGCCCCGACCAATCAGGAATCTACCAGCTTCCGCTTTGATTATACCCCCGGACGGCCTCCACTGCAGTCTGTGGCAGAGCATTCCACGTTCTTTGGCTAAAAAAATATTCTCATTAATTCTGTTCTAAAAGGTCACCCCTCAGTTTTGAGGCTGTGCCCTCTTCTTCTGGATACCCCCAGCAGAGGAAACATCCTCCACATCCACCTTATCTAGTCCTTTCAACATTCAGTAGGTTTCAATGGGATCCCAACGCATTTCACTAAATTCCAGTGAGTACAAGGTTATGTTCCATACCGCTCTTAGTCTACCAGCCAGTTCACACTAACTGGAAGGTCAGACCTCATTTCACAAATGGGTTGCTACGTGCTGAACTGGCCCACTCTTAGTGGATGGACTTTAGCAAGGCCCTTGACAAGGTCCTGCATGGGAGGTTGTTGAAAAAGATTCAGTGGGTTGGAATCAGGGTGAGGTAGTAAATTGGATTCAACACTGGCTTCACAGGAGCAGCCAGAGAGTGGTAGTAGATAGTTGCCCCTCTGACTGAAGGCCCTTGATTAAGTGCCACGGGGATTGGTGCTGGGTCTGCTGTTGCTCGTCATCTACATCAGTGATCAGGGTGATAAGAAACTGGATCAGCAAATGTGCGGATGACACTAAGATTGAGGATGTAGTTTAGTGAGGAAGATTACTAAAGCTTTCAGCGGGATCTGGGCCTGCTGGAAAGATGGTTTGAAAAATGCCGGATGGAATTTAGTGCAGATAAGTGTGAGGTGTTGCACCTTGGGAGAACCAACCGGGGTAGGACTTATGTGGTGAGCGGTACGGCACTGAGCAGTGTAGTAGAAAAGAGGGATCTGTAAATATAGGACATAGGTAAATAGCATCGTAAAGAAAGCTTTTGGCATGCTGGCCTTCGTAGATCAAGGCGTTGAGTTCAGGAGTTGGGATGTTATATTGATGTTGTAACAAAGCATTGGTGGGACCTAATTTGGTGTAGTGTGTGCAGTTTTGGCTGCCCATGTACAGGAAAGATATCAATAAGGTTGAAAGACTGCAAACAAAATTTAAAACAATGTTGCCAGGTCTTGAGGACCTGAGTTATAGGGAAAGGCTGAATAGCTTAGAACTTTATTCCCTAGAACATAGAAGACTGAGAGGAAATTATCAGCGGTATAGATAGGGTAAGTGCAAGAAGGTTTCTTCCAGTGAGATTGGGTGAGACTACAACTAGATATCATGGTTTAAGGGGGACATGACAGGGGAACTTCTTCACTCAGGGGGTGGTGGGATTGTGAAACGAGCTGCCAATAGAGGTGGTGGATTCTGGTTTGATTTCAATATGTAAGAGAAAGGGTATGGAAGGCTATAGTCTGGGTGCAGATCACTGGGACTGGGTAGATTAATAGCATGGACTAGATGGGCTGAAGGGTCTATTTCTGGGCTGTAGCATTCTATGACTCTATAACACTCCTTTCCCACTTTCTCTCCTCATCCCTCAACTTTAATGGATATCAATCATCTAAATATAATTACTAATTTTTATAGGTGCTCAATAATATTTATTGATAGTGCTTAATGTTTTCATTGCCAGACATCTGAGCATTTCTTCCCTGTATGTTTCGGGTTTAGCTCGATACATTGATGCAAGGTAGGGACTATTGTATTGTTTTCCAGAAACTGACAAAACAGGAACAAAATTAATCAATGCCATGTCCATAAGATCAATGGGCAGGGGAACTGTCTGCTGACAGGCTGCAGCCCATTAGAAAGTCATACTCAATCTAACGGAATCACTGCTCGGATTGATGGTGTTCCATCTTCCATGCATTAAACAGTAGAATGTTCATCAGAAAAACAGCAGTTGGTGGTTTCAATTACAACCCAATTCACCCAACCAAACACATGTGAAAATGATACATGATTGCGAGTAAGTGCAGGAAATGTTCCTTCCTCTATGCCTGTGTAACTTGGCTAATACTTGACTTTCCACCAACAGTACAAAACTGGATACGATCGCAGAACACGTTGCTGTTTGTGAGAGCTTGTATCTGCTGCACTTCACTGCACTTGATCAATAGGTCTTCTTCAACAGGACTAAGCAGTGCCCAAAATATTTCAAGAGGAGGAAAAGTACCGTAAAAATACAAGCTTTCTTTCTTTATTGGTGCTGTTTCTTTTCGCACCTTGTGGCGCATTGCCTGTTTTGTAGCATTTGCCATTTTTTTATATAAACAAGGCCGAGTTGCCAGGGTATAAAGCGTGCCGGAACTCGAGACCACTTGCCTCAAAGTCTGGTGCTGATGCCACTCCACCACCAGCTGGATCCATTCTTTATATTGGCAAGTAATTACTGTAATGTGGGAATTAACCTGTACAAATTTGGCACTGCAAAGTCCTATAAATAGAAATTAAATCAATAACCGGATTACTTATTTTAGTAATGCTACTTCAGCATTAAATATTCTTCAGGGCACCGGGAATAACACTCTTGCTCCGTTCTGCACACCTCAACACGGGGATCTTTTCAGCCACTGTCTTTTACACCTGCCTTTGATTACAGTGCAAGATTAACCCCTCTGACAATGTAACACCTCTACTGGGCTGGCAGCATTGGCCTATAGTTTATCCGTAAACCTCTGGAATCGTTTTTTTTAATGGAGAAGGCGGAAGGCTCTCTGTTTTCTGAGTTATGCTCAAAGACCCAAATTGACAGCATTTGATAATGAAATACAAGGTGGAGATTTCAAATTCAGTAAAACTTCAATCATGTTTTCATATAATACATGAGTCTCTGCTGCAAGGTGGAAAAAATAGACAACTGCAAAAAATGTTAAATTATAATATATAATCGGAAATGATGGAATTCTTCGGAGAATGTGAATAGTTCAAAAGGGAAAGACTTAAATAATGGACACAAAAGTTTGAATGTGTGTATAAGGAAGGATCTGTTACAATACAGATCATGGGACAGCAGAAATATTTTCACACACACTTTGCACTGAATCGCACACATTCATATGGTTTTCAAGCAGTAAGTTTAGAACAAGTCCAGAGTTGTACCCTCAGCATCAATGCTGCTTCAATTCAATGAGACATGCTCAGTTCAAGCAAGCATTAGTTTCCTGTCAGCTCTGGGGCCATCAAGTAGCACCTGTTTGAGAAACTGCAGCAAGTAACTTCTACTGAATTCAGACTTTTGTCTGTCAAAGTACAATCAGCTCATTACTGCAAGACAAACAAACTCGAATGTTGTAGCACGCTAGTGCTGCACAAAGAGCTGGCTGCCAAGACCTTCCCTTGAAACATGTCATCTGTACTAAATCCTCTCTTGTGTTTTGCCACGCAAGAGGAACACTCCACAATGAGTGAGCTTTTTTATCACGTTTAGCTTGAGCGAACGCAGCTGGTGGAGAAAACATTAACTAATACACCATCAAACAGATGTGGCCGGGCATTGTGCTGGGAGGACAATTCTGAAAAGTGCACCTGAACAAACTGACCTGGGCACAAATGACAATTCCGCTCAGCAAACTCCTTTGAACTCACGCTGAACAAACCAGAGGGACAAAGAGGCACAATGGCTGCAAGACATTGGCAGGCTGTAGGTGAGGCCCTTGCTTCCACCCCCAACATTCAATTCACGATCCAACCCCGACCCAGACAACTCTTCACACTCAAGGTGTGATTTTTGCAAGAGCTTTTATTTGGTTTTCCCAAACTTTTGAGCAAAACATTTCAAAGCTTTTCCAGTTTGATTGCTAGGTTACTGATAGAGAGCAGAGCTGGAAAAGGATTTGTTTAAATTTAGCCAGGTTTAAAGAGAGTTTGCTTTCACTCTCATGTTATTCCAGTTAACATGGAGCAAAGCAGGGCAACTGGCACGAATCACGAGTCTTCTCGTTCAGCATTGACAACTGTGAGGAGGTTCCAGGAACTCCACAAAGGCAGTTTTACTACAGAATTCTCCACACACACACACTAATTGCACAGCACATCAGTTTTCTCATTTTCCCTGAATCCACTGCATTTTTAACCTATTCTAAATGTGTACAGGATTCTGACTTGGAAAGTAATTGACAGGTCTGCATCTATTAAATTTCTGTGAATTCCTACATCCAGGGAGTCTGTGTGTTTTGTTTTCATAATCTCTCGGGTAAAGTTTTATATGCCTTCTGTCAAATTTATAACTATGTCCTCATTAATATATTCTGTCATGTGATCCTTGACATTCTGAATTAACAAGAGGCAACAACTAAAAATAAAAATTAGCAAAAATTAAACAATATGAACAATAGTCCAAAATCTAAATACTGCAATTGCTGGAAAGCTCAAATGCAGAAAATACTGGAAACACTCGGAAGCAGGCACGGAGAGAGAAGCTCTAACTCTTTATGTTAAGGTGCTTATATCACGTTAAAGTGGCAGGAGCTGAGAGCTGAGCTTGCAGAGTTTACTGAGGTGTTCTGCTAAGTGGTCACCAAACCTGTATTTGGCTTTTCCGATGACGTGGAAAGTACGTTGTCAGCATTGACTGCCGAACACTAAATCAGAGGTATTACTAGTAAACCCATGCTTCATTTGGAAGGAATGTTTGGGTCCCCAGATGACAGGGGAAAGGTAAGGAATAGCATAATCTGCACTTGCATGCAAAGATGTGATGAGAACGGGGCAAGGTGCTAACACAGCATTGTGTCCTTTCAGAGCATTGAAAGGAGGTGGAGAGGTGAGTGTAGCAAAATTTGCTTGAGCTTCCAATTTAGTATTTTAAATTCAGTGTTTACTTAAAAAAGGTTACAGATCAGAGTCATGCAGCACGGGGAAAGTCCACTATGTCCACACCATCAAGTATTTGCATGTTCTAAAGTTCAAAGTGAGTTTTGTTATCAGAGTACATAAATGTCACCACATACAGCCCTGAGATTCTTTCCCCTGTGGGCATACTCTGCAAATCTATAGAACAGTAACCATAAACAGGATCAACGAAAGATCAAGTAGAGCAGAGAAAACAACAAACTGTGCAAATGCAAATATAAGTAAATAGCAATAAATAACGAGAGCAGGAAGTAACAAACAAGATAAAAAGTCCTTGAAGTGAGATTGCTGGTTGTGGGAACATCTATTCATTGACTACGACTCAAGCTTCAACACAATACCAATTGAGCTCATCTCTAACTTCTCAATGCTGGCCTTGGGACTGCAACTGGCTTCCTGACTTCCTCTCTGCAGACCTCAGTCAGTCAGAGTTGGTCAAAACATTTCATCCGTCCTGACCCTCAGCACATGCGGTGCTCTTCAGGTCAGTGTATTTGATTCCCTTTTCTACTGCCCATATACCTATGACTGCACGTCCAATTACATCACCTGCTCAGTCTTTCAGTTTGCCGATGGCTGGGTCATCAACAACGAGGAGATGGAATGCAAGGAAGCGATTGTGAACTTTGTGTCGCAACAACAAACTGGCCCCCTTAACATCGGCAAGTCAAAAGAGTTGTCTGTTGACCCAAGGAAGTGGGGGAGGGGCAAACACTGTGTCCTCATCAACTGCTGTAGAGTTGGTGAAAAGTTTTATCACCTGCAACCTAACCTGGTCACTTCGCACTGATGTGGTGAGCAGGAAAAGCACACCCACACATTCACTTTAGAAGGCACCTGTGACGGTCAGCTCTTCCTCTGAAACACTAAAGAAAGCATCCTGATGGGTTGCATTTTAGCTTGATATGGTAGCCTCTTGTCCATGACTGACTGAACCTGTAGATGGTGCCAAACACAGGACAGTCCCTCACAGCTTCATCACTGCCTTCCATCCACAACATCTTCACGGTGCGTTGCTTCCTAGAATTGTCAAAGATGCCTGCTGCCCTGTCCATTCCCTCTCTTCACCCTTCCACCTTCCGAGAACGTTGCAGGAACTTGACCGCCCAGACTTCTTCCCCGCTGCTGTCAGGCTCCTGAACCAATCGCCTCTTTCACACTCTGCTCTCGGTGGTGCTGCCATGCACTCTTAACCCTGCCTCTGTTACTCTACAAGTGTTACTGGAGTATCTTTTTCTCAGCACCACTTCAGGTAACAGCATGATCTTTACAACGTTCTAGATTTTCTCTTGTACCTATTTTTAGACTCTTTACTGTTTACTCTGTGAACTCTCCTTGCACCCTGGCTGTATGACAATACACTCTAATCCCATTTACCAGCACTTGGGTCATAGCCTTCCATGCCCCGATGATATGCATGTGTCTAGATAAGTGTCAAAATGGTTGCTAGGACACATCTAATGTGGTAGTGTAGTGGGTAGTGCTTGTTGCTCTCCCTTTTGGCCTCCACCGTTGGCTAGTGGTTTTGCGAAAAGGCGAGCTGAATGTGTAAGTCTCTCCGTGCCTCTCCAACAGCAAGCTTCATGTGGTACCTCCTCACTGGCGACTCCCAGAAACTGAACTCCTTTCTGACACAGGCTGAACTACAGAGGACGGGGAAGAGGTCTGGCCCCCGTACACATAGCACGCAGGCCCACTGGTGTGTGGACACGCCCTGGTGCTCGTAAGCCAGATCCCCAGTTACGGGTAAATAGCCCCACTGCCTTGTGGGCAGCCTTGGGAGAGATGAAGGCTGTGGGAGTAAACCCAGACAGAAAATCCAGAGTGGAGCCCCTAAGGTGGCTGGACGTCATTAAACATCCTTCTGGCAGCTCCTGCAGCCAAGCTGGTACCAAACGTGTTGCTTCATAAACTTTCCTTTGGAGTACCCTGGTGAGACTGAGAGGGGGATCTTGATGACTAGGTGTCTCAGAATCTCCACACCTTCCACCCAGGCTTGTGATGATGATCATCCCCATTGTCCTTGGAGACAGATGGATGCCAACCAGATACCTCCAAAGTGTTCTAAGTATATCTACCTCCACAACCTATGCAGATTGCAATCACCTTCCGAGTGAAAAATTCCTACTCAGATCCCTCAAAGCCAATTCCTTCTCACTTTAAACCTGAAGCTGTTTTTTTAGTTTTGAGTGACTGGATGTTTGCTTCCTATCTTGAGTGGGCTGTGTGTACCTTGTGCTGTTTCGATAGGCTATATTCATGTATGGTTGAACGATATTAAACAAATTTGAACCTATGCTCTCCTATGTTGGACATGGAAGATGCTGTCAGAGCAATAACAGTGTTTTTGTACTTTTGTACAGCACTGCAGCCTCCAAAGGGGAAAAGGTGGATGTCAAGTTTGTTCTGGAGATCCAGCCTTAAGTGCTAGAGCTGCACTCTCTCTGAAAACATTGCCAACGTGAGAATTTTGGATGGTGAAGAAGCTCAGGAGGAGAAGGTTCACACTCTCAGTCCAGAGTGTTGGTGGTCTTGCTCCGGTCAAGTTTCTGATCAATGGTGACCTGCAGGATGTTGACAGCAGGAAATCTTGTTGAAAGTGTACCAATGGTTGCTCTCTCCCTCTCTTGAAAGAAGTGATCACTGATGCAGCACAAGTGTAGACAATATTACTTGCTTATCAGCTTGGTCAGTGCTGGATTTCCGAGCCACTGAAACTCTTCTTGGGTTTCAAGCTGGGTACAAGTAACAATTATAACGGGCCTTTCAATGACAGACAAAGCCATCTTCTTCAGGGTCATGCCTGGGCACGTCTAGTCTGACGGTATGTATACCCCTATATTCTGTCTCTCCTGATTGGATGAGAACTAATCAATCAGGTTTCCACTCTCCCACCTTGTTTACACTTGAATTCCAGTTCTTACTTGGAGCGAGACTTTCGTCTTCATTAGAATTCTTTTCCTCTAGTTTTATTTCAATGGCTTCCTTCAGCAGGAAAAGAATTTTAACAACAGAGAAGGTCTCACTCCTGGAATTCAATTGTGATACAGTGGGAGAGCAGAAACCTGACTGGATGAGGACTAACCAATCAGGAGGAATAGAGTACGGGGTATAAATACCACCGGACTAGACATGCCCAGGCATCATCCCTGATGAAGATGGCAGAGTTTGTCATCAAAACACCCGTTATAATTGATATCTGTACCAGCTTGACACCTGAGAAGAATTTATTTGTCATATATGCTGGGAAAGCAATAGATCTTTTTGTTAAAACTAGCCACTGTTGGGAGAAACTGAAGTCGCATACCCAGGGAAGATGCTGTGCCCTTGCTGTGCTCTAGACTGTTGTCCAATGTATCAGGACAAAAATTGCAGTGATATGAAAAATTTGGCTTTAAGGTGTAAGTTAGGAGATGCAAAGGAAGTGATTGCACTGGAGAGAGTGCAGAGGTAACTCACCAGGTTGTTTCCTGGATTGCATGATTTGGGTTATGGGGTGGGATTGGATAGGCTAGGCTGTCTTTCCCTGGAGCAACAGAGGCGAGGAGGAGTGACTTGACGGAAGTCCCGATAGATTGGCAAAATCTTTTTCCCATTGTAGGGTCATCAAAAACAAGGGAGCATAGGTTTAATGTGACATACAAGAGTTTTAAAGGGAATCTCTTTTTACACAGTATGGGTGATATCTGGAAAGCTCTGCTGGAACAAAAGGTGGAATCAGCCAAAATTACCTTTTCTAAGATACATTTAGACAGACACTTACGTAGACAAGACATAGAATGACATGGACCCAATGCGGGCAAATGGGAGCTGGATATTGTCAGCATAGCACCCAGCTGTCTACTATTTCCTTGCCATCCACCGCAAAATGGAGAAGCACATCAAAGCAATCCCCATCTCACAGGATTTTTTATTCAATAATTAATTACATTCAAATGAAATAAAGGGGAAGATCTGACAGCATGAGGGATTAACTTCCCACTTCTGCCTTTTTGCTGCCTCTGAACCCTGGAAACATTTCTCCAGAAAGGGTGCCCCTAAATCCTGAAGGGGCTTGGCCTTTGGCTCAAGTAGTTCCAATACCTTGCACTTGTAAATACATCAGTGCATTGACTAGCTGTCACAACACAGGTTTTGCTCTGTAATAGATTTCACTAGAGTGCTATTAACCCTTCAGGATAAGTGCCTCTAAAAAGCTATTTTCCACTATAATGAATCATGTAAAATTATCCATATATTTAAATTCATTGTACTAAAGATTCCCACAATATACTTAGTCCAGCTCTCTCAACTTACAAAGTTACACTAAGAACTTTTCTGGAACATATTACTTTTGTAAATCTGGAGCCAACTGCATAGAAGAAATTTTCCTTTGCATACATGCCAGGTGAGAACCCTTTACATAAGCTGCAGTAGAACATGGAATTTCCTCCTAGTTTTGGAAGAGCTCCTAAAAGGAACAAAGAGTAACAAGTAGTGACAATTTCATTAGGTACCGGCTGTACTGAGTGCGTGTTGCTTGTAGCCCATCTACTTCAAGGTTCAACATGTTGGGTGTTCAAAGATGCTCGTCGGCACACCACTGTTGTAACATGCAGTTACTTGAGTTACTGTCGCCTTCCTGTCAGCCTGAACAATTCTGGCCATTCTCTTCTGACCTCTTTCATTAACAAGGCTTTTGCACCCACAGAACTGCTGTTCACCTGATTTTTTTTTCTGTTGCTGAGTTTGTCTTTCTCATTGTCTTGTTTAGAACATAACAGCACAGACCAGGCCCTTTGGCCCACAATGTTGTGCTAATCTCTTAACCTATATTAAAATCAATCCAACCCTTCCCTCCCTAACAACCCTCAATTTTTCCATCACCCACATACCCCAGTGTTTCTTAAATGCCCCTAATGTATCTGCCTATACCATCACCCATGACAGGGCATTTTATGCATCCTCCACTGTGCAAAAAATTTACCTGACATTTTCCCTCCCCATACTGTCCTCTAATCACCTTAAAATTATGCTGCCCCCCCCCATATTAAGCACTTCCACCCTTGGAAAAGTTTTTTTTAAACTTAGATCACATTTCTTCCCCACTTTGATGTTTAGTCTGAACAACAACAGAACCTCTTGTCCATGTCTGCATAATTTTATGCATTGAGTAGCTGCCATGTGATTGGCTGATTAGATATTTGCATTAGCAAGGTGTATAGGTGTACCTTATAAAGTGGGCACTGAGTGTATGCCATGAAAACGCAATTAGCTTAAAGTGCACAAATTTTGGTGAGGATGGCAGAGTGCTGCAAGTAAAGTGGGATCTATCACTGTTCCCATCAACTATGTGTGCATGCAGAAACTTTCTCAAACTTTCCCAGAAGCTTCAGCCAAATGGCCCATTTCTGGGCTGAATGATCAGAATTCACCTGGTTAAATGACACCACAACCATCCGCAGTTGAAATGGCCAAATTATGACAATATTTAGCAATGGAAGCACACACTCTACAACCAGCTTAATAGTATTACTCACATTAAAAAGTATCAAATTTATGGGTTCTGGCCATCTGAAGTGTCTTTAAAACAACTGGGATACTCAGAAGATCAGGTAGCAGCTGTGGGGAAAGAGGCAATGCTAACATTCAGGCCTTTTCTATATCAGTGAATATTCTAATGAAAGTTTGCCAAGCAGATTATAGAACAGAAATGGGAGCAGGTGTAGACCACCATGCCTCTCAAACCAGCTCTTCAAAGTTAACATGGTTGATCTGCCCCAGGCCTCAAATCTCCTTCTGTACCGATTCCTCACAGTCCTTAGTTCCTCAAGCTTTCAAAGATTCTTCTTTAAATGCCTCCTCTAATCTAGCATCTAGAGTCCTCCAGGGCAGGTACCTCCAGAGGCTCATGACCATCTGCAAAAAGAAGCACATCCATAATACAGGACAAGTAAGCAGCCTGCCACTCTCGTCTCTGAACTATTCATGATAAATCAGTAGAGACAAGACAATAGTTAAATCATTGTCAATTTTACTGGCATTTGCTATAAAGTAGGTACATCCCTCCTCCCACAGGTTCAATCAACTAATAATTTCAGTTTCATACAAAGGTTGAATGAGATGCCAACACAGCAACCAATTCACTCTGTTATTTGGATCACAAAGAAGAGTAGGCTGATCTCTTCAAGTAAAGCTTAGAGATCTTCAATTTATTTTGGTTACAAAATTATTTTAAACTTCTCCAATTCTCTCATCTTTGCTTTGCTTCCACTTTTATTTCAGTCTGTTCTTAAAATAAAGATCACTTTTTACTCTTTAAAACAGAGAGTATGGAAGCTGAAAGGTCATATGAAATTGGAGTGCAATAACCAAGAAATGAAAACACACTCTGTGTTAGTTGGGCAAGAACTTGCTGCAAACAAAGACTTAGCTGATTCTGCCAATCACAGTAAAATCAAACTATTAACCAGAGTCTTGTTATCTTTGAAATCTTTCAGACACTAATGTCTTGCAAATGCAGAGAGATGATGGGAGTACTGCCCCCAAATCCCCATTCTGCTGGGCTTCAAATAAAGACCCTTGTGTACTGGTGGGTAGCGAATGAGGCCATCGAGGAATCAACCAAAAAGATTCACTTCAAATATTGCGTAGTCTCAGCCTTTACATTGAACTGCGGCTCTTGTCATCACCTCAAGTACCAGAACATCATAGTAACTGCTCTACATGGCCATTGCTTCACAGGGAATTCCTGAACGGGCTTGAAAGACATAAATGTGGACTGGGAGATTTGTCAGTCTGGGTGGGCTCTTAAGAGGATAGGTTGAGCAAGCTAGGACTTTCCGCTTTGGAGTGGAGGATGAGAGGTCATTTGATAAAGGTATGCAAGATGATATGAGGCACAGGTTGAGTGGATAGGTAGAGACCTTTTCCTAGGACAGAAATGGATAACATGAGGGGGCATAATTTTAAGGCGATGGGAGGAAAGTATAGAGCAGGGGTTCCCAACTTGGGGTTAATGGCAGTGGTCCAAGGCTTAAAAAAGGTTGGGAACCCTTGGTATAGAGGGAGTGTCAGAGGCAATACATACACACACATTTTTTTCTTTTACAAGAGAGAGGGGCGAGTCTGTGAAACACAGTGCTAGGTGTGGTAGTAGCCAATCCACTATGGATATTTAAGAAACTCTTAGATAGGAATATGGTTGATAGGAAAATGGGGGGGGGGTGCTATACGAGAGGGATGGATTAGATTGATCTTAGAGTAGGTCAAAAGATTGGCACAATATTGTGGGCTAAAAGCCCTGTTCTGTACTGTTCTACGTTCTACTAGAGGTCAGCCATCTTTGACCGAAAGAGGAACATCCTGGATTAACTTCATTCCCAAAGGTGTTTGTCTAGGTAAGACACGCTATTCTTTGGGTTGTTTCATTAAAAAAAAATGCATTTAAATTTTATAATATTTCCCCGACTACTAGGAAGCAGAGCAAGGCATTACTGAAGATGAGGATATAGGATTCCAGCAGTAGTCTCACAATTCACCTGCTGCTGTGATATAGCTCTGACAGCAGATGAGCTGCTCATTGCACCCAGAGAAGGAAGCCCCACAGATAATATGTTGTTCACAGCATGACCCGTTACTCCAACCTACTCAAAGGAATGAAACCTGGGGTTTACCGGACGTCTGAAGGAAGGCTCTCACTTTAAAAATGGTTCCTGTCTCCACAAACGTCAGTGGGCCGGCTGAGTAATTCCAACTTATTTTTGGTTTTTTTCTTCCTGATCTCCAACTTTTGTTTTGGCTTTCTGATTGCTGGATTCAAAATTACTCATTTTAATCTAATCGCCTGCAAATTTTAGCTTAAGAACTTAAGTTTGCTTCAGAAACCCAATGTTCCAAAAATCCAATCATTTACCATAACTATTTTGTGCTCTATGGAAACCTGGCTGCTAAACATGTTGGATAATTCAGGCATGCGCTTTGCACTTCCAGGAATGTGCTCTGGATGCAAAGAGGTCCCCCAGGCATGGTCATTAATGTTGAGTAACCTGCAAAGTAGGTTCTGCCTACGTTAACACAAGATTCCAATAAGATTATGAAATAAAAGCTAACTGCAGCAAGGCAGAACGTGTCCTGATATCTCCCAGGATGGACCCTTCCAAGTGTTTACCACACCCAGTCCCCAGAGATTCTCTTTCAGATACTTATTTATAAAAAACCCATCAGAGTCCTCAATGCAACTCCTCGCTGCCACTCCACGTGCCCTGATTGATTCTACCCAGAAAAAAAACAACTGCCACCCAACAGATCAGCAGGTCAATGGCCACCACCATCACCCCGTGACTCTCAATCAGCCACTCCAGATGCAGGATTCTTCCAACCCTCAACAATCTTACCACCTTTCACTTATTCACCGATTCTGTTACCAGAGAAAAGACATTTAACTGCAGAAAGTATGCTAGCTCTGTTAGACCGCATGGGGGGCCTCGGGCTTCACGCATGATGCACTTATGGTGTATCAGAACAGTGCATTCACCTATGCAGTGCTGCTTCAACACTCCTTCAATTTTCACCCCAAAGTCACTAATCATTTCTGAATGCTAACTGTACAATGCATATGAAAGCTTGTGACGTCTAGTTTACAACGTTCAATATTCCAATCGGTTCGAGGGAATGCAAAAATTAATGACCAAAGAATGCAGATACTGATCCATGCAGAAACGACCATCACAGAGTGTCTGATTCCTGTAACAGTATCCATGTTATGCTCAGTATTTCAGAATTGATTCACAGAGACTGACTCAGTGATTACATAGATTCCCAATGTCCACAAATGGTCTCACATTATAACATACGGCATTTGGAAAATTAAAATCCACTTAAAGGTGGACACTACTAAAATACAGTTTCTAGACTTCGAAACATACAAGTGATTAACTCAAAGTAATACCTGTGACTCCAGCTTCACTACCATGTTAGAATGCTATAACTTGCTATATATTTACTTGGGCAGTTCCAACTCCCAAGCTTTCTCATGAGTGGATTTAACTTGAACAGAGTGGCAAGAGATACTGACATTAGTATTCTGCACACCAAACAGAGTTAAAGCTCCCCGGCCTGTTACCAATGATAAAGCCACCAAAAATATCACGGAACAAGGCCACCAAAGCTGTGGTGTCAAGCTTTTTCAATTAGACATTAGAATATCTTTGGAATGACAATTAACCTGAAAAAGGGCTCTGTGGGATACCTCCAGAGTTTCTACTATTCTAAATAGCTAATCAGTTTGACGCATTTTATCTTGAGAAACTTCAGCATTGTCCCATTCTCCACAGTGAAGGACATCACAGTCAAACCGTGTTGGATGGACAGTTCCAAGACAGGGTAAGTACAGAGAGTAAACCCTTCATCCATCCAGAGAGTCCGATCTCAGGACAAGAGTCAGAATTTAGATAAAGAGGGTTGTGAATATTTGGAATTCTCCTCAGCTTTAGCCCAGTCATTGAGTCACTAAGTGATACAACATGGAAACCACATCCACGTCGACCAGTGATCACCCATCCATACCAATCCCACTCTCCAGCACCTGGTCGATATCATTCTTTGCCTCGGCAATTCAAATATTGTGTTCAATGTTGTTCTGACAAACATTGTGGGTAGGATATATTGCCACCAGAATATGTGATGACTCGTGCGGGCTACCCCAACACCTCCCCCCCAGCACATCTTGGGGTGTGTTGGTTATTAACATGAAATACACATTTCACTGTACATTTTACAGGTGATAAATACATCTGAATCTAGACGCTTCTTAAATGCTGCCAGCAACTCTACTTCCATCACTGTCTTGGACAGTGTATTCCAGCCAATCACCAGTGTCTGGGTGAACGTGTTACCCCTCAGATCCCCTCTAAATCCCTTATGCCTCAGCCTAAATTTATGCCCTCTAGTTTTAACTACCAACTTTGAATATATTAAAGACTCGAGTCAATAAATTCTTTGGAAGCAAGTGACATGGAAGACAGCAAAATGGAGCTAATATACAGTTCAGCAAAGATCTCACTGTATGAGGAAATCGGTCTAATGGATTACATATTATTAGGAACACTATTATTTGGAGCAGGACAATTGGTGTTTCAGTGGCTTCAAACCCCTAGTGTTATTTGAAGAAAATTGTGGAGACTTGACTTTATAGATTTGGTCCTATCCCAACAATGCAAATTAGGGAGTACAATTAAGAAGCTTAATGATTTCATAAAAACTAACCATATTGTTTTGAGTGATGAAAACTGCAGAAGGATCAATAAGCAAGAAAAAATGCAAAATAGACCTTATTCTGGGGCCACTTGGAGAGAGGAAACAAGATACAAAGCACTCTAATGTATTGTTCCAACCTGAAGCATTGACAATTCCTTTCCCCAGCACTTCCTGCCCCCAGAGATAGTTTGATTCTCTGACCTCCAGTACAGTAGTTTGTTTTCAAGAGTTTGGATACCAAGTACAGAGCAACAAAGAGAGTATCCATGCATGTCCACAGATCCCCAAGGAGCAGTTCAAGCAACTGGTAAAAGGAGGCATCAGAGAAACATTCCTTAACTGGCCAAAAGAGACGGAAGTCCTACAAAAACTACTAAGCTCTTCAGGCTGGTCATTGCACAAGTACCCATCACCATTTTACAGGATGGGTGCATTAGCATTGAGGAAGTACAGAATGACATCATGGAGGATGCTGCATAGGACGTGTTGGAAAAGACTGCAAGGTAAGATATAGGAGCTGAAGTAGGCCGTTTGGCCCATCGAGTCTGCTCCGCAGTTTAGTTATGAGTTTGGCTAGACTGGATTTGTTTAGCTTATGAATAAAGGACAAGGTAAAGCCAATTGGGAAAAGTTTTTCCCACAAGCAGAGAGGCCAACATGGAGGAGGGTGGGGGTGGAAGTGTAGGACTATACTGCATATTTAAAATTATTGATAGAATGATTAGAAAGGTGTTCAAAAAATTATTTTCTCCTATAGTGCATGGGTGGGTGGGAGTGTGTTCTGGAACACTACCTAAAAGCAGAGTAGAGGCATAAAATGTTACATTTACAAATTACTTGAACAAGCACTTGCTTTTCCATAATCTGCAAGACTGTAGATCCAAACATGAGAACAGAGCTGAAAAGCACTTCATCAGCCAGCATGGTACAACGGGCCAAATAGCTGCATTCTGCACCTTGACCTTCCATGAATATAATCATTTTCATTCAAATCTCAGAATGACGTCAAACATTCAATGCCCTTTATAAGCAAAATTGAAGCTAAAATCTTTGCCAGGTTTTCAGTTAACCAAAGTCATGCCCAGTTATTAACACCAATCGGAGTAAAGTTCTGACGGAGGACCACAATAAATAGTCTATCGCCCCTGATTTCTATAAAACCATCACTTCGACACATCATTTTCTACTGTGTGAAGTCTTATCCAGATTTCCCATACAAAGACAATGATATCTGGCACACTGATTATAAAGAATTGGAATTAGTCTATGAAAAATTAATCCATCCTATTGTGTACTTAATATTTCTATAATACTTGAGTAATCTTGCATATAAATTGTTTAAGCATTCTTGTTCGTTTAAATTATTCACTTTGAGTGATATGTATAAATGCATCATCGCGCTACCACATGATACGTTCATGGCTGGCTTAAATTAAATTCAAAGTTGGACTCACATTTCGGACACCCATGTTTTCGTTTGAATTAGTTTAATGTTTTGAAGTTACAAAACACAGCACATCCTTTTCAAAATTCTACCTAGTTACGACCTCCTGGGTTTTAAGGAGTTAAAACTGCTCTCTCTTGCTTTGGAACACAACCTGTAGTCAGTCAAAAGTAGGAATCAAGAAAAGTAAGCTAGGCATGAAGAAATATAATAAATAATTTAAGGGAAGCTGTTTTACAGCAAATGGAGATGTGGTACTCATTTATTAAAGGAGCAGTTGAGTGTACACACTTGTAAAAGGAACTGTCATGTGATCAAACAAGAATAGACAGGACAAGGTGGGAGCCTTGTGTGAGACCTAGTTCACAGAGGTGCAATTGGGCAGCGCAGGCTCATTGGGCTATTATCTGTTACCACCCTGAATCTCTAAACTTTAAAAAAATATTAAACTCTAACAGGACCAACTTGGCTAAATGCCCAACTTCCATGTGGTAAAAGCTCATGGTCACAAGCATCCCATAAAATCTGTGAGATTAGTAACCAGACCTGCAAGATTCGGCTGTGGAGTATCATTCCAGATATCAGAGCAAGGAAAATATGAACACTTAGCACAGGCAGGACAACACTGCCACATTAACCTCCAACAGTGGTACTCACAGTTCCCAAAGTCTTCTCAATACGTCCTGAACATGTGTGGTGAACTACATATACCTGTCTGGACACGCCCCTTGCTGACTGCTCCTGTGGCTCCTCCCACAGACCCCGGAATAAAGGCAATTGAGGCCTGAGCCCAGCCCTCAGTCTCCAGGATGTAGTATGGTGGTCAACCACTCCTTGTTCTTTCTTCCAGTCAATAAAAGCCAATATCTCGCCTCACGTCTCAGAGAGTTATTGATGGTGCATCAATTTAATTGACTGGAAGTTTTAAAACATGGAAAGTATTTTACATCCAGAAAAATTGGATTTGGACCCCCAAGCCCCTGAAGCAGCTCTTGCCTTTGAACTCTGGCTTGCATGCTTCCAATCATACTTGGAGGAGGTTAGTGCAACTGACCCAGCTGTTATGCACCGAATTCTCCTCTCGAGGGTCACCCCGAAAGTTTACTCACTTATCAGGGACCTGCCGACCTACCAAGGGGCACTGGACGCCCTCAAAAGACAGTACCTGCGGCTGGTGAACACCGTCTATGCAAGATATCGCTTAGCTACGCATCGACAGCAGCCTGGAGAGTCGAGCGCCGAGTTTCTCCGAGCACTACAGACACTCATGCGAACTTGCGACTGCAAAACTCTCACGGCGGAACAGCATGCGGAGCTCCTCATACGAGACGCCTTTGTTACAGGGATCGGGTCAGTGTACATGCGCCAACGGCTGCTGGAAAATGCCGATCTTACCTTACGCTCGGCGATCGAGACGGCTGACATGCTGGAGGCTGCTCTGCACAACGCTGACGCTGTCCAGCCGTGCGATCCCCCGTCGGTTCCATGGACACCTCAGACCCTGCCACCACCGGTTCCTGCGAGCGAATTTGCCAACGCTGCTGCCAGTCACAATTCCACGAACTCCCCGAACCCAACCACAGCTGCTGTCAGTCGCAAGCCCGCACAGTGTTACTTCTGCGGACTCGAAAAGCACCCCTGAAAACGCTGTCCGGACCGAGAAGCGACCTGTTCCAGCTGCGGGAAGAAGGGCCATTTCGCCAAGGTCTGTAAGTCTAAACCACGAGTGGGGTTAGACAGCGCTGCATGTGAGGCATGGGGGCCGCCATCTTGGGGGCCGCCATCTTGGTCACCACCATCTTGCCTGCCCGCCTCGTGTGAGGCATGGGGGCCGCCATCTTGCATGCCCGGATGGGGGTGGCCATCTTTGTCAGTGCCAACATGACTGTCTGGACACGCCCCCTGCTGACTGCTCCTGTGGCCCCTCCCACTGACCGTGGCTCCTCCCACAGATCCCGGTATAAAGGCGATTGAGGCCTGAGCCCAGCCCTCAGTCTCCAGGATGTAGTATGGTGGTCAACTACTGCTTGTTCTTTCTTCCAGTCAATAAAAGCCAATATCTCGCCTCACATCTCAGAGAGTTATTGATGGTGCATCAACATGATACATAGAAGAACTTTTTAAAACTGCAAATACTTGAAATCTGAAACTTAAATTATCTATCTCCACAACCATCACCTCCTGAGTTTTTCTACTATTTTCCATTTTGTTAGAACACAGAAATGATACGTCTTTGTAAGGATACATACAATTTACACTTCTGAAGAAATTTATGACAAAAATCTCATAGAAACATAGAAAACCTACAGCACAATACAGGCCCTTTGGCCCACAAAGTTCAGCTGAACATGTCCCTACCTTAGAAATTACTAGGCTTACCCATAGCCCATAGCCGTCTATTTTTCTAAGCTCCATGTACCTACACAAAAGTCTCTTAAAAGACCCTATCGTATCCGTCCCCACCCCCTCACCACTCCGAGCTAAAAATCTTACCCCTGACATTTCTGTTCCTACTCCCCAGCACCTTCAACCTGTGTCCTCTTGTAGCAACCATTTCAGCCCTGGGAAAAAGCCTCTGACTATCTATACGATCAATGCTTCTCATCATCTTATACACCTCTATCAGGTCACCTCTCATCCTCTGTCGCTCCAAGGAGAAAAAGCTGAGTTCACTCAACCTATTTTCATAAAACATGTTCCCCAATCCAGGCAACATCCTTGTAAATCTCCTCTGCACTCTTTCTATGGCTTCCACATCCTTCCTGTAGTGAGGTGACCAGAACTGAACACAGTACTCCAAGTGGGGTCTAACCAGGGTCCTATATAGCTGCAACATTACCTCTCAGCTCCTAAGTTCAATTTCACGATTGAAGGCAAATACACCATATGCCTTCTTGACCACACAGTCAACCTGTGCAGCTGCTTTGGGCGTCCTATAGATTCGGACCCCAAGATCCCTCTGATCCTCCACACTGCCAAGAGTCTTACCATTAATACTATATTCTGCCATCATATTTGACCTACCAAGATGAACCACTTTATACTGATCTCCTTTAACATAACTACTGAAAGGACAGAACCCTGTCTAATTCATGCTGCAGAGTTTCTCATTGATAACAATGCACTCTGTGACATACTGAAGGGTGAACAGGCACTGTACAAAAGCAAGTCTTTCTTCTTTCACTGAGGCCTCAGTGGCTGAAACAAACCCACTAAGCAATATTTGTGAATCAGTCATTCATCAATACAGAGTTTTTTTTAAACTTTATAAGTCTGTCTTCCATTTTAAGGAAAGGAAAAGCATCTCGTTTTAAACTTTGCTTGGAGGCAGCAGTTTCCCCTTTCCTACATCTTGTTTGTATTTAAATACATTTTGAATGGACTCTTAACATGCAGGGTTTTAACTCGTGGTGAAATCAAATGTCTCTGCAGCCTGGATAATTTCACCCACAGCAGTAGTAACTGCATCGGGAATCACCCAATCCTAGTCACAACAAGCCAACCTAATACAATACTGTACTGCTGCTAAGCTCCCTCGTTTGTATAAGCACCATCAGCTTTATGGGATAAGAAGTGGACACTTAAATGCTTTGAATGGTTTCAAAATTCATCATCATGAACTCTCCACATGACATAATTGTGCCAAAAATAATCCACAATTCCTGAATTTATGGCAGGGGCATTGTGGAGGAGTGAATTCTTCCTCCCGGTTCTTCATAACAAAAGGAATATTTTCATCAATTGGGGGATCTGGAAGCTTGACCTCCGTAGCTTATTTCAGCGAAGGAATAGTTAAGAAACAGCCTCAAGGTTAACTTTGGCTTCAAACGCATGATGTAGCATAATTGATAATGCTTTATTGCTTTTTTTAAACTTTCTAACATAAACCCACCACACCACTCATTCATTTTGTTAAATATGGAAGGGGGTGTGTTTACACTGCCCCACTTGATAAGATGTGGTGACATTTCTCCAAAAGTAATGCAGGGTGCTCACTTTGCTCCTTACAATTCAATTCCATGCTGAAAAGATGGACCAATGTGCAACTTAGCCATCTGCCTGTTTGTGACAGACCCTTGTTCTGTATTGAAAATGGGGCTGAGATGACTCTAGCTGCCATTTTCAGATTGAACTGGAGATGGGGGTCCAACTTTATTCAGCAACAAGAGTTGAAAATGCCTTTTGGAGGAGCAGATAAGACAGGATGCACCAAAACATAAGAAATGTAGTTCTCTGTCCCCCCTCAGCAGTATCACTGACCACACATTTCTCCAAAATAACCTGCTTTTACTTGACGTATAGGAAATGAGCAACACTTGTAAATGTGGCCAACCCTTTTGGCCTTCCCTTGAACTTCTGCAGTATGAAGGTTACCAATTTGCATAGTGGGGGGGGTGCAGGATTTATGGCCAGTATTTTTGTCAGGAGGGTGTGTGTCATGGGGAGGCAGCTACTGGAGATGCATTTCCAAGTCTGCTTCCTGACAGCAGAGGCTAGGAATTTGGGAAGAGCTGTCAGAGAGGCTTTGCCAAGCCGCTGTGCTTTACTGTAGATGGCTTACACTGCAGCCATGGTGAGCCAGCAATGGAGAGAGCAACTGTTTGGGACTGTAAGGGGATACCAATGAAATTGACTTTCTTTTGGATGGTGTTGAGCTTCCTAAGCTCAATCAGGTAAGTCAAGGGTAAAACAGGGAAGTGAATCACAGGATACTTCATCTTTCACAAACGCCAGAGATTTGGGAAATCCAGAGTAACACATACGAAATACTGGAGGAACTCAGCAGATCAGGCAGCACATGGAAGAGAATAAAGTTGACATTTTGGGCTGAGACCCTTCAAACGGACAGAAAGGAAGGGGGAAGAAGTAAGAATTAAGTGGGAGGAAGTGGAAGCAGTACAAGTTAGGTGTTAGGTGAAGCCAGGTGAGGGGAAAAGGGGAGGTTGGGGAGAAATTATTAGAAGTTAGAGCATTCAACGTGGAGGCTACCCAGGTGGAATATGAGGTGTGGCTGCTCCAGCCCGCGAGTGGACTCATTGTGGCAGTAGCGAACACGTACCAACATGTCAGAATGGGAATGGGGATTTGAATTCAAATGGTTAGCCACTGCGAACTCCGCTTATTGCAGATGGAGCAAGGTGCTTGACATATTTGGTCTTCCCATTGACTACTGTGTCCCCAGGACATTGATGGTGATGAATCTGAACAGCTAAGAATAGATCACGACACACTCTTATGTTGCTAATAGTCACAGATGGAATACCTGTGGTTGAATGTCACCTATCACAGAACAGCCCTTACCCCAGTATTGTCAAGGGTATGCTGCAGGTAGGCATGGCTGTTTTATTTCCTGAGTTTGGCTTAGCAATAATATACTAGTGTAACATTTATTTGGCATGTGGATGTGTAAACCAAAACAGATACACACCTTCGCACCACTCCCTTCTTCTCTGGTTCAACTACTGAGGCAGCTGTAGCCCATAAAGGCATATCTAATTTTTACCATTACTGTACTACTGTGTTAGCAAACACAACTGTATCTTCTTAATCAAGGATGATGGTCTTTTCAATTTATCTCAGCTCCAGCAAGTCTCCACCTATTACAAATTCATAAAGATTATCACGCAAAATCTTATTTGTCACTTGACAAACAATAGCTTGCTTGAAAATCATTCTACAAAAGATCAAACATTGGGTACAAATTCCCACACTACAAACTTACAGTTAAATTTTTTATGGATTCTCTGTATAAAAGAGGAGACACTGTTCAGTCCTTAACCTCAATCTTTGTTCTGCTGTTTTGTTCCTGGTAGTATCAATCCTGTGTTTACCCATCATCTTGAATATAAAGTCACATTGCCCACTGGCACCTATTGTTAAGGCTCAAATAAGTAGGCAGGATAGATTCATAGTAATTGGAAGGGAGATGAGAAATTATTTTGACCCAAAGGGTCATAGGACAATCTGAAAGAGAGATAGAGGGAGAAACCCTCAGCACATTTAAGAGGTAAGCAGAAGTGCTCACGAAGAGCCAAAATATTGACCTGGTGCTGCAAGGCGGACCTTAGACAGAGTACCCGTTCTCCAACCAGTGCCGACACGACGGGCTGAATGGATTCTTTAGGTGAGTCGAAATGGGAGTGTTTCCAGGAGCTAATTGGTAACATCAGCCTCCCATCTCAGTAAAGCAATCAAGTTCTCAGAAAAGAGAAGAGGAGAAATGCAATGCAGAAAATCAGATTAGAAGAAAGGAGGTGGATACAATGACACTGTATTGCACATGCATTAAGTTAAACTGCTTTCACTGCCCTATCAGTTTGGAAAAGTCACAATGTACCAGTATAAAGATAATCATACTTTGCCACAATATAATCTGACCTTTATTGCGCATAGAATTTTTAAGGAACTCTCACACTTAAGTCATAAGACTTCTGTTATGTATTTAATTATTTCAATTATATTTTAATAATCATATATATATAATGTTAATTAAGCATTCATGCTCATTTAAATAATTATGGGTTGTATGTATAATATGTAAATCACATACATCATCACGCTACCATGGGATAACATGTATTCAACTAATTCAATGCTATAGAAGTTAGGTCTGAGTGTGGGACCTTTGCCTTGGTATCCAAGTGACTTGTTAGGTGAATGTGCACAGGGAAGGGGGGAAGGGATCAGTGGTGGGCATTCGTTCATAACCATTTAGGGCAGTTATTACCAAAGGAATCCTCTGACCAGTGGGTGAACAGACAGAAGCAGGAAATGCTTGGAACACTCAGCAGATCAGTAAACATAAATGGAAATGTAAACTGTTTATACTTCAGACCATACACCTGTTATCAGAACATGAGACGCTGACTGAGCAGCTGAACATTTCCAGCCATTTTTGCTTTTATTTTACATTACCTAGCATCTGCATTTTTTTTTAATTTTCATTTCCTGGAAATAGATAGATATTTATACTACTGAACTCTCAACAGGCAGTCTCTAGGTTAGGGCAGGGTTCCAGTCCTGAGAACTGATCATCACCCAAACTGTTCATTAGTCAGAAATGAACAAGAAGAGCATATGGGACAGCATCGGAGAAACAACTCTGGAGAAGAAGAGGGTGCAGGAAGAATGGCTGTCAGCTGGCCTCAGTGACTCTGAACAAGCATGCGAGTATGCTCAGCTCAACTCAGCCTATATTCCCACCTAGCAGAGGATGCCAGCAGCACATCGGGCAGCAAATCTGTTCCCACCATCCTGCTGGTCTTCGAAACAATCCATCTTATGCAAAGGGTGTTTGTGACCCAAGGACCAGTAATTCAAATATGTACCTGTCTTGCTCCATGTAAGCTAGAACTACCAACAACCAAATGGCGTTGGCCTCTCTGAGGTCAAGAATCAGCAAACCGTTCAGTTCTACAGCTTCCACACCATTCATATCGACACCAGGTATCCTGGAGAACAGAACAGAACGCAGGGTGCACTCCATTTCAAACTGCGCCGAATCCAGTAAAAACATGGTGCAGAAATTCACCTTCTATGGTATGTAATACATACTTAATACAGTAATACATGCCCATTGAACCCTTTCCAAATTTGCTTCTATCAACGTCAGCGAGGACAATCCCAGAAGCATGGTTCAATAGTCTAGTGCCTATAACCAGACAGATTTCTACAATGAGATAATAGTGAAGTTAAACAGAGCAAGATTTTAAAAGCACTTGGAGATGTGTAAATAAAAAAATCAAGAAAATTAAGATATTCCCCCAGTACTCGCATCATGAGCGATTATTTACTTTCAGATCAGATGCAAGGACATTACAGAAGAAAGGTTAATGAGACTGACTTGAAATGTGCTAATGTATCCTGCTGATTTCCCATTATGTCAAACAAGAGTGAGCTTTTATGCATTGATTGAATTATATCTCACTGTGTAACAATTCTAAATTAATGACCAATGAAAACAGTGTTCTAAAATCCCCAATTCACCTAATAAGAGAAGCTTGTTGAATCTTACTGTTAAGTGCCAATTGCTGAGCTACAGGCAGTGTAATCTTTGATAAAAGTACAAGGTCATAAATTAGTCTTGCCAAACACTTGAGTAAATATATTTTTAATTTGAGTTTCAAATGGTGGGGGGCAGGTTGGGGGTATAGAAACAAAAATCACTTGGCGCTGAATGATACAGAATCCAAGAAAGTTTTTTTAATTAAATGTTTAACTTGATGGAATAGCAATTACATGCACAAGAGAAAACATATTTGATATCAGATTAGGAATTAGCCAATCTTGTTAGCTCTAAGGAAAAATATCTAGTCATTAGGAAAGCTTATTCACTGAAGTTACTGAACAGGTTTGAACAAAATTCAATTCTTTGCATAGGGAGCTCCATTTCAACCCCTTGTAATCAAACCAATCATAATATTCCAGTGCTCAAAGGCTTTCGTGCCAACATTCCAGCAGCCTTCAGAAATTGGGTCACTGCTGGAAATCCTGGGAGAACAGCAAAGGCATTAGAAAGCTTTCTTTCAAACTTATTTTTAAGTTATAAGATCATCGGAGATGGGGATACAAAGAGTCAACCAAATGGCTAACACAGGCCTTTGTTTTCCATCTGGAGAGAAGGCAGTGGGTGACCAAAGGTGGGACTGTGGGATTTCACTGCCTTCTCTCCAGATGGAGAAACCAGTCAACATTTTGGACCAGCAACTCTTCCACAGAACTGATGACTCTGACCTTAAATATAAATAAAAAGCAGACTCCATCAGTTGGCATCCTTCAGCTAACAACAGGAATGAAATAACCTCGTTTCAGTGATAGCCAGCTTATTATTCAATGTATCGATTTTCTTCTCCAGCATCTCTTCCCCACTTCAAGGGAGTTCTCAAAACTCACCAAATATTTAAATATTTCAGCATCAGAAAAAGCTTAGGGCATATTCTCTATTAAAAAGAGTTGTATCACTATCAATCAATTCTAGCAATGAGGGTCATTAGTCTGTGTTTAATAAAGTTGTCATTTCCAACTTACACAGCTTATACTTAGTTTTTCAGGATATTTAACAATTTCAAATCTTCTTAATCTGCACTTTCGTAGAGTAAGAAGTGAGTCACTTGGGTTTTCATTGTACTTCATACACTCTGTATCAATTTACCCATTCTAGACCACTGGTCTGCATGATAAGAGCACGACCAATCTTACGCACAACAGAAAGACACTTTGAACAGCAACACTGTTAAACTGGTAAGAATGGCTTCTTTACAAAGCAACTGGCAGACATTTTATGCTTCAAATTTATTTTGTTTCATTTTTCACTCAATGATACCATATAAAAGCATAGAGTCTCACGATAGTTTGGAATATCACCTTGAAGGTATATAAAATTAAAGATTATTTATTGTTGGGCTAAACTTGGCATTACAAAGCTTGTGTTTTTTTCCCAAAAAAAACTGCAGAGTCACAAACAAAGCAGGGTTTATTTCCACAAAGAGGGTAAAGGCTTCTGACTGAACATCTAATGGCTTGACTGCTGGCCAGATCTGTCAATTACAAAGCTGTGTCTCTGGAGGAAACCTCATCCTACCTGTCTTCATACCAAGTTAAGAGTCTCCTTCAGTCTTTCCTCTAAGATGCCTTCATCTTCCTAATCGTAGCATAACAGAAGGATGGAAATTTTCAAGATTTCAATAAGAGAGCAGCAGCCAATCCAAATTACTTCTTGGCAGAGAATCCAACTTCATCTCAAATTCTGACCTCTTCAGCATCCCCACAACTCTGATCACACCACCATTAGTGGCTGCACCTTCAGCTGATGTTCTGAAATTCCCTTCTCAAATTTCTCAAAACTTGGTTTCTTTCCCTTTTTCTCAAGGGCTTAACGACTTACCACTTTGACTAAACATTAGTCACTGAGCTAATTATGAAAAACCATTTGCCGCTCCTGTGAAGCACCTTGGGAATATTGGAGGTGCAATTTAAAGGAGAGGTGTTGTGGGGTGGAATTAGACTCTCTTGCCATTTCTCAAGACTGTCATCAGCTCAAAACATGGTCTTGGCACACACTACCCGTGACCACTTGCACTGAATCAAAAACTGACACTTGTGGCAGCAAAAACTTAAAGGAAAATTTCTTGGCACCGTTCTAAAGCTTGAATTGCTCATGGAACATGAATAACCTGAATGGAAACAGAGAAACGAGAACACAACTCTTGAAGTTTAAGACAGGACAGGCATCAATTTCAGGCTCTTACTACACAAGACCTCTTTTGTTGTCCATGTGGAGTTTGCACATTCTCCCTGTGAGCACATGGTTTCCCTTTCAGATCCCAAAGCCATGCACGTCTATTGGCATCTATAAATTATCCCTTCTTTAGGTTTTGTAGTAAGAATTGGTGCATGTGTAAGAATAGACAACAGAGAAATATGTGGATGAATGGAACTGACAGGATTACTTTGCGAGTACAGACTTGATCAGCTGACTGACCTCCTACCTTGTAACAGAATGTCTTCTGAGGGGCAGAGGGTGTTAATGTTTCAGAACTGGTCATGGGTCCTGACTGACAAAAGAGCTTAAAAAGGTTTCTTGAAGAAAGACTTTTTGCAACACAGGTTAGGATTTGAAAAGCACACTCTGCTGTGATAATAAATGTACAAACAATAGCACATTTCAAACAACCTGGAACACAAGGGTTTGATTCACGAGGAAAGGTTGGGCAGCCTAGCATTGCACTCACTGTAGCTTAGAGCAATGATGAAAACATAAAAGTTATTGAGGATAAGTATGTAGAGAATACTTGCTCTCGTTGCAGAATCTAGAAATGTGGGTCACTGTATAAAATTAAGGGGGTCATTCACTTACGACATAAAAAGTGAATTTTTTTTCCCCTAAGGGTTCTGAATTTTTAGAACAGTTTTCCTGGAAGGACAATGAAAGCAGAGCCTTTGGACATTAAACAGATTAATAAGGTAAACAAGGAAGTAAGAGGTTCACAGGGTAGGCAGGGATGACGAGTTAACGTCAATCAGATTAGCCATTAAAGGGTAGAACAGTCTGACAGCAGCCTACACCTACACCTGATTTATATATCTGTATATATATTTATATATCTGTAAATGGAATTGGACAGAGACGAACAAATTGAGAAAAGAACAGGGAAGCACAACTAAGCAGATTTGGCCTTCTGAATGGGCCACGTGTATTGTGTCTTTTACCTACCTTCCTTTTAAATGCACCCTAAAACCTCTTTCATTAAAAAAATAGTCATTTGTCTTCCAAGCTCCGATGTCAAATTTTGTCTCAGAGCATCCATGCAAAGAAATTTGCTACCATTTCCTGGAGTTAAGGCGCTACATAAAGCCAAATTGTTTTAGAATTTCTCTGAAGTATTTCTATAGCCTCTATTGCTGCTTTCTATTAGTAAATCACTGATCCTTCACTTTTATGTTGCTGCTTCATTAATATTTATTCTTTTGTGATTTGATTCTCCACTCAAATATTACAAGAGTTGAGCAATTATTCCTTTCCACTTCAAAGGATTTATCTTCATGATTAATTTCCCAAAATTTATATTTTGCTAGTGGAAGGCTAATTTTCTACAAACCATAAAATATTTGATGTCAATACAGCCTGTGAATTGCTTAAAAGCCATGATAGCTTAAGCAGTTACAGGAGAATATTCTGGCTGAATGCAAAACCTTCAGCCTAGTCAGTTCCCTCTACCATGGAGAAGGAATAACAGGGGACACTGTGTCAAGCAGTGGGGGAAGTAAGAGGGAACGGTGATTTCTGCCAGAGACAACACTGGGAGCAGGGCCCCTGACAGAAAGTAGGAGTGACTGGACACATTTTTTTTTTCTACTGCTTCCATCAAATTGCATTTGGATTATGAGGTATTCATATTTTCTTTTAAAATAATAAATCTCCCACAAGTGATGGATGGGTCTAAGTTTAAAGCAAATTTATGTCACCATATACAACCCTGTGATTAATTTTCTTGCAGGCATACACAATAAATCCATAATAGAATAATAACCGTAATAGCATCAATGGAAGACCGCACCAACTTGAGCGTTCAACCAGTGTGCAAAAGTCAACAAACTGTGCAAGTATAAAAAGAAAGAAATGGCAATAATAAATAAGCAATAAATATCATGCATAATATTAATGAATGACTGTTAATCTAGCCCAGTGCACTCTCTTCTAGTCGTTCCTGTGGAAAGCTGATCTGAACCAACACAACCAGATAAGCAACTACTGCTCAGAAATCCTGAGGTCAGGCAAAGGGCGATGTAACTGTAGATTTCTTGGCTCTGATGAAGAAGAATCCATCACAAGACCAGAGGTTTTGTTTGTTTGCAAGTGTTACACCTGGAGCGTAATGGATAGAAGCCAGGTGTGAGCCTTTCTTTACATAATAAAGGATCTAACGTGGTCTGATGTGGAGTGTCAAACTGTTTTTCTTCCGCTTGCTTGTGTCATCTTCACAATTTACTGCTTGCATTTTATCCAGCTGCCACTGAGTTCGGGGTTTCTGTCTCTCTACTTGACTCCTTCTGGAGAGTCTGCATTACCCCAACCGCTCAACCTATAACCTTTCAGTCTTTCCCTATTCCCATGGCAACACCATAGTTCCCTCAAAACTCGAGTGACACGGGCTCAACCCTGACCTCCAATGCCATCTGTGTACCATGGGGACACAGATGGCATTTTGACGTGCAGTTGACAAGTTCTCCCTGTACTGTGTGGTCTTTGCCAGGTGTTCCAATTTCAACACGTACCCAAAAGGTGTGCAGATCAGTAGGTTAATTGGCTACTTTTAATTGGCTCTAGTGTTGGTGGATGAAAAGTTCATGAGCTTTTGAGAGAATACATTACAGAGAAATATGGGAGAGAGCAGTAGATGAGATAGACAATAGATGAGCCAGCATTCATTTTATTAGTCAAAAGGTCTCCTACATCCTGATGAAATGAGAATATGCTGTATTCTCCTTATCTCCATTTCCTGCCATCAGCTAGGCTGGTCTTTTAAGATATCTCTTCAGATTTCCTCTTTACATTTGGTCTCCAGCTGTCTTTTCCAGTTGCTCCTGCCCTGTGTTTCTCCCCTCATTTTTCTGTCATGGTAGGGTTGATGCTAATGGGACTGGTGCTCTGGTGTTGTGAGAGAGTACACAGGGGAAGTGGGGGTAGAGGAAGGGTTGGGTCCCAGAATGGGAAAACATGGCGTGGCATGTCAACAAAGGAAGCAACCAACCAACAACAAGCAAGCTGACAGAGGGGATGTCCTGGGCAAAGCCACCCTTGTCAGCTTAGAGATACCAAAGCATGCAGATGCAGAGTCTGGGGCTGGGAGGCTGGCGAGAAAAGGACAGTGCTGTGAAGCACAGTACAGAGACACATGTTGTTATTATTAGGAGGAATAAGTGGAATATCAACTTTGCTTGCCTGCACTAAGCAAATCATTCAAGAGTAACAGCCAAGCACAAGGGAAACAAAATCGCAACACCAGGATAGAATCTCACATTTCCTAGTATTCTGCAGATCAATCCATCTTTATCACTTACACTGCAAACACATTCAACTTCATGAACACTTTGTTGGTCTCTAGTGTAACAGCACCTACCCACCAAAGGCAAAGAATGTAACTTTTTGTGGCCCTGTCTAAAAAGTAATCTTAACTTTAAAACACATGTTGGGCTTCTCTGCTGAAACTTCGTTGAGTTCTGGCAGCACTTGGGTTCCTGCTGTTGAAGCTTATCCCAAACTGAAGTACATAAGCTGATTAAACAAAAGGGGACCCTAGTTTTAGTCTTTCTGCTGGTATGGACCAAATAAGAAACTGTAAGAAGCTACTAAAGCAATAAATTGTAATAAGATTGGACAAGCATGCGCCAACAAGATGAAAATCAATTTTAAAAATCTGCAGGTGCTAAACTGATGTGTAAAACTTGTTCTTGCACCTTTTCCCTTCCCACCACCCAAAAGGTCCTTCTCAGTGAAGCAGCAATTTCCTCCAGTCTCATGTATTGCAACTATGCTACTCACAATATGGTGCTCTCGACCCTGGACAAGCCGCCTGCATTCAGTCTGAGGGGCATCACTGTGGTTGTCTTCCACTCCTCAGCTTTCACACCACTCCAGCTTCTCAGTGCAGGTCTCCAATGCAAGCTTGAAGAACAGGCCTCATCTCCCATCTTGCATCCTTCCAAACTCATTGTCAAATTCCAAAACCTTAGATAACTCAATTTCTGTTAGTATTAAAAATGGGCAATTTGGCTCAAGGTCATTCATCTGTGATAATTGCCTCAGTTTTCCCTCTCCCCATTGGCACTGCTTGACCTGATGGGCATTTCCTACTGCTTAACAATCTTTTGTATTCTCGCTCTTCACCTGCTCTCGTTAACCTATGAATCTACGGCTTAATCCCATGATAATACTCCACAAGTACCATAAGTAGTAACCTGACAGATCAAAATATGACTCATCAGCTATCGGAATTCCATGTTTTCCAGGTTGCATGGGGACAACATGGTACCTTGCATTTTACATGCATTTTACATGCATTTTACATTTTCATTATATTTCCTTATTTAAAACATTTGTCTATTGTTGTTTCTAAATAAACCAATTTGATAATCTAAGTTTACTGTATAGAGTGCTGTTAGCTACTGACATTGACATTTTTCACCGCTCAGCAGGAGTACGTGGTTTTTAAGAGTGCTCTCCCAGGTAGTCTCCCAAGGGGCAGGTCACTCCAAGAGGACTGACAATTCCAACAAAGGGCAGGGCTTTTCCAATCAGAGGCAGCCAGCACTGGTTTTGACCTCTGACCAGTTCCATACCTTGACTCAAAATGTTCTTGAATTGTTCTCCAAATACCTTTTACAAGCTCTTGGTTTCTAGCCTTAGAAAACTTTATTCACCCTGGTGTAAAATCACTTTGCAGGAATCATTGACAGTAAACAGGTCATAAAGTGACACTAAAACATCTTTAAAAAAACAAAAAATCTTTATCACATTTAGCACACAATACTAGATTCCATGAACCATAGCTGGCCAGGATTCACATACTGTGAAAATCTTTCCAAACTGAGAGACCTATAATTGAGTTTATATGAAAAGACAGTTTTATTTTCATATATCAGTGAGAAGTGTTCCACATGGGCCAATACACAAGGCCAAATGAATTTCTCAAACTAAACCGTGGACCTTCCAGACTGCTTACAGCACGGATCCACGCAGGATTTGGAATCAGCATGGCACAAGTTGCCAGAGATATCCCATTGCTATTCCTTCTACACAGTTCAAGCCTAGGTCACATTAGTTAATGTTGCTGAGCTAGTCAGCAAGTTAAATCCCCATTACTTATTTCTTTCTGCTTTAGCCTACATCCTCTGCTACACAGAAACAACATTATTGGTTTTTAGCCATTCTTCTTACCATCCTATTTCCTGTAAAAACTCTATTCCCTTTTCTCAGCTATTTCATCTCTCTCACATCTGTTCCCAGGATGGAGCATTCCTTTGTAGGAGATCAGAGATGTCCTCTTCCTTCAAAGAATACTGTTTCTCTTCCTCCACCACTGGACGCTCCATTGACCTGCATCTCCTCCATTTCCTGAACGTCTTCACTCACCCGTCTTCCTGCTGCCTTAATAGAGATGTTTACCACCAAACACATCTTTACCTCCCCCCGCCAACTCTGTTTTCAGCAGGGCCCACTCCCCCCACCATGATTCCCTTGTTCATTCATCCCTCCCCGGTAATCTTTTAACAATTTTAATCCCTGTGCCCGTTCCCATTATGAAATGCCGGTCCATGGTCTCTTCTGCCACAATGAGGTGTGGAGGAGCAACACCTCATATTCCTTCCAGGTAGCCTCCAATCCAATGGCATGAACATCAATTTCTCCAGCTTCCAGTAATATTCCCCCTGTCCCTTCCCTCTTCTTCATTTCCTCACCCTGGTCTCTTACCTCTTCTTCTCACCTGCCTATCATCTTCCTTTGGTGCCCCTCCTTCCCTTTCTCCCATGGTCTACTCTCATCTCCTATCAGATCCCTTCTTCTCCAGTCATTTGCCTTCTCCACCTATCACCTCCAAGATTCTTACCTCACCTCCACCCCCCACCACCCTTTTATTCTGGCATTTTCTATACTTATCTGGTGCTGATGAAACACCGACTCTGTACTCATTTCTATAGAGGAACTCTCTAGGAGTTCCTCCATCGTTTTGTGTTTGTTACTTTGAGTTTTTCTCTGGCTATTACAATTTTGTATCGATCAAAGACACAACTACTGTATGTGGTTCTGGTCACCACATGACAAGTATGGCATGATTCAGTTGAAAGAGGGTCCCAAAAAGATTCACAGAAATATTTGACTGTTTATTTATTTAGAGATAATGGGCCCTACCAGCCCAAAGAGCCTGCAATGCCCAATTACACTCATGTGACCGATTAACCTACAAAGCTGTACTTCTTTGGAATGCGGGAGGAAACCGGAGCACCAGAAGCAAGCTACACGATAGTGTGAGGAAAACACAAACTCCTTACAGACTGCGGTGGAGTTGAGCCTGGGTCACAAGCGATGTAATACTATCGTGCTGCCCTAATCATCGCCTGGACTGGAGGGTTTGAGTAATAGGGAGAGATTGTAAAGGCTAGGACTGCTTTCCCTTAAGCAAAGGGGACAGAGGGGAGACCTCTTACAGCTTTATACAGTTATGAGGGGCATAGGTAATGTACCTTCTTCTCTTAATTGTATAAACCCGTGAAGTCCACATTGAGAGTGATGGGTAAACAGGCAATCTGCCAGAAGAGGTGATGAAGGAAAGTACAATTACAACACTTAAACAATATTTGGACAGGTACATGGATAGGAAAGGTTTAGAAGGTTATGGGTGATAAACAGGCAAATGGATTTTAGTGGAGGTGGCCATCTTGGCCAGCATAGATGAGTTCCCATGTTCCATGGGAACTCTGAAGATATAAATTGCTGAAACTCCCTGAAACTCTGAAGATATAAAATTGCTCTTCAGCCTTCAAGACCATGAAGGGAACTACTTTGCAAACAATAAAACTGCTTCATTTCACCAGAGCCACAAACGTAATTAGATCATACAGTTGAATAAGATTACTTGCCTCCATCAATGTTGCAAATACCACAGCAACTGTCCATATTCTAATCATAAGTAATTCATTGTCATTCATTAAGTTTATAAAGATAGCATGTTAAAAAGGAATGAGGCATTATGGACATCCTGTGGTCACAAGTTAAGGCCTATGATGGAAGATGCGATTCTTCTTCTCAGGCACTCAGGATTAGGGGAGGGGAGTGAGGAGTCACTTTAATTTGGGCTTTATGGGTTATGAGGTGGCCGATGAAGTGTTTTGGGGGTTGGCGATGAAACATACCGAATCCTGCCTGAGAAGCATCGTGGATCTGCTCTAATTTGCCTTCTGGAGCAACAGGTCCACAGCAGATATCATCTCATTGGCTCTTCGCTCAACCCTGGAACATCCGGACAGCAAAGATGAATACACCAGGATGCTCTTAATAGACTCTTGAATCAAAGGAGATAACTTCACTCAACATCACTTGCCCCATCATCAAAATATTCCCACAATCTAAGGACTCAATTTCAATGACTCTTCATCTCATGTTCTCAGTATTTATTGCCCATTTATTTATTATTTTTTTCTTTTTGTATTTGCATCATTTGCATCCTTTTGCACATTGGTTGAAGGTCCAAATTCTTGTGGTCTTTCATTGATTATATTATGGTTATTATTCTATTGTGGACATTGAGTATTCCTGCAAGGAAATGAATCTCAGGATTGTATATGGAGACATATATGTACTTTGACCTTTGACGTGGGAAGCACAAACTCTTATCACAGACAGGACAACAGCGCTTTCCAGGGTGGGAATGCAAGGAAGTGTACTCCTCCCTCTGCTTATACTCCTGCATGCTCCCCCTCCACCCGATCTCCTGAATACCATCACGGACACTCAGTCTCCACTGTGAGTGGAGTCAGCAGAAACATTACATCTTTTTCCAAGGATGCTTCGAGTATAATCCTTGAACCTTCATCCCTTTCCACCTGGTAATCTCTCCCTATGACAGAGCTAGACTATATCCCCCATTGTATTTAACTCTGTGTTCCAGAAAAAAAAGGAAAAGAAGGAGATACCCATCTTTGTGCATTTAATATTTCAGTAATATTGTAAATACATTGTTTGATTATACCTCCTTTGTTGTGTACATAATTCATTATGGGTTATATGTAAAAGTACGTGAATGGCATACGTCATCACACCATGTCATAAGTGCATACCTCACTGGACATCAGTTATCCCCGGCTCTGTGTTTTTCTTTCAATTATTTTTATGTTTTGGAGTTACAAAACTAAACATTCATGACTTTAGAATACAAATGGGAGGTAGCAGCAGCAAAAAAAAAATCAATAATAACTATAAATGTCTGGTAAACAGGGCACCAGTCAAGACTTGGCAATCTTGAGTATGGAAGCAAGTTCCAAAGTACTCATCCACAATCCACAATGAAGGGAAAAGTAGCAAAGTTCAGGGCAGCTAGGACAGACGCACTCAGACTGACCCCTGCCATTGTTCTAAAGTGTCTGAGCTTGGCCAGCCTTTAATGTGGTTGCGGAATTCAGTCTGGAGCAATTATTGTTTCCCCAGTTCTGATCTTTGGCAAATGGGAACAGTTTAGGATTTCTCACTCCATGGCTGGATGGAGCAAGACTTAAAAACCACGGGCGACCATAAAACAACTATTCATCAAATGCTATTAAACGTGGTGGAGCCTGTCCCATCTAGCATGGGCATTTTGTCAAGGAACTGAAGAGACAGTTGCCAAAAGTTACACAATATACCATTAAATTTACAGTTCTAATTCAACCAAACAAATATAGATATTAAATGCTTCTTCAGACTTTAAGAAGAATTTCCTTTAGAGGGGACACTTGGTGCTGTGGGCATTAAATCAACTAGTTATTAGACTGTAAAGAATGCTTATATTTACGATAACCATTTATGCCTGCTGTTAATTATTTATGTGAAATAGAATTTTCAAGGGATTATTGTTAGTCATACTATTGTTATCTGGATAGTAACTAGGTCATCTGTGAATGCACAATCCAGTCAGTAAATTTTCTTGCTTGAAGTTTGCCCATTTTCCAACTTTCCCCAGCGGCCAGAACACATCAGGATTAGCATCCTTCTAGTTCAATCTAGTATAGGTTGGAATAGAGCAGAATTCACTTCACCCATGCCAAAGAAAGTACAAGCCCTTGATCTACATAGATAGGGAAGGTGTAGAGGGATGCAGGCAAATGAGATTGAAGTAGAAAGGCATCTCAGACAGCAGGGACAAATTGGGCCAAGGAGCCAATTTCTATGCTGTGTTTGAATTTGAACCATTCTCAACCATAATTATCTTTCAAGTGTGCTCAACCAGTCAATATATTGCAGGCTCCTCCAAACAGTGATGAAGTAAATAGATAGTTAATCCATTAGTTTACAGACTAATTTTGGTCAGGAAACCAGTGATAGTTGCCCTGAAATGGTAACAGAGGATCCACTGAACAAACTGGGAAGAATACATGGGGTCTCAGTTTAATGCTTCACCCAAAACGATAAGCCATGTCTCCAGCAGCACACAACTGCTTGAAATGGACACAAGAGGCCCTGCCTGAATGAACCAGCTCAACAATTACTTCCTGCAACTCATGCTCTTAAGTGCAATTTCAAACTTGGAGCAGAAATAGTGTCAAGAAATTACTCCCAGGTTAGTGGCACAAAGCAATATTTATTCATCTCATTGCAGCATCCTCTGAAATAAAAGGGAGGCTTTCAGAGAGCTGTGCCACTGTGAAGAGCATTTCACAGTAACAGCTTGAGAATGAAGCACTCAAAGGGCACAATTGTATTACAATCAAACCTCTCTCTGTTAGAACTTCACCGCAACATCAGAAAATTGCACTTTAACAATACTATGCAATGATTCAATAGACTGTAGGGAGTCTATAATGTTCTGCAATGGAAAAGTAGTAATGAGCACTTCTCGACCTATCCTTTTGCCTCGCTCCTGAAGTAAGTCACTTTGCTCATCTTATGCACGTTCTGCATCAGGGCGTAGCTTCAGGCCAATGCTCTGCTTGGAGCATTGCAACGGAAACCTGGACCACATTGTCCTGGGAATAGCCAAAGGACACTGTTGGGACAAATAGGTCTTCCCACTGCAGCAAGGAGCCAGGTAAACTGGGAAATAACTTTCAACCTCTGGATCCCCAGCCTGCCTCAACCTCCCACCACCGTAATTCTCCAAACCTGTTGTACGACCTGGCCACCAGCAGAAAAACATAGCCTCCCTCCCCCACACCATCCCGTCCTAAACCTGCACCATTCAAATGCTGTCATATGCAGCCACAGCTCCACACTCCAAAGGGGAAGGGGAACGTGCAGCAGGGGGCCAACAGCTACAAGGGCTACTGGTGCTGCTATTGCTCCACCCAGCCAACACACTCCAATTTCTAACCACATCCTGCATTATAAGTGCAGTAAATTACTCCAGACGCCTCACAGAACACATAGTCTCAAAAGGAAATATTAGAAAAGACAATCAAACTCTGGATCAAAGGAGATCAGCCTAATAGCAGAGAGCAGAACATGTGCAAAGCGGCATCTGTGCAAGGAGACACTGACAAATAATTCCATGTCATTAAGCAGCTAACTGATGAGTGGCAATTTCGGAGTATGGTTACGATCGCCTTTGCAAGTAAGAATACTTATATTACACAGCTAGATAGAGCATGATCTATGGGAAAATTGATTTTCAACCAAATTAAGCACATTTAACGTCAGATTGTGACTGCCTCGTGGCTCGGAGAAATTTGAAGCTGCTGTGTGTTAAACCTGCAGAAAAAGCAAAAGGTCACCTCCTCCCTGATATTCAAGTCTTACTGAATATTTCTCACCAGAGCAGGAGGTAGACTTAAGACATTCCTGAGCTATTGAGGTTTTACCATATTCACTGGGAACAATTGAACTGCTTAGCTTCAAATATTCTTGCAAGTCAGTAATTCATTTGACAGACTAGCTTTGTATTGCACAGATTGCCTACTCATCTCCACAGAATCTTTCAATATTGCTTCCTATTCAACACGTTCTGCAGCACTTCAGTTTCATTATGGAAAAAGCTCAGAGACACTGTTGTTTCATTCTCTTATACTTTCACAACTGTGCCCTGGGAAGTCTTTTTTTGTTTTGACTTGCTTGGATCAGTACCAACCAGATACAGACTGAGCAAAAGCTGATATGGTTTCAAGGTCTCCAAACCTGAGTAGCTGGTAGCTGAGATCCTATATCATATAAATCAATTCTTTATGCCCTCAATAGATCAGAATTTTTAAAAATGTATTGTAAAACATCAGCACTGCCAGGGAAGGAACATTTCATGTGGAGAGCTCCTATTCTCTTGTAATTAACCATCACTATTTTGGAGGGCAGCATCTGTAACCAATTAAATGTCAATTAGTCAAATCACATGTGGCACTTGTACAGGGCAATCATCCATAACTGCTGAATGACTGCAAGATGGGCTAGTGGTTTCCCTGCAATAGACAGTGATCACTCCCTGCTGTGTGGGTGAAGTATGAAGTAATGGCTCACCTTGTAGCTCCTTGTCCTTGAACGGATCGTCGCCCTCGATGAGCTTGGATCGGGCGTTGCTGTCACAGTTAGGTGTCTGGTATCTGAAAGAAACAAGGGCAGCACTCAGAAACCTGTGGGCCTGCTGCCAGTCCTCCTGCGATCCATTACTAATCTGATCATGGCGAGTTCACGTTTGCTAAACTGCTGCAGCTCCAGAGCAAGATAAGAGTGGAGACCTATCTCAGCCACAGGTAAATTTAACCATATCACCGCACACCAACCTGGTAATGAGCAGCACCATGATTGGTCTGGCCCTCCCCTCATGGTCCCTTCTTCTCCTCCACAAGTCCTTTCTTCTCATCTCCTTGCACTCTCCTGGTTTTCCCCCTCCTAATCATCCTGACAAGAATGTTTGACCTCAAACGTTAACCCGATATCTCCTTCCACAATGCCTAATCTTCTGCGCACTTCCAGCATCTTCTGTTTTGACTTCAGACTTCCAGCTTCTGCAGTTTTTGATGTTCTCAGCTAATTATCTAATCAATTAGATTAGTATCTGTCCTCACTTTCCCTGCTAATGTTTACAGTAAACCCCGGGTGACCACCTCTGCCAGGATTATCCACAATTTTTTTAACGGAATTATTGTTTGTGGTACTAGTAAGGTGGGGCGTGGGTGCTTTTGCCTTGTCATAAGGGATTCTCAGACCATCCCAGAGCCAACCACACCACTGTAGGTCACGAATAACGTGAAGGCAAAATTAAGCGTGGGAGTAGACCGCTGAGCCTCTCTACTCAGTGCCCATCTCAACCCTACATTCACCTGAGAAAATAACAGATCTTCTCCTGAAGGACATTATAAACCAATGGGTTTTTGATAACAATCCGACAGCATTATGCTCATTGGTACTAATGACTAGATTTTCTTCTAAGATTACAGTTAGGAAATGTGTCAGATTTGAAATTTGGATTTCTGAAATATTAAGACAGGAACTTAACCTCTCTACCGACATCAGACCCTGGTAATTCTCATATCTTTTAATCGCTTGGACCGTTACTACATCAAAGTCCTGTGCTATTGCAAATGAGAGTTAGCTTCCATGCCCCTCCTGGTTCAAGGTGGATTAATTTTATGGTTTAACCTGATCTATGCTGCTGAGTCCTTTTGTTTTGACTAGGAAACCACAATAGTAATTGTACCACTTGTTCTGAGAAACGCAAGTTCCCTCTGGCATAATCAAAGAGACCTCCCAACCCAGTCATTCTCTCTTCAGTCAGGTTTAACTTTTAACTACCTTGATGTATGGCAGGCAAAGCAGAAGCTTCACACTGCACCTCGCTGGCAATAATAAACCAAACTCGGCACCACTATAACCCAAGCCACCTGCAATTCGACTGCTACAAGAATGTTTGTTCTCCATTGGTATTAGCCAATCCTTGTACAGAGCAATAATACAAAGCCACTGTGACCAAATGAAACTGCAAAATCACTCAGTGCACCGCGCTGACCTAGCACCTCATGAACTTTGACTGACTCCTGTGGGGCCCCAGTGTTATCCCAAAGCAAAGTGACATCAGAGTGAACAAAGTGTTTTGGCACCTGTAACAACATCTGACCAGATTAATCACACCAGTGGGTTGCAAAATAATTTTTCATTTGCAGCAGATTTCAATTGGAAAACACTGCTTAAATAGACACAAAAAACTGTGCACTTGGGAGACACAAGCAAACAGCAGGGAAGCAAATAATATTTTCACCTAATCCTCACAGCCCTGTTTAGCTTCTGTTTTCACACTGTGCACTGGCTTAGTAAAGGACTGATTAACCCGCAAGTGTAAAAGATGTACCGTTGTTGCACTTCTGACTAATTTCTCAGGCGTATGGCTAATTGGAACCAAAAGTAGCTGGGTGAAAGGAGAGGAACAATGAATGAGTGTTTATTGATCAGCCCTTGCTGTCTGGGATACGCATTTTCAACCTGGATATGAATGTAGAAAGTGGGCTAAGTAAGTTCGTGGGTGACATGAAAGCAGGTGCAATGACAGACAATAAGTAAGGTTGTCTAATGCTACAGTAGGATGTACAGTGCATTAGTTGGAAGGCTGGCCAGAACATCGGCAGGTAGCAATCCTGGCAAGCGGAAGGTGAAGAATTTTGGAAAATCAAACAGAGTAGGCCAGATAACAGAAAGACCTAGGAGGGTGCAAGTCCAAGAACATGGTTCCCTGAAAGTGGCAAAACAGATAGATAAGGTGGTAAAGAAGGCATAAGGTATGCTTGCCTTTATAGGCCAGGTCCTTACTTTGGCCTCTTACATCTTTTCACCTGCCTTTCACCTCCCCTTGGTGCCCCTACTTTCTTCCTTGATCCATTCTCCCCTCCTACCATATTCCTTCCTCTCCAGCCTTTTATCTTTCCCACCCACCTAGCTTCAAATATCCCCTTCTAGCTATCCTCCTTCCCCTCCTCCCACCTTTTCATTCTGGTGACTTTCCCCTTCCTTTCCAATCCTGAAGAAGTATCTTCACCTGCAACATCAACTGCTTTTTCATTTCCATGGATGCTGCCTTACCTGCTGAGTTCCTCCAGTGTTTAGTGTGCATGGTTACAAAAGATAGAAGCTGGGACATTAAATCGCCAGTGGCTAGACTGTACTTGGTACAGAATATGTGCAGTTTAGATTACCTGATTATAGGAAGGATGAGGCAATGTTGGAGAGAGCGCAGAGGAGATTCGTCTGTACTGGTGCTGGAATCAAAGGACTTTAGAGAAGGGGAAATATTGGGTAGACGAGGAGCACAGGAGGCTGAGGGGTGATCTGACAGAGATATGCAAAATGATGAGAGGTACAGATTGAAGAGATTAAAGGGAAAGGTGCTGGAGGCACCCGCACCTGATAGATGTAGAACCGTCATTAGACCTTCGTTTGAAGATTAGTCTCTCTGCTGTGTATTTGGAACATGACAGCAGACTTGCAGAACTGAGCAAAAGTCTAAGGCACAAGTATATGGCTAGGGTCCCTAGGACTTTGCCCAATACTGTATTTGCTAACGTGGAGCGGAGAGTGAGTTTGTAAATTTGGCGGGAGCAAAGGATGTTGGGAATGGCAAAGATGGAGCGCCATGGGAGGGGATGGGACAGGTGGCAGAGAAGGAGTGCCAGGGATGGGTGGTGTGGGTGCAGACTCAACCAGCCCTGAGGCACCAGACAAGGTCATTTGATTCCAAACAGTTGTTTTATTGATCACTCCAGAAAGTCTCTCCAGTGCTTCCCACTCCCTTCCCCTTTTCACCAACCATGATCCCCCTCTCCCTGAAACTTTCCCACTCTCAGTCAACAACAGAGACCCATATCAGAATCAGGTTTAACAGCACTCACATAGGTCATGAAATTTGTTTTTATTTGTGGTAGACTACAGTGCAATACATAAAATTATAAAAGTACAGTGCAAAAGCCTTGGGCACCCAAGCTATATCTAATGTGCCTAAGACTTTCTCCACATTAATGTAGATATAGTGGAGAGAACTGGGTTTACTCCGTGGGTCTGACTATAAATGAATACATTCTAGAAAATGTTCCTCCAGCTGGGCTCAACTGTGGGGGCAAATTTAGTTTCTGTTTCCTGATACTCAAGGGGTATCAGCTTGCAGGACTCAATGTGTTCAACTCTGCTGATTTCAACAGAACCGTACGATAGGAGGAGAGCACTCCACCAGCGTCGACTACCTGCGCACCACAGATCGAGTTCTCCTTCAAATAATCTGGGAAGAGAGGCAATCAGGAAAGAGAAATACTTCTACTACAGATCGACTCTCACTCCCTTTCCATCTTTCCGTGTTCCCGGGCCAGCGCCCAAAGGGCACTGAGCGTGTACAATGTCACCTGCTGGTGGAGGGTTATTGACTGTGTTCTGCCCAAAGCTGGCTGGTCTTCCGGTGTACGAGGTCGTCACATTGTAAGGTTCAGGACCACATGCTGAGTTTGGCCTTGAAACTTGGTGCAGTCACTGAAAAGGTTAGGTAGGGTAAGGTCAAAATATAGGGCTTTCCCGCCAGTGCATATCCAAGAGCTGGGTCTTAACCCTCATGGAATATGTGCAGACTAAAGTATCAACGTATGACGCAGAACTGTATGGCACAAGAACAGGCCCTTTGGCCCATGAAGTCGTGCCAAACTAATTAAACACCCAACTAAACTATTCCCCTCTCTTCTCCATATCCCTCCATTCTTTGCATATTCATGTGCCTATGTCGGAGTGTCTTAAATACCTCTATTTTATGTGCCTCCACTAGTCCCCTAGGAAGTGCATTGCCCACACCCAACACTGCGTAAAAGTAACTTACCCAACACATCTCCTTTGAAATTCCCCCCCCCCCCCCACCCCGACTCACTTTAAATGTTTATCCTGCTGATGTAAATGAATCTTGTTAAGAAGAACAGGTCTTGTGCACGACGGCACATTAGTGTGTTAGCATATACTGTATGGTTTATACAAGTACATATTAATAATAAAATATATCTTGGTAATAATTAAAATAAAAATGGTCTGTCTTCTCTGGGCATCATCTATTCTGGTATGTGAGTTTACAAGAATGAGGAGTGAACTTACTGAGATGCATAGGATCCTAGGGGGGCCAAGTTGAAATGTTTGCACAGGTAGGTAAACCTCATGAGGACATAGTTACAAAATCAGGAGTTAGTCATCTGAAACTGAGGTGAGTAGGAACTCCACACAGAGGAGGTCAATCTCTAGAATTCTCTACCCCGGATGATTGGAAGTGGATACATTTTTGAAAATCTGGGGGTTTAGGCTATGGGAAACTGTCATCCATCTCACACTGAATGGTGGAGTAGGCTTGAAGAACTGAGTGGCCTGCTGTTGCTTCTCATTTCTTGTGTGCGTTTATTTCAATCTCACCCTTAATCATCACGTAAACCGTAACAATGCAAATGTTATTAAAGAAAGCATTTCATTCATTTTCAATTCATTGGTTGGCCTATTTTGTTCCAAATGCTGCTTCCACTTAGATACAAAGCATTCAAATCTTAACAATTTTCCTTCAATTGACCTAATTCACCAATGCACCATTTCAGTTAAACTCTGACATGGAATTTATTTTACTGAGCTCCAAGAAAAAAGTTATCTTAAGCCTGAGTAGACCAGAACTGCACCCATTTCTGGCTCTCCTCGTGTCCAATGGGAAATCTGAATGCTGACTACAGGATTATCTTTGCACTAGAAGCTTATGTGCATATTAAGACTCCTCAAAATGATGTGAACAGCAGCGCAATGCCAAAATTTCATCTCCAGAATGATTTCCAAACTTGCTGGTCTCAAGTTGTTTTTACTTGTGAAGAACCCCTTTTCCCTGAAACTTAAAGGGCCAATCCTCAGTCTGCATTCATCGCCCTGACCAATGTCTGTGAGCTTAGATGTGGCTGGACTGCCTTGCCCATCAAGACCAGGGTCAACTTTACTCTCAGCTTCCTGACCCCAGGATCACTGCAGCCTGCTGCTGTTGATCATCTCCGCCACATTTTGCAGCCTGCAGCCCTCTCCTGCATTAGGGAGGACACTCAAGGGGAGGAGACCTCATTTGTTTTTTTTCACCCTTCAGTCTAGAGGAACTGGAAGTGGAGGCGTGGATATCTGTCTGTGGCATGACCTTTCCCGAAGTGCTGACATTTATCGACTGTCATCCAGCAGTAATACACGCTGTAGAGACCCTCTTATCAGCTTCTGCCAGAAAATACCTGCTTGTCTCCCGGGAGAGTCTGCACTGCACCTTTAAACAGAGACACATCTCTGTACCCACTGCTCTCCATCAGCTCATCCAGCTCCCTCTGAAACTCTCTATTGTCCCAAAGTTTTCTTCAAGCCGGGGCTCTCTGGAGATGGAATAGTGTTGTTCATTTTGTGGAATGTAAGTATTGGCATCCCAGCTCAAAGAAGCTGAGCCAAGTGACAGCAACTAAAGTTTTCCAACAGGCCAGCTGACAGTGAATTTTTCACAGAAATCCAATCACACTGCTCTGGGAACCTTGCTAATAAAGATCATAATGTCTAATGGGCTTACACAAACAACATTAAGTTGAAAAAGAATGATGTCTTAATGGCATTAAGATACAAGGATTCAAAGTACATTTATTATCAAATTGTGTATGCAATATGCAACTCTGAGATTCGGGTTTCCCACAGATAGCCACAAAACTAAGAAAACCATGGAACCCATTCAAGAGGAGAAAAAACACCAACCCCCTTCCTTCCCCACGTGTGAAAAAAAACAAATTGTGCAAACAATGTAAAAAAAAGTGAAAACACAGAACACAAGACACAAAAATCAAAAGGCATATTTCAGGTCAGCTCAGTGTTCCTTATCTGCAGGGTGCCCTGATTCAAAAATCACCCATCCTAGCTACAAAAAAAAGGGTAACCAGAAGCCGGAGCAGATCATAAATGTGAATTATTAGTCCACAATCCACAAACCATGTTGATTAAACCCTTAATCGAGTAATTTCCAGACTTGTCTCTTCCTGTATCACAATGCTTTTCACTGTTGCTTTGTTCTTTTTCCCTGGCACTTTCCTTTAAATCTCTAACCTTTCCCTAAATTGACCCCCAACTTTCCATTGTACTGATTTAAGGTCATGTTTATAGTCCTATCAGGTTCTAGCCTGGTTTAACTCAGCCCGTCTCAACAGAATAGATCTTTCTTGCACAGTACTCGTTTGTAAGTGAAGTGATGTCTGTCCAGATGAAGGAAACATGTATCATCACCACCAAGGCCTGCCAATCCTCACTGAGCATTTAACACTATTTCTATGGTAACAGTTACTAAAACAGAAGAGATTGATTATGTTGTTAAATCAGTTCTTCTGCCATCCTAGATTTATTCCAAATACAGTGGATTCTGGTTAATAGGGCCTTTGGTTAATCAGGGCAGTTGCTTATTTGGGATAACTTTTAAAGAACAAAAACAAATTGCCAGGATGCCCTTCATTTATTTGGGACACTATGCTGCTTAATTGGGGCAGGAAGCTTGCCAAGCAGGTTCCAACTGGGGTCAGTCAAGTTCACCTGTGCGCCCATTAGACACTACACCGTGCTTAGAGCAAACAGGTTTTAAATAGCATCAGCTGCGTGTGTTTGCTCAAAAACAGTGATTTTTTTTCTTTAAATCATTGATAGTTGGTGAGAAGTAAACAACGAGACAACTCCAAACTATGTTTCTCACTGCAGTTTCAAGCATTCGGGTTTGGAAATGCCACAAATGGCCGGGAGTGAAAATTAAATGATTTCACTACTTCAAGAAGTCAGGAACTAAGAAAAATTTGATGGTATCAACAACTATTTTGAATGTTACTATGGAAAAGATTTGGAGGATGCAATCATCAAAAGTATTCTGTGAAGGCAGTCTATTATCCGCACTAAGTGTCGATGCTGATTTTGTTCATTACATTCTCTGGATGAATGAGAACTAATACAGTTTTATATTACTATAGTATTATTGGTAGTGTTCATTTAAACACATTATTTGTTACTTAGTTTGTCTTTTTTATACCATTTTAAGTATTTCCATGAAACTTGGGGCAGCTGTTTAATTGGGCCAAAATTGTGTCCCAATTAACTGGAATCCACTGTACCTTGACATCATTCAAAAGGCTGGAATGTTTTCTGGATAATTTTGCTGTAGTTGGAACTTTGAGCTTCTATATTTTGTTTAAATTCAGCTGTTTAATACCATCAAAAGGGATAGTGTCTCTTTAGAGTGTGAGCTCATTGCAGAGAATGGAGCTTTATTCAAGCAGCAGACATTACATATTTATTGGGCTGAATCGTGCTGGAAAAGTAGCGCTGCGTTAACGATGTAGCGCAGGCCCGAATCGGTCAGCAAACTCAAAACCAGTCAGCAGATATGCTGCAAAGAGTGAATTTGCAAAAAAATTGATTTACACTGCAACACTATTGGTTTTATACATTCAACAAGGTGCTCTCAACCTTCTAGTTCTCCATAGGAGCTTCTGGAATTCTTAAAGAGGCTCATTAAACTCAAAGCAGGGAATTAAATCGGATTGTTTCATGATGTGATGATTGTTAACCTCATCAGTCTTGAAAGGGAGAATTTAAATTGTTAAATCACTCGATTTCATTTGTTGGCAATGTTACCAAGGCCAACTTCAAATGCCACTGTTTAATCTTACTCTCACTTCTCTTCACCTGCCTGTCACCATCTTCCCTTTCTCCTGTGGTCCACTCTCCTCTCAGATTCCTCCTCCTTCAGCCTTTTACTTTTTCCACCTATCACCTCCTAGCTTCTCACTTCATTGCCCCCTCCCCTATCCTCTCATCTTCCCCTTCACTGGTCTTACCCATCACTTGCCAGCTTCTCATTCTGGCTTCTTCCCTGCTCCTCCCCAGTTCTGATGAAGGGTCCCAGCCCAAGTGCTTAGATGCTTCCTGACCTGCTGAGTTCCTCCAGCATTTTATGTGTGTTTCCCTTTTTGACATTATTTCCTCTCTTTAATCTGGTTGAGAATAGATCTGATTTGTTAAAAACCTGGAACTCGAGCTCATTTCACTAGTTATACTACAAGTGGGGTAATGTAGTGGATGAACAACCTGTCACAAGAAGCCTCTGAATTACTGGTTTATCCTAGTTAGCTGCTTTCTCTGGTTTGAGCAAACCTGGCAACTGAAGGCAAAGAAGATTTGCTTCAGAGAAAAGGCAGGCATTTCTGGGTAGTAAGGTTAAAGGAGCAAGGACAGCACAGATGACTTCTCAGACTCCACTACAAAGGCAGGGGCTGGACTGCTCCAGGTGCATGAGGTGCACTCCACTCCCCTTCACACTCACAAACTTGAGGAGAAGCACGGGGCGGGTGGGGGGGTTGTTATTCCCACCTATACATGACTTGTTACAAAGTCCTTCCCACCAGAACGGAAACAAAACCTGTCAATCAGGCTAACTCTCAGGAAACTTGGTCAGTCAAAAGGTGATGTAGTTCCAGTTTCCCATATACACACCAACCACACCACGCCTTCACATCCCAATCATTCATACTTAATATGAATATTAAGAGTCCCACACTGATCCCTTTGGTGCACCATTTGTCATTAGCTTCCAATCACAAAGAAATCCTCCACCATTACCCACTGCCTACTCCCAAACCAGTTTTGAATCCAATTTCCAACCTGCCCTTGATTTACAGCCCAGCGCAGACCTGGGATCAAGTGCAGCACCCTTCAGGTAGGAAAGAATTTGCTTTCCCTTTGTGGAGTTTCATGTCGATTCCAAGCAGTCCTGCATCAGCTGGTGTACGAACTAAAGCACCCACAGGTCTGCCCACCCAACAGCTGCAACTTCTCCGCCGGAGGATTTCCCTTTTGCTACACCAGCTCTCCAACTTTGAACATCCACTGTACCCACTGGGGAAATCAAATGATCTGTCCACAAACATTTTACTTTGGAGCCTAGTTATCAGCCACAAGAGAAGATTTTCTGTTCTGGGACAAAGGCAAACCAAACTGTCAGTGATAAAGGGATAATGTTCCAAACCCATGTGTCACCCAGGCTCTAATTATACCATTTCATAAAAAGACTTTTGTAATGAAACATCTTTCTCACTGGCTATCTAGCCACTGTTGGAATGGCATTTCAGCCTTTTCCTGCTGAGATATCACAGCAGGAAAGAGTGAAGCAGCTCCACTTTATTCATGGTCTCAATACTCAGTATTGTTTGAGTGGGCGAGGTTTCATTTGGTATAATCTAAACTCCGAGCTCCGTGCCTACTTTGTGACAAAGCAGTACAATCTATCCAGTGCCATCCGCCACATACTTTTAATACAACAAACTGCAGTGGCTGGCATGGAAAATATGTTCACAACAGATTCTGTCTGTGTGATGGGACAGACTGTCTAGAAGTGTCTCTGCTAACACACTTCTGGAGTCTTATTGGAGAACTGCTTCTCAAGTGAAGCATATATATTAGTGTGAATAAACAGAGTCACATACACTGGGCGGCCATTTTATTAGGTGCCTTCTGTATGCAGTAAAATGGCCACTGAGTGTGCACGTTCAGGATCCACTGCTGTCATCACCCATCCACATCAATCTCGACATGTTGTGGGTTCAGAGATAGCCCTCCGCACACCACTGTTGTAACACATGCTTATTTGAATTATGTTGCTTTCCTGTCAGCTTGAAATCGTCCATTGTCTTCTGACCTCTCTTATTAAGAAGGCATTTTCATCCACTAAACTGCCACTCACTGGAATTCCTTTTTACTTTTCGCACACCATTTTCTGTCATCTCGAGAGACTGTTGTGCATGAAAATCCCAGGCTATCAGCAGTTTCTGAAATTCTTAAACTGCCCCATCTGGCACCAACAATCAAAGTCACTTAGATTACACTTAGCCCCCCATTCCGATGTTTGGTCTGAACATTGTCTGAACCTCTTGACCATGTCGGCATGATTTAAGCATTGAGTGTTGTCACAATTGGCTAATTAGATACTTGCATTAACAAGGTGTACAGGTGTACCTAATAAAGTGATCTCCGAGTGTATGTGTGAATATAGTCACAATCCTGGAACACTCCCACACACACAAACTGATACGCATTCTCTCTCTTTCTGTATGGGAACCCTATCTGGTTTAATTCCTTCTTCACTGAACGTGGGCACACTGAAGCTAACGTTGAACCTTTGTCTATCCTGCCCTGTGTGGCCCAGCTAATCAAAAGCAACTTTATCTAGTTATTAAGGAAGTTAGAGAGGTGTTTGGCTGGCATTGTGAACAACAGATGCCTGTGGACAAGGCTAAATTTGTAGCCCGTTTCAAGGTGATCATTATGTCATAAGCAATAATAGTGGCCTTTACAGTACAGCAGTATCAAAGGTTATTTCACAAACAAGAGAAAATCTGCAGGTGCTGGAAATCAAAGCAAAACACCCAAAATGCTGGAGAAAGTCAGCAGTCCAGGGAGCATTTTGTGTGTGTGTTGCAAAGGTTATTTGCTCCCTTTTAATTGCACCATTATAAGAGATGCACAAGACTATGAGAGACATGGATGAAGTGGACAGCCAGCAGCTTTTAGCAATGGCCAATACCACAGGACATCTACTTAAGGCAAGTGGGGGTAAGATTAGGGGAGATGGCAGAGGTAGGTTCCTTACACAGAGTGGTGGGTGCCTCACTCTCTGGAGCGGCAGCAGAAGTTGATACAACAGGGACATTTAAAAGTCTCATAGATAGTTACATGGATGTAAGATTAAAAAAACTGTAGGTTCCGGCTGATGTAGGAGGGAAGGATTAGACTGATAGTGGAGCAGATCTATATAGGTCAGCACAACATTGTCGACCAAAGGATCTATATTGTGCTGTACTGTTCTATTTTCTAAATTCTTAAGATTTGACAGTACTCATGGAGGTCAAAATCGTATAAAACAATTACCACACTGACAGTTGGTGAAGGTTACAGCAGACCACTGTGTTGATGCCCTTGACTATTGAGTTCCTGAGAGGTCCTTGAGCAACAACCCATGGTCAGTTTCCAAGAAATGTCCAACACACCCATGTACGTCTTGCATGTGTGGGCAGAATTAGGAATGGCTACCAACATACAAAGGGGAAGAGAGTGTTCACTCAACATCACATTAATGCTGCAGTGTTTCACATCGTGCAAGTAGCCTAAATAATTCAAACATCACTTTCACGTCACATGGCAGAGATATAGACAATAGACAATAGGTGCAGAAGTAGACCATTCGGCCCTTCGAGCCTACACTGCCATTCTGAGATCATGGCTGATCATCTACTATCAATACCCGGTTCCTGCCTTGTCCCCATATCCCTTGATTCCCCTATCCATAAGATACCTATCTAGCTCCTTGAAAGAATCCAGAGAATTGGCCTCCACTGCCTTCCAAGGCAGTGGGTTCACATCAAACTTGCAAACTTCCTTTACCTAGATTTCATAGCTTGAGCTTCAGGAGGTCAAGATCTTATTTGTAAAAATACCACAATTCTAGGGTGCCGAAGACTTTTGCACAGTACTGCATTTGTCAACGTGGAGCAGAGAGAGAGTTTGTAAATCTGGTGAGAGCAAAGGATGTTGGGAATGGCGAGGGTGGAGTGCTGCAGGAGAGGGATGGGACAGGTGTCAGAGAAGGAGTGCTGGGGCATGGGTGTGGCATGGGTACAGACTCACCCAACCCTGAGACACCAGGCAAGGTCATTTGATTCCAAACAATTGGGTTATTGATCATTACAGAATGCCTCTCTGGTGCTTCCCATTCCCTCTCCTCTACCTTCCCCTTTTTCACACCATGATTCCCTTCTCAGTCCCCTTCCTGCTCTCAGTCCACAACAGAGACCCACATCAGAATTAGGTTTATCATCACTCACATGCCATGTGCCTAAGACTTTTGCACGGTACTGGAGCCACCTAGGCAAGGCTCACTCCAGCCCAGCTTTACTCAACTGGCATCCCTCCCCACCAGCTACAGGGATCGTTGCCTTCACCTCCAGAGATAACACACACTCACCTGGTGGAGGTCCCAGGAATGGGGCGTCCGATGTCCACCAAGACACACCAGCAGTACCCAGTCGACTGGTGACACTGCACGGGCTTGTAGAGCCCTGCGCCAGCACACTCTGGAATGAAGATGCCATCTCGCGGGTACTGGTGAGTTTCCTCCAAAGCTGCTTGCCTCTCTTGGTCGCAGGAGGGTTTGTCTGTTCAGAAAAAGCAGAGAAAGAAAACAATTCATAAAATTCCGGCTTTTTTTCCCTTGCGTTTATGTGCCATTTGCCAGGCTTAATCCCATTTTGGTACTTTTAGCCAAATAGCTTTCATGTCAGACTAATTTAAATTTTATTCCTTCCAATAGTTACAACATCTTGCTGGCATATACACAGTGCTTTGGGCCTAAAAAAACCAGGTCCATTGTTCTCAAGATTCATAAAGTGACTTAGTTCAGGAATATTTTTGCAATGTGTATATCAGTCCAATTGAAGAAAATAATGGCAGAAACATGAGCTGCCTCTTTCCAGCTGCACAGTGCAATTTGCTCACTAATGTCAATCTCAACATATTTTTAATATAATTATTGGAATCTGCTTTCTCGTCTAAGACCGGAGTCAGATTAAAGAATGCCAACATGATACTAATTAGAAACAGTTTATAGGGAACTTCACTGCATTCCCAGAAGCTTCCCAGTCATGGCTTTGCTGGAACAGAACACTTTTGCACTTGTACCCCTGCCAACATTAAGCAGACATGTTCTGACATAATTGGGTTTCAAATCAATTTGCAAACTATTGCAATGAATGGAAAGGGCACTTGGGTAACACAAACAAAACGCTGGAGGAACTCAGCACATCAGGCAGCATCTAGAAAGAAATAGAGAGTCGACATTTCAGGCTGAAATCCTTCATCAGGACTCTTGGTGTCCAGACGAACAACATACCTCCTCAGCCCAGGAAGTTCAGAGATTCATTTACTATCAGAGCATGTATACAGTATACAGCCTGAAATTCCTACCCTTCACAGACATCCACGAAACAAGGAATGAATGATAGAAACATGAAAGCCCCTCCTCACCCTCGCTTCGCATGAGCAGCAACAAAAGCATTGACCCCCTCCTCCCCCCATCTGCCCCAGCAAAAGCTCCACCCGTACCACGCAAGCAATGACAGAAGACCCAAGGCCCCAAAGAATCCTTGATTCAGGGTCCATCAAAACTACAGTCTACAAGCCAGCACTCTGGTATCTCAGCCAGGTCTCTCTCCCAGCAAGGGAGAGGGAGTTTGCTCCTGCAACCACAAGAGCGGAACAGACCAGCGGTGAAGGAAGGTGAATATGACAGGATAAATTCCACATCAAAATGGGTGCAAATTAAGAGAAATAAAAAGAAGGAAAGAAAGATTAAGTTGAGAGCGAAAGACAGACAAAAGAGAAATATTTTCCTGAAACAATTTCCAACTTGAAGAAATTAGTCTCTGCAAAGAGTTGCTCAGCTTCTGGATGAGACCGATTCAATAGCAGCCCTTTAAAAAATTGTGTGCAATTAAAAGGCAACTTCTGCTGTTAATTAAGAAAATTTACTTCCTGCAGTGGGCTTAATGAGCAAATAATGGTCAAATACAGCAGTTTCAGGAAATCTCAGAGTTAAGGTCGAGCTCCCAGAGCAGTGGATATCAGAGACTAACGCAGCCAATTGCAATTCACACCATCTCACTTTCTTATCACAAGCCACTGGCCAATTTGAACATCAGCAACAGCAAAGCCGAGTGGATTTTTTTCCACATAAATTGTTAAATTATTGTTCAGACTTGTATATGAAATTGGAGGGTACATAATACACAGAGCAGTAAAGGAGTACCGAGAGGACTGTTACATAGTCTTTCACAAGTTGGTGAATCTTGCTGCCCTTTGCTTGTTTGAAACAGATGGAGGAGAAAGTCAGCGGGTTTAGAATCAGAGTAAGAATGAGGTTTATTATCTTATTTGATCTAAAATGTGCTATTTTGTGCCAGCAGTGCAGTAATAAGATTATAAATTACAAAATAAATAGTGCAAAATAAATGGAGCTGCGAGGCTGAGTCGGGCAGCGCCGTGGAAGTCCATAGCGGGGGTATTCCCTTCTGCCGCCGGCGTGGGATGGCGAGTCTGTCAGGACCCTGGGGACTTGTGGAAACTGTGTGGTGATTTCTTTTGAACTTATATAACATCTTTGGACTATTTTTACTGTGCCCATAGTCTGTTTTTTTTTATCAATTATGCTGTTGTTTGCACTGTTGTAACTATGTGGTTTTGTGCAGGTCTTGTAGCTTTAGTTTTTGGTCTTGTTTTGTCTGGTGGATTTGGAGCTCCTTTCCGGGGAACGCACTAAGACGGTAGCGCAATATTAATACACAGCAGCCTCTCCGGACTCTGGATTGGGGATTGCCAAATGTTATGTGGATTTTCTGGTGTAGTCTGTTTTGTCATATGCTTTTGTGATATCGTTCTGGAGGAACGTTGTCTCATTTTTTAACTGCATTGCATTTGTGATTTCTAAATGACAATAAACTGAATCTGAATAAATCGGCAGAAATCTGATGACTGAGCGGAAGAAACTGAACCTGAGTGTCGGTCTTCAGGCTCCCGTACCTCCTCCCCGATGGTAGTCATGAGGAGAGGGCATGTCCTGGATGGGGAGGGTCTCCAATGATAGATGCTGCCTTCTTCAGGCATAGGCCATTGAAGGTGCTGTCGATGATGGAAAGGTTGTGCCCCTGATGGAGCAGCTGAGTCTACAATTCTTTACAGCCTCTTGCAATTCTGTGGATAGGAGGCTTCTATCCCTAGCTGAGATACAGCACGTTCTTCACTAATCTTCACAGAACATATATAGAAATTTGTAAGTCTTTTGGTGACATGCCAGATCTCCTCAAACAGCTAATGAGGTAGAACCACTCTGTAAATGCATCAGTATTGAGACCCAGGAATTTGAGGCTGCTCACCCCTCAATGAGGAGTGATGCCCCCTTCCTGAAATCCACAACCAGTACCTCGGTCTTGCTGACGTAACTAACCAGCTGATCTATCTCATTCCTGTATACTTCTTAGCCCTCAGTGAATACAATATACAAGGCACATTTGTAACTGAGCAGAGACAACAATAAACAAATCCGTTCCCTGCTGGTGATCCAAAATCCACAGGGTTTGGGGGCTGGGAGCAAACGGTTGGAGACTTAAGACAATTAAGACATCGTTCATTAAATCATGTGACTGTCATAAAATGGAGTTGTAGAAACAGTAACCAGCCAGAACAGGGATCCAGCCACCATTGGCCTTAAGGCAATACCTGATCTCAGTGCATTGCGTGCTGCCCACTAGTCTTGGCATTAACTCGCACATCCAGTTTACAGCTCTTGGAGCACGTCACCGAGACGACCGTAGCCTCTGGCTGATCTGCATTGCCACAGAGATCAGGCATTTGTTACAAATCCCTTTGAATTTTACATAGCTATCTAAAGGGAAAAATTCATCCTAGCATATAAGAGATTGAAGGGAGGGGGAGTAGTTAATTCTCTGCCAGTGAAGTAATACAGACACAAGGGACTTCGATTTACAATGTTCACTGGGTTTCCACAAGCAGTGATTAAACTTCTACTGTTTATAACTCACCCATGAAAACAAAACCCACATAAAGCACCTCTTTCACAAATAAAGTTCCCTTTATAAAGAATTTGGAGAGCTTCCAAAGGAAGTGTTGTAAACAGGGAGGGGATCTATTTAATTACCAATTTCTGATTAATTATGCGTTTTTAATTTGACAGGCAGAAGGAAAACAACTCTGGGGCCTCATTCAAGTTGTGTTAACAGAACAAAAGGATTAGTTCAGAAATCCAGACTCCTTTTGTGCTTCAAAAATATGGGATGGTTTCTTTCTTAATTGATAGTTAAAGCAACAAGGGCTCACACAGAGGGAGGGTGTAGCCAAGTATTGCGGCCTGCCTGGGTCCGAACGCCCTCTATCCAGTCTTTTCTCCCCCTCCTGCCTGTCGCATCCTCTTTTAAAGTGGGATCACTTATTTTTTAAGCGAAGTTAATGTGTACACAGTAAGATCCCACAGAGGAGGCGCGTGATGGTTAACCTAACCTCAGTGTTGTTGTCTGAGCATCAAAACACAATGGAGAGCCCTCCTGATTTTGAGGGGTCAGGTCAAGGGAACTTTCAAGTACACCTCAGCAGCCAACTGTGGGCTAAACAGGACAGAAAGCTATTAGGTGAAGAATTGGTTTGGAAGCTTGCTTTATTTTAGAAGGGTGTGTTGGGGAGAAGGGTAGTTAAGGTTGCTGTGTGGCTAGATCCTTGGTTCAACGTTACAGAGGGCAGCAATCACTCAATGACTCCAAGAACTGCTTCTGCTCAACTTGAAGTGAGAAACTAACCCAAGCAGAAAAGAGGTGGGAAATTAACCAAATTTTTCTCGGAACTCCTGACATCACACCTTGCTCAATCCCCATAGTCAATCAAGAAGCACCCCTACCCCATTCCCTGTTTGCAACCCTGATCTGAACCCCTCTTCATTTATCCCTGTGCCACCTCTGACCACACCCAGCTCCATCCAACATCCAATCTCATCCCAGCATCAACTCTTTGCCTACTAAACTTGCCTGACATTTCCAGGCCTGAGCCCTTAATTACCAAGCCAGGCCCATCTGGCTTCCTACTTCATCTGCCCCACACTCTGGCCCAACATCACCCCTTAAGAGCCAGTCTTCACCCCTACAGCTCTACCTGTATTGAGCACTCCCGCAACAACTAAATCCAGCCCCAATCCCAAAGATTGTTCCTTTGCTCTCCCTATAAATGACAGAACATTAAGGCAAAGGCCTCAAGTTTACTAGGAACCAAAGAACAAGCTTCATTGTCCCATTGCGATTCACCCAACAGCATGTTAGAGTCACCAAACAATTTCTAACCATGCTGTTTGACTGACTGAAGCAGGGTTTGGAAGAGAGTCAGGAACATGGATAAAATTCCCACCAGCCATCTTGCTTCCCACTTTTATATACAATCTACATTTCCTTTGTCTTTGCGGCCTTATCATTTTCTGATTAACCCAAGCCGGGGTGATGCTCCAAATTCTGAGACTTCAGATAGCAGTAACTGTGCCACATAGTTCTCTCATCTTTCCCACAGGGGCAGAGGAACACAACTACATGATCAGCCATTCATCCTCTCAAACCGGCAATCCGTACCTCAAACCCATGTAGCAGATCTTTGATTTATCAATCCTTATCTTACAGAAATCTATCAATATCAGCATCTGCAAACAAATCTGGAGAGCCTCCAGTGTGAGAGGAGGAGAGTGGTCGAGAAAGAAAGTCTGAGGCAAAACTGGTGGCTGAATAACACAGAAGAAATAGCAGCGGTACGTTAAAGGACTGCGTCATATGACACGGTACAATGCTGAGTAATTATTTTAGGGAGTTAAAGTCAAATGTATGCATTCCAAAGGGCTGCACGCTCAGGAAAGTCAGTCTGCCTCACAGTAAAACCCAGCCCCATCAAATGATATGCCACATGCTATTCAGTCACGTGTTTGGCTTGTACAATAAAACTACCTACCTCAGCAAGCATGCTGGTAGTTTTACACCAACCTTAGAGTAAAGACTGATAGAGGATACAGGTAATCTAGCAAGAAGCTTTATCCCCTTTGCCAATCAACTTTCCAGCTCTTAGCTTCATCCCTCCCCCTCCTGTCTTCTCCTATCAATCCGGATCTCCCCCGCCCCCTCTCAAATCTCTTACTATCTTTTCTTTCAGTTAGTCCTGACGAAGGGTCTCAGCCTGAAAAGTCGACTGTACTTCTTCCTATAGATGTTGCCTGGCCTGCTGCATTCCACCGGCATTTTGCATCTGTTGCAAGAAACTTTCAAAACATCTTTCCAAAAATAATGTATTTTTGTCTTCCATTATATGCTTCTTTAGGAAACAATAACAAATGAACATTGTAAGTAACTTTTCAAAAGCCAGATTTTCTCTGTTACTATCCTCTAAGAGCCTTTATTTATTTGAAATTAGTAGCCTGTATCTGTCATAATCAACTTGTCCCAAGTATATTCACATCATAAAGATAATCTATAAATCACAAGCAATAAAAATCTTTGATGTTTGCAATAAATTTTAGCTGATATTTAATGCTGTTTTTTCCACATTTATTAATATGTCTTAGTCAAGAATACCCTGTACTCCAATTTATCATAAAGATAAGTGTGTTCAAATTTGGTCACAGAAGTTAACAGCTTACACTTTAACATTAACTAGAAATCCCAGTTTGCTTCCCAAAATCAGCATCAGAAAAAGAAACCAATACCAAGCCAAAAAAACAAAGCTACTAAGACAGAGATAGATGACTAAAAATTCTGTTAAAGAGGCAACATATTAAGAATACTTCAGAGGATAGAATTTTTTTTACTCTGAAAAGCAAGAAACATTCACAGTTCAGACAAGAGAAACAGAGTTCAATTTTCAGCTCCAAGATCCTACAGGTTGGGATATACCTGGAAATGAGCAGACAGATAGCATACATCTACCAATGGTAGGGCATTAGAGATAGGAAATATACAGAGAACCAGAATGAAGAACACCAACAGATCCATGGAGATAGAGGATCTTGCAGGCTGGTAGTGATTACATGGGTTGGTCTATACAATCACCACCAGCCTAGAGATGCTGGAGCTACTGCCTGGAGCTCGGGGTGTGTAATCTCCACCAGCCTGGGAAGAACGTGAAGGGCTTCAAACACAACATAAAGACCTGAGGTGTGACGTACCAAAGGAGGTGGAGGAGTGCAGTGAGTCAGGCAGCATCTATAGAGGGAAATGAACAATTGACATTTTGTGTTGCGATCCCTTCATCAAGACTAAATGGGCGATGTTCAGGAAGTAGTAGGCAATATCGGCAGGAAAAGCTGGCGAGCAGATCTTAACATAGAATTGGATCATGACATGGAAACCAGACAAGTTGAAGGAACTGATTCAGCACCTCAAGTGGGAGAAAAAATGGGAAAAAAATCCGAGGTGGAAACTGGCAGTCCCTGGAGGTTATGAACCTGGCAGCTCATCCTGAAGCAAAATAGGATACTGATGTTGCTTCATTGAGAGGTTGCGGTCAGGGAATAGCATCATTAGTGGCAAGTTATGGACGTTGCAATATGGCCAAGGTGACACTGTACCCAGACAATGTTACTCCCCTCCACCTAGGAGGCATATGCAGTTTTTAATGGTTTTCTGAGTGCTTCCAGAATACTACAATCTTTGGGTGACAAGCTATACTCTTCAGGGTCCATCCATTACTCTTGCTTTATTTCAAAAATTAACAACTGTTCTTGTGCATTCCTTTCAAACACTCTTCGAGATCTACAACCAAACTGACTAAAGCACAGGAACTGGAAAGCTCTCCTATCAGTCCCAAATGGCACTTTTTGCCTACCAAAACTGCCAATGGAAATAGGTTATTTCATGCCACAGAATCTCAACTCCGAGCAAGGTGAGAAAGCATGGTGTCAGACATCTGAGCGACTGTTCACTGAACCAGGGTTAATGGACTTGTTACTATTTGGGTTTTTGGCTGGAGGATGTGGAGAGATGGCAATATTTTCATGATAGACGTTAACGAAAATAAATTGGTGATGCACAAGATTGTCTTTGCAATTACAAGCCAGAACAGGATGAAGCTATGACATTTCACTACCTACCTCCACATCCAAATCCCCCTTCCCGCCTCACCCCCATTTTTCTCTCCACCTCTCCACATCATTTAGCCCTTCCCTTCTCTCTCCTAATATTTCTCTCACCATCCATCCCTCTCAGACTTCTCCCTTACACTTCTCTATCCTTCTCCCTTTCTCACTTTCATTCTCCCTTCCTGACTCCACCCTTATTTTCCCTCTCTCCCCTCCTCCTCACTACACACTTTCTTTCCCCCTTCTTTGTTTCTACTCTTTCTTTGCCTTTATTTTTCTCTCACTCCTGTATCTCCCTGCCTCCTGTTGAACTCCTCAGTGAAGCATTCTCTAATCACTTCAGGTTTTCAAACTCATGGTTTTAGCAAAATTAATGTTCACAATTCGATTAATGTCATGAATGTGGTAACTTTGGGAAGAGCTTTTATCCTGGGCAAACAGGGATAGCTTAATTCTATGGCACTGTCATCAATACAACTGCTTAAGACCTTGCTTTACAGATACACGCAATTCACAGAACACACACGCACAGAGGTAATTGAATGCAGGTTGATAATATCTTTGAAGCAGTTGGTATTTTAAAGAGGCAGTGAGTACAACGTGGAAAATAAGCTTGCATTCCTATAAAGGACAGCTTTCTAAACTTGAATGTGCTTTGAAATGATTTAAATCTAGTATCTTCAAATGAGCAACCACTGTAATGTTAGAAACCTGGCTGTAGGTTTGCTCCAGAAACGGGAATATGATGAAGTCCATGCCAGACGATTTAAGGAATCAGTCAGGGTATGATGGAGAGCAACCTGTTTCCATTTAAATGATGGCATGGTGTTTTTTTAATCCATCCATGCATCTGTGTAATGGGATTCAATCATCTATAACATCTTTTGCCTTCATACCAGAGCACTGCTAATTTTGCAAAGTCAGCAGGCCAGGAAAGGGGAACAGAAAGAGAAGAACGGCAGGCAAAAATGGCCAGTCTAATACAAAAAGAAAGAAAGATCGAGCTTTCTAAAATGTGGAGAATTTGATATTGCGACGTACAAGGAGCAAGATGACCAGAGAGAAGATGATGTGCTGTTCCTCAAACTTGCATTGGACCTCACTGTAATAGTATAGAAGGCCAGAGACAGAGATCAGAGCAGGAGTGGGATGAGGAATTAGTGATGGGCAGCAAAAAGCTCAGGATCTCTCTGCAAAGGCTGTGCCTTTTCCTCTTTAAAGTTGACACTATTGGAATAAATTGGGGGAAAAAAGTCTGCTTTTTGTTTCAATGTAGTGACTACATTGTGAACACTGAATGCAGTGCGCTAAATTGAAAGCAAGTAATTTGCTGTTCCACCCTGCCTTTCCAGATGTTGCACAACCTGCTGACCTCCTCCAGCACTTTCCATTTTTATTTACGGCCAGGTGAATAAGTACCACCTCTCCCCTGAAACCACCTCGTGGACCCCTACGGCTAGCTGCTCTGATCGTCCTGTGCATGTTGAGCATTGGCCATAGATGGGGACGTTGCTGGGCTCCTGGGACTGGATAATCTCCCCAAAACTCACTACGCCAACTTACACCCCTAGACGCATCACCGAGGTGCATTCCCGGAGCTGCCTGGCGGATGGTATGATTTTTCCACATTACGTTCCCAGGAGAGAAGATAATTAGTAAAAAGTACAAAAAAAAAGCATGCAGCCGATGTCAATACCAGAAGAAGAGGATTATTTGCAGTACATAATTGAGGATGGAATAGCGGGAAATGCAACACACCTGTATAAACAGTGCTCAAACCACATAATTCACTCTTGTCTGCTAATCTCCAAGTTGACAAGTGGGCTGGTAAATAATGGGCTGCAGATTTAAAGGTTTATATTGCTAATTCCAATTTCTTCAGGTATTTAATCACAGCCTGTTCTTTAAATTAATTGGAATGCCAGGCATTTATGCAGATTTACATTTCCCTCTCATACAGTAAACTGAGTGGTTTGTGTTAAAATGACCGTTAATGAGATGAGTATTCTAATGCAATGAAGCAGCACTTTGTGATTAAGCCAAAATTCCCATCAATATAGACTATAAGCCATTTGCAAATCTCTGGCTGCAGGCTCCAAGATGGGGTTTGCGCACATGGCCTCCGCTGCCGTCACAGGGAATTAGCGAAGAATTGCACTGTTCAGGGCCTGAATCTTCTGCTGCCTGGCAAGGCTTCAGGCTGACTTGCCTGAGCCCCTGGGAACAACTTTCCTCCAAGAAACCAGCTGATCAGTCCAGTCCTGGGCAACGCATCACCTTTCTGATCCTGAACTGCAGCTCAGTGACGTCTCATAGCTCCAACAACCCAGGGGTCAATCCTGACCTTGGCTGTTATCCGTGCGGAGTCTAAATGTTCCCTCTGTGTTTCCTCCCACGTGAGAGTAGGTAGTCTAACTAGCTGCTATAAGTTGCCTCAAGTCCTTGCAGCAGCTTGGCGGTGTAGTGGTTAGCACAGCGCTTTAAAACGTAAGTGACATGGGTTCAATTCCTGCCATTGCCTGTAAGGAGTTTGTACGTTCTCACTGTGACTGCACGGGCTTTCTCCAGGTGCTCCAACAATGTACCGTTTACTGGTCATTGTAATTTACATCACGGGATTGCTGGTGGTGCGACTCCAAGGGTTCGAAAACCCTATTCCGCGCTGTAGCTCAATAAACAAACCAATCAATCTGGGAAGCCTGTCCAGCCTCACAGCCCCTCCGTCCCAGATAACATCCTCTGTTCACTCAAGCTTTGTCCAGTGAGACAACAACCAAAAAGTCAGAAATGCAAAATTCTGCAGATGGTTAGGTTATAGGGAGAGGCTGGATAAGCTGTGACATTTTCTCCTGGAGTGTCGGAGGCTGAACAGTAACATTGTAGAGGTGTAAAACACATGAGAAACATCATTAGGGTGGGTGGGTGCAATCCTTCTCCAAAGGTAGGGAGATTAAATCAAAGGACATAAGGCATAGGAGCAGAATCAGGCCATTCAGCCCATCAAGTCTGCTCCACCATTCCATCATGGCTGATTTATTATCCCATTCAACCCCATTCTCCTGACTTCTCCCTGTAACCTTTAACGCCCTGATTAATCAAGAACCCATCAATCTTCACCTTAAATATAACCAATGAACTGGCCTGCACATTATTCCACAGATTCATCACTCTCCAGCTAACAAGATTTTCTTCATCTCTGTTCTAAGTGGACGTCCCACAAGTCTAAGGCCTTGCCCTCTGGTCCTAGACTCCCCCACAATAGGAAACATCCTCATCGCGTCCACTCTATCTAGGCTTTCAATATATGATCGGTTTCAATGAGGGCATCCCCCTCATTTTTCTAAACTCCAGAGAGTATAGGCCCAGAGCCATTAAATGCTCCTGATACGTAAATCCAGTCATTCCTGTGATCATTCTCGTGAACTTCCTCTGGACCCTTTCCAATGTCAGTAGATCTTTTCTTAGGTAAGAGGCTGCTCACAATACTCCGTGTGTTCTGACCAAGGCCTTACAAAGCCTCAGCATTACATCCTTGCTGCTGTATTCTAGTTCTCTCAAAGTGAATGTTAACATTGCATTTGCCTTCCTTACTTAACCTTCGGGGAATCTTGTGCAAGGATTCTCAAGTCCCTTTGCACCTCCAATTTTTGAATTTTCTCCCCATTTAGAATGTAATCCATGCCTTTACTCCTTCTGCCAAAGTGCATGACCATACATTTCCCTACACTATATTCCATCTGTTCCATTTCTTTGCCAATTCCCCCAATCTGTCTAAACCCTTCTTCAGACTCCCTGCTTCCTCAACACTGCCTGCCCCTCCACCTATCTTCATATTTTCTGCAAATTTGGCCACAAAGCCATTAATCCATTCATGGTCGGTGTGTGGGAAACACTGCCAGTGACCATGGTAGAGGCAGATACAACAGGGTCTTTCAAGAGACTCTTAGGTACCTGGAGCTTAGAAAAATAAAGAGCTGTGCAAGGCAATTCTAGTCCGTTTCTAGAGTAGGTTACATGGTCGGCACAACATTGTGGGCCGAAGGGCCTGTAATGTGCTGTAGATTTCTATGATTCTATTACTCTGTGATTCATCCAAATTATTGACATATAACGTGAAAAGAATTGGTCCCAACACCGTCCCCTGTGGAACACCACTAGTCACTGGCATCCAACCAGAAAAAGCCCTCTTTATTCCCTCACTTTGCCTCCTGCCAATCAGCCACTGCTTTATCCATGCTAGTACTTTTACTGTAATACGATGGGCTCTTTTCTTGTTAAGCAGCCTCATGTGTGGCACCTTGTCAAAGGTCTTCTGAAAATCTTCTAATTTTCTTTTGTCTATCCTGCCTGTTATTACCTCGAAAAATTCCAACAGATTTGTCAGGCTAGATTTCCTCTTGAGAAAACCATGTTGACTTTGTCCAATTTTATCATATACCTCCAAGTAACCCCAAAACCTCACCCTTACTAATGGACTCCAACATCTTTCCAACCTCTGAATTCAGGCTAACTGATCTATAATTTCCCTTCTTTAAAAGTGGAGTGACATTTTCAACCTTTCTGTCCTCGGGAACCATTCTGGAACCTAGTGATTCTTGAAAGATCATTACTAATGCCTCCACAATCTCTGTAGCCTCCTCTTTCAGAACCCTGCAGTGTAGTCCATCTGGTACGGGTGACATATCTACCTTGAGAATTTTCAGCTTCCCAAGCACCTTCTCCTTCATAACATTTATGGCATGTTGTTTGTATCTTCCACAGTAAAGACTGATACAAAATACTTACTCAATTTGACCACCATTACTACCTCCAGAATCATTTTCTAGCTGACCAATACATTCTCGTCTCTTTTACTCATATATATGAAAAACCGTTTTGTATCTCCTTTTGTATCACTTACCTTCATATTTCATCTTTTCTTAGGTGCCCTCTGTTTTATGAAGCTTTGCAGTCTTCCACCATCCCACTAATATTTGCTGTATTGTATGCCTGCTCTTTCGCTTTCTTGCTTCCTTTGACAGCCATGGTTGCCTCATCCTCCATTTAGAGTCTTCTTCATCTTTGGGATTATCTTTCCTACACTTTCCAAATTTCCCCTAGAAACACCAGCCATTGCTGTTCTGCTGTCATCCCTGATAGTGCCCTTCCAATCAAATTTGGCCAGCGTTTCTCTCATGCCCCAGTAATTCCTTTTACACCACTGTAATACTGAGACATCCGATTTTAGCCTTTCCTTCTCAAATTTCAGGGTGAATTTTATCATAGTAAGATCATTGCCTCCTAAGGATTCCTTTACCTTAAGCTCTCTAGTCAAACCTGAGTCATTACATAATACCCAATCCAGAAATGTTGTTCATCTAGCGGGCTCAACCCCAAGCTACTCTAGAAAGCAATCTGTAGGCATTTTCCAAATTCCCTCTCTTGGGATCCAGCACCAACCTGAATTTCCCAATCTAAAATCAAAATCCCCCATGATTATCACAACATTTCCCATTTTACATGTTTTTCTATCTCATTGCAATTGCAGGCCACATTCTGACTACTGGTTGGAGGCCTGTATATAACTCCCATCAGGGTCTCTTTACCCTTGCAGTTTCTTAACTCTACCCACAAGGATTCTACATCTTCCAATCCTATGTAGCCTCCATCTAAGGATTTGATTTAATTTTTTACCAGCCTCCTCTGCCCTGCCTGTCCTTTCGACAGAATGTATCCTTGGATGTTAAGCACCTATATTCTTTCAGCCATGACTCAGAGATGACTACAACACTATACCTGCCAATCTCTAACTGCACTACAAGATCATCTCCCTTATTCTGTATTCTACGTGCATTCAATCATAACACCTTCGGTCCTTTATTCATCACCCTTTTTGATTTTGGCCCCCTGTTACACTTTAACTCATGCCACTCACTGCAATTTTGCTCTAACTTCCTGTCCTGCCTCATAGTCTCACTAAACACTGCTTCTGGTTGTATACCAACTGCCTCATCCTCAGCCCCATCACTCCACTTCCCAAATGAGTTTAAACTCTCCCCCACAGCTCTGGCAAACCTGCCCACAGAGACTTTAGTACCCCTCAGGTTTCCTTTTTGTGCACGTCATACCTTCCCCAAGAGGCCCCAATGATCCAGAAATTTGTTCCCTGCAGTCACAAATTCACCTGCCAAGCCATCCTATTCGTACCCTCACTGGCACCTGGCACAGGCAGCAATCCAGAGATTACCACACTGGAGGTCATGCTTTTCAACTTTCTGCCTTACTCCCCATATTGAATTTTCAGGACCTCCTCCCTTTTCCTACCTTTGTCGTTGGTACCAATCTGTGCCCTGATTTCCAGCTGTTCATCCTCTCCCTTTAGAATGCTGTGGACTGATTTGAGACATCCCTGACCCGGGCACCTGGGAGGCAACATGCCATCTGGGTGTGCCTTTCACATGCACAGAATCTGCTTTCTGCTCCTCGGACTATGGAATCCCCGATCACTAACAGCTCTCCTCTTCTCCCACTTCCCTGCTGAGCCACAGAGCCAGGCACAATGTCAGAAAGCTGGTTGCTGAGGCTGCGACACAGATTTCAGATCAGAGGGGAAATGTTTAAAAGGAACCTGAGGGGAACTTTTTTTTTGGTCTCTTCCCCCTTCCTTTCCACCCCAATGCAAGATCTTGGCCTTAAACATCAACTATATATTCATTTCCGCAGATATTGCCTGACTTTCCGAATTCCTCCTGCACTATGCATGTGTAAAACAACCAGAAAACAGTATCATTCACATTCACAAATAGGTGAAGTTCTGGAGACGTTAAATGCTCTAGTCTGAACAGAAGTATAAGGACTTTCTCCACCTTGTCTCCATTCCTTTCTTATTGTTTAGAGGCCAGTTCAGCCCACAGCCTGCGAGCCTGGAGTTTTAATTCAGAAGAGCATGGAGTCTGTCATCCCCATCCTTCCTGCTTTCTGACCCTGAACTACAATTCATTCGGGTGAGAGCCTGATGCATGGATCAGATTTTTCTTAAATCTATGCCCCTTTCTTCCAGAAGAGTTGAGTGCGTTATGTGTCTATACAACCTGTGATAAAGAATAGTGTACTGGCCATATTCTGCCTTCTTCTGGGAGCAGAGAGCTGAGATTAGATAGCAGCTCCTCCTACACTGGTAGCTGTCAACCTGTGGTTATAAAATTTTGCTCGTTAGGAAAGGCAGTTCCACTCTGGATGTATAATTGATTATTGCATCTCTGTGTTTTGTAAAAGTCCCAATGTCAGGAGAGAAACCTTGATTTGCAAGCAGAATTCCTGCAGTTTATCATTGGTAAAACTGTAGGCCAGAATTTGGGGGATAGCTTACTACATATCTGATGGGCAATCTATTAAAGTCTGGCTTTGATGGCATGGTAGCATAGTGGTTAGCACAACGCATTACAGTCCCAGCGCTGCCTGCGAGGAGTTTGTACATTCTCCCCATGACTGCGTGGGTTTCCTCCCACAGCCTAAAGGTGTCCCGGTTGGTAGGTTAATTGGTCATTGTAAATTATCCTGTGATTAGGCTAGGGTTAAATCAGAGGATTGTTGGGTGGTGTTGCCTGTAGGGCTGAAAGGGCCTTTTCTGCACTGCATGCCAATAAGCTCAATACACAAATATGTGGCACTCTTGGGGCAAGTTTTCCCAACAAAACAAGTTTCTGAGATGCAGCCATGTTCCTTTTCCATTTTGGCTTGAGACACCAGGATCAATTATCACCTGTCCACTGCCAGCATTGTCCTGAGGCTAGCTAAAAGCTTAATAGGAAGAGGAGCAGAATTGCTCATGGCTGCCCTGTCATTAAAGATGATGGTGCAGATGATGGTACACTTCAAAATTCCCTGATCTTTGAAAAAATTATCTCTCTTTCAAACCTCCCAAGTGATCCAACCTCCTCAACCCTTCAGATAATAGGCATCCATTAGTCTCGAGAGACCATGGATTTGTGCCTTGGAAGGTTTCCAAGGCGCAGGCCTGGGCGGGGTTGTATGGAAGACCATGGGGTTGTATGCAGGCCTTCCCCTCTCCATGCCACCGATGTTGTCCAAGGGAAGGGCACTAGGACCGAAGCAGCTTGGCACCAGTGTCATCGCAGAGCAATGTGTTGTTATGTGCCTTGCTCAAGGACACAACATGCCGTCTCAGCTGAGGCTCGAACTAGTGACCTTCAGATCACTAGACCAATGCCTTATCCACTAGGCCACGCGTAAACACATAAAGAACTTTGTTCTTCAGATAAAGAACTTGAGAAATTTACCATCTTCTCTGTGAAAACATTCAGTTTTTCATGACTTCTCCCTTATGTTCTAACAAAATGTCTACATCTACCCTGTCATGTTCCCTAAGAAACATTTTAAAAAAAGATCACTCCTCATTCTTCTGAACTTCACAGAATTTGTATCTGCTTCTTTTAAACCACTCATCACAAGACAATCCAACAGTGACCTGAGAGTGAACACGGAAGCTTCCTCTCCTGTGTAGAGTTATACCACATCAGCCTGGGTCCCAACTCAGCCATCAGTGGAAGGGAAAACCTCAAGTCATTGACCCTCCTGACACAATGGAAGAGAGCGGCAAAGTATTAGAGCCAATGCCTCACACCTTCAGCAAGCCAAGTTCCATCCTGTCCTCCGGCGTGTCTTCGTGGAGTTTGCACTTCCACCCTTCTACAACACAACGGCATGTGGATTGGGAAGTTGGGTGTGCAGGGGAGTGCCATAATCTGGGAGAGGAAGGAAGAAATTTATGGAAACTTTCCAACAAGAAGGAAGAAGATGCTGGATCTAGTTTTGGGAAATGAGCCAGGCCAGGTGACAGACTGGAGAGTGGGTCAGCCTTCTGGGAATAGTGACCACAACTTATTATGTTTTAAGAGAGCTGTGAGTAAGGATAAATTTGGATTTTGTGGGAAAGTATTAAATAAGGGGAGGGCAAATTACAACAGAATAAGACAAGAGCTAAGGAACATTGGTTAGGAACAGCTGCTACTAGGCAAGTCTATGTCTGAGCAGTGACAGTAATTTAAAGACCAGCTGAGCAGAACTCGGGATCGGCAAGTTCTAGTAAGAAGTGAGGACAAGGATGGTAAGGTAAAGGAACCTTGGATGACCCGAGAGGTCCTAAATTTAGTCAGAAAACAATAGAAAGCAGGCATGGGTTTAGAATGCTAAAAAGACTATGTCATTGAAGAACATGTAGTAGGAAAGTGTTCAAATGGGTGATTAGGAAGGCCAAATGGGCCATGAAATGCCCCCAGCCAGCAGGATTAAGGAGAATCTCAAGGTAGTTTATACAGAGTAGGTCTGCTCAAGGATAAAGGAGGGAATTTATGCTTAGAGTCAAAACAAGCGATTGAGGTACTAAATGAGTACATTGTGAAGCTATTTACCAAGGAGAAGAAATTGGAGGATAGTGGAAACAGCACGGGGTTCATTTGAGATTGAAAAGAAGATAGTGTTGAGACTTCTGAAAAGCATTAAAATGGAAAACTGCACTTGGCATGGTGGCATATATCCCACAATACTGAAAGAAGCAAGTGAAGAGATTGAAGGAGCTCTGACAAGGATACTTGTGTCACAAGAGAAAATCAGCAGATGCTGGAAATCCGAGCAACACACACAAAACGCTAGAGGAACTGATGAAGGGTCTCGGCCCAAAACGCCGACCGTTTACTCTTTTTGATAGATGCTTCCTGGCCTGCTGAGTTTTGTGTGTGTTGCAAGGATATTTGTGTCCTCTCTAGCAAGAAGTGAGGTCCCAACAGAGTAATAAATGTGCCTTTGCTCAAGAAAAGAAATAGGGTTAATCCCGGTAATCGTAGGCCAGTGAGCATCACGTGAGAGGTAGGGAAGCTAATGAGGAGGATACTGAGGAATAGGACAGTTGGAAAGGCATAGGCTACTTAGGTACAGTCTGCATCATTTTGTGCTGAGCAGGTCATGCCTTACAAACTTGGTTCAGTTTTTGGAGGAGGTGAAAATGGACTTTGATTGGGATACGGCCATAGACATTACTTACATGGAGTTTAGTAGGGCATTTGGAAAGGTCCCTCATGGTAGGTTGACTCAGAATATAATTCAGGGTAAACTGCAAGTTTGTATTTGGAACTGGCCAGTCCAGAGAGTAGGGCTGTTATTCTATCTGAAGGTCTGTGACCAGTGATGTTCCGCAAGGATCATTGCTGGGAGTTGTGATACCTATGTAGCTTGATGGAATAGCAAGTTTGAAAATGGCTCCAAGATTGGTAGAATTGTGGACTGTGTTAAGGACTATCAAAAGAACACAGGGGACTATAGATCAGATATAAATATGGGCAGAGAAGTGGGAGATGGAGTTTAATCCAGGAAAGTGGGAGCTCTTGCACGTTGGGAGGTCAAATGGAAGGAGAAAAGTTCATGGTAGGCCCCTTAATAGCATTGAAGTAAAGAGGGATGCCAGGATCCAGGTCCATAGTTCACTGCGAGTGGATAAGTTGGTGAGAATGGCTGCCTTCATCAGTGGAAGTGTTGAGTACTTCAATGAGGAAGCCTTGCTGCAGCTTGGACCATTGTGTGCAGTTCTGGTTGCCCCATTATAAAAAGGATGCAGAGAAGAGTTTTACCCCAATGCAGCCTGGATTAAAGAAAGGTTAGGCAAACTTGGGTTCTTCTCCCTAGAGTGTCAGAGACCGAGAGGAAACCTGATAGAAGTTTTGTTTTAATTATGAGAGATATAGATAGGGTAGACAGACAGAATCTGTTCCCCAGGGTAGAAATGGCAAACAACAGAGGATAAAAGGGAAGTTTCTTTTTTAATGCAGACAGTGGTCAATGCCTGGTATAAGTTACCAGGGGTAGGACTGCAATCAGGCAGAGTGGTGGAGTTTAAAAGGCTTTTATGAATATGAAGGGAGTGGAGGGGAAGGAGTGATAAACAAGGAGAACATTTAGTTGATTAGATTAGATTTATTTCTCACATCAAAACACCAAAATATACAGTGAACTGTGCCATGTCCAAAGATATGCTGGGGACAGCCCACAAGTTTGGCCATACATCCAGTGCCAAAGTAGTATGACCACCACTTACTAAACCTAACCTGTCTATCCTTGGAATGTGGGAGGAAACTGGAGCACTTGAGAAATTCATGCAATCACAGGAAGAACATACAAACTCCTTACAGACAGCAGCAAAATTGAACCGGGGTCACTGGCACTGTAATATCATTATGCCACCAATGCTGTTGATGTCTTGACATATGAACCAGAATCAAGACTGGCACAACATGGCCCATCTGTTCTTTCAACACACGCAAAATGCTAGCGGAACTCAACAGGCCAGGCAGCATCTATGGGAAAGAGTAATCAGTCAACATTTCGGGCCAAGACCCTGTTCTCTGCTTTGTGAAACATGGGAGAATAGGGAAAATTAGTGGGAAAATGGGATTGCTTTGTGAACTGTCATGGACTTGATGGACTGAAATAGATGCCTTCAGTGTTGCAATTAAGTATGTAAACAGTGAAACAAATACTGAATTTACTCCTGATTACCAGTTATAAAATAAGGGCTACGAGTAGACACTCGGTAAGTTAAAGACGATTATGGCAATTCCCCGCCACAGCTCTGACTGTTGGTAACTTCTCCAGAAACATAAAAATCACCAAGTCTTGGGTTCAGTCCATGCCGGTGTTGAGTCAGCATGCTCATATTGGACTTGAAACCAGACCAGAAAATAATTGGTTCTGTTAAGAAGGGCGAGGCTACAGTCAGATGGAGTTCCCATTCCTTAACGCTAATCCGTGAAACCAAAGGAAAGCAAATCTGTGGATGTCATGTTGGGCTACCTGGCCTGCAATAAAAATAAGCCATTTGTCTATTTAGCACAAGCTTCTTGAATTCTATCAATTAAGAGTTAACACTGAATACCATTCTCAAAAAAGAAATTTATCCAATACAACCTGGATGGCTTATTCAGTTGGTATGCAGTTTGCTTCAGGGAGAAGTAAAAGAGAAAAAAGCAAATACACTGTGATAATTCTGGTAATATTTGATCAACAGGCTGCTGTTGGAATTCACCTGAACACTGTCACAAGTTTTGATCACCATTAAATTATCTAGACCGACTGAAGGCCACTTGACCAGATTCTCTGTGCACATTAAGACACAACAACAAAATCCTCTGTGATCCAATGATTACTAAGTTCTTTACACAGAATCAAGCATTGCATCAGGCCATCCGGCCCAATGTGTCAGTGATGACTTTTTAAGAGCTGTCTTATAGTCTGACTTCCCCCCACTGCCCTTACAGATCTGCCTCCAATCCACATGAAGCAACTGTAATCAGCAATGGCAAAAAGCATTTGCTATTTTCTCATACGCAATGATTACCATTTACAACAATTACTGCAAGTGTTTGGAATCTGATTCTGTTGCAATTATGTACTCTATTGCTTTTCAATAAAGTTGCTCAGCAACTGGAATTCAAACTGCTGTACCAAGTACTTGGAACATTGGAAATTCTCAACAGGACAAGCGGTGAAGAACAGTTAATGATTTGAGTTCTGATAAAGAGGTAACAAACTAAAACATTAACTCTGCTTCTCCCTCTACGGCTGCTGCCTGACCTGATAAATTATTTTTGCTTTTATTTTTTTCTTTCAAAGGGAACTGCGATGTCACTGAAACTTGACAGGGGCAAAGTTATGCTGAATCACTAACCATGGGAATCTAAAGAACAGGAGAGAGAGAGAAAAATAGATTAATGTTTTAAGTTAATGACCATTCAAGAGTCTAAGTGAAGTTTAAAGCCAGAACCATTTGAAATGAAACATTAACTGTTTCTCCATATACAGATGCTGCCAGACCTGCCGGGTATTTTCAGAATTCTCTTGTGTTTGGTTCAAACTTGCAGTGTATGCAGTTCAACATGTAATGTACTTTGTCCAGATACAGGCAGGTGGCTAGAAAAGCGGGTTCATCTAACAGCATCGCATGCAACATAAATCCTTCCAATGTAAAGTATCTTTGCATGGAAATCCCCAAAATACATAACCTGTAGCCCAATATACAGTATGATCCTTGTCCTTTAAAGCAATAGCCAAGGTCTGCAATGTTAAACCAAGTTCTGGAAAATGCTAAAAGATGCCAAATCTGACTAATTTTAAAACTCTTTCTTTTTGAATTTACTTCTTCCAGCAACAAAGCAAACAACCAATTCACCTAAGAAGCACACTCCTTCAATTGATTTGATGTGTTGGTAAAATAAGTTTCATTTTCGGAAGAGTGGTGCAGATACGCCTCACAATTCCAATGACCTGCGCTTATTCCTGACCTCTGACCCATCTACGTGGAGTGGCACGCCCTCCCAAATACCGCACGGGTTTCTTCCAGGTGCTCAGATCCCTCCCACACCCAAAATAAATTAATTGGTAAGCAATTTGTCACTGGAAATTGCTTAACTGTGTAAGTCAATCTGGAGGGAGTTGTTGTGAATGTAGGTAGAATTGGAGTCTGCTAGTCAGTGCAGACTTAGTGGGCTGAACGTTCTGTATGACTATGAATGTTGCAAGAGCAGGTTCTTGGAAGTAGAAAGCTGTGAGTTCAACTCTTGCTTCAGTGTTGAGCACGGTGCAAACTGAGGAAATGATTTCCCATCAGCGATGCTCAGTTTTGGATGAGGCATTCACCTGAGACTGCCTCTGTCCTCGCAGTTGGAAGCAAAAGGTGCCACGGTATTAGTTTGAAGAGCAGGTATTTATCCTGCGTCCTAGAAAATAATTACTAACATTCAGCCCACCATAACTAAGCTGAGCACCCCATTCACATCTATACTAATCCCACTTACCAGTGTTAGGACCACTAGATGATTTAAAAGCTCATTCATATAATTTTTTTTTAGAGTCCTCACATTTTTGAATCCTCAGTCAACATTCCTAAAGCAGGCAGCCTGCTCACTACCACATTCCTGATTGTGGCATCTTGCCATTCACAAAGCGGCTGCTGCATTTCCTACAAAAGGAACTTCACAATCAACAAAGTATACTTGAAGGAAGTGACTTGGATGTTCTGAGAAGGGCAACCGAGAGCCTTAAGTCAGCCACTGAGTTCATGGACCTCCTGTGGTAGTGCCCATAGGGTCAAGCTGAGAACAACTGGAGCTGCTTGTAGGTTTCTGGCTCCAGGTCAGAGGTATTCAGCATTTTGCCTGGGTAGCCCCCAACCTGCTGGCATGGACATCGATTTTTCTAACATCTGTTAATCTGTCCCCCCACCCACCTTCTTATTCTGGCTTCTGCCCCCTTCCTTTCCAGTCCTAATGAAGGGTCTTCACCTGAAAATGTCAAATGTTTATCCCCGTCCATGGAAGCTGCCTTTTGCGTTTGTTGCTCTAGGTTTCTGGCAACAGCAGAACCGCATGCTTTCACAGGGAACACACACAAAATGCTGGTGGAACGCAGCAGGCCAGGCAGCATCTAAAGGGAGAAGTACAGTTTCCGGTCGAGACCATTCGTCAGGACTGACAGAAAAAAGAGATAGTAAGAGATTTGAAAGTGGGAGGGGGAGGGGGAAATGCAAAATGATAGGAGAAGACCGGAGGGGGGGGGGGGGATGAAGCTAAGAGCTGGAAAGGTGATTGGCAAAAGGGATACACAGCTGGAGAAGGGAGAGGATCATGGGACGGGAGGCCTGGGGAGAAAGAAAGGGGGAGGGGAGCACCTGAGGAAGATGGAGAACAGGCAAGGAGTTATTGTGAAAAATCAGGGATGGGTTAAGAAGGGGAGGAGAGGCATTACCGGAAGTTAGAGAAATCAATGTTCATGCCATCAGGTTGGAGGCTATCCAGCCGGTATATAAGGTGTTGTTCCTCCATCCTGAGTGTGGCTTCATCTCAACAGTAGAGGAGGCCATGGATTGACATATCGGAATGGGAATGGGATGTGGAATCTTTCACAGGGAGCTTCCCTTTGATATGACATGGGAAGTTATAAGGACAGGGTTTAATCCTGATTTGGGTTGCTGTTTTTGCAGAATTTGCACATTTTCCCTGTGACTGTGTGGATTTTCTAAGAGTTTCTCTCCATGTCCCAAACAAGTGCAGATTGCTAGGCACTGCAAATTGCCCACAATGCATTGCTGAGTGGCAGAATCTGGGGAAGCCTGAGGAGAATGGGGGAGTAAATAAAAAAGTATAAACATGGAATTAGTCTACGTGAGTGAGTGAAGGTTTGCACAGACTTGGTTGGCTGAAGAACCTGTTTCTATTCTGTAACTCTCTATAGCTCCAGTCATTGCCAGAATGGGAGATTTGCTGAACTTGATGTCCCAGGACCAAGTCCTTCAGCCATGGCTCACAAGTCAGCTGCTACGGCCAGAGCTCAAATGTCGGCAGACTTTTAAGCTATGTCACATCAAATGTTCATCCGTATGCTCCCTAAATAAGCAATGCACAAAAAGCAGGTCAGGCAGCATCTGTGGAGGAAAAGGAACAGTTGATGTTTGGGAAAAAGACCATTCATCTGATCTGACAGTTCAGATAAAAGATGTCCATCCAAAACATGAACTGTCCATCTTAAGTCTAAGTCCCATAACCCTTGACTTCTCAAACAAGGGAACTAGGACGTGCCAATTCACCCTGTCTGGTGTCTAATAAAAATGTAATGGACATCTACATTAAACTACTGTTTATTGACTACAGTTCTGCCTTCAATACCTATGCAAAAGCAAATGCGTAAGAACACAAGAAGCTGCAGAGAGCAGTGGACTCTGCCCAATACATCATGATAACATCCCTCCCCATCACTGGTAGTATTTACAGGCACTGCTGCCTCAAGAAGACAACATCTGTCAAACAACTCCCTGCATCCAACCCACGCCACCTTTTACAGCAACCATCAGGCAGGAAGTACAGTCCCACACTACAGGGTCCAACAACAGTTACTTTGCTTCAAATATTCGGTCCTGAACCAACCAGAGAACCGTAATCCTACAGTTTAGCAACATTATGAACACTTTGCCAATTTGCAGCACAATTGACTTTGTTTATTTTTTTGTTCTGATTATGTTTCCATGTATTAAAAAAGTATAATTTATTATCAATTTACAATTTTCTTCTGGATATCATTTAGATGATGCTACACGCAAGTGATGTGGCTGCAAGTTTTTAATTGGACCTGTTCATACATGTACCTGAGCAGATGACAACAAGCTTGACCTTGAACTTCTCTCATTGTCAGAAAAGCAAAGCAGAAACTCCTCGACTTCAGGAAGAGGGTGCTGTGCACGTGCTCCTCTCTGCATTAATGGTGCTGAGGTCAACAGTCTGGAAGGCTGAAGTTCCGAGGAGTGAACATCACCAATACCCTGTCCTGGTCTACCCACACAGACGCAAGAAAGCTCACCAGCTTCTCTAACTCCTCAAGAGGATAAAGAGCCTTCACTAATTTTTATTGGCACACCGTAGAAAGATTCTTATCTAGATGCATCGCTGCTTGCTATGGCAACTGCTCTGCCAAGAATACAAGAAGTTGTAGTGTTCTGGATAGAAACCAGCTTTCTTGCACTTCTTACTGCCTTGGTAAAGCAGCTCAAGGACAGCTGCTGTCTTGGCGTTGTAAGACTTTCCAACAGTACCCTTGCACCGTAAGCTGAACTCTTGCCCTCACAATCTATCTCTTGAAGGCCTTGCATCTTATTGTTTGCCTTCACTGCACTTCATCTGTTACTGTAACACTACATTCTGCATTCTGTTATTAGCTTCCCTTGTGCTCTCCCAATGTACTGTTGTACTGAAAGGATATGTATGGATACCTGGGAACATGTGACTATAATATTAAACCAATTTACTAAGCTCACAAGGAAGGCTACCTGTGACATATTACAAGTGATCCAGAGTGGGTTTCAGAAGAGACTGAGCAAGAGACAACTGGGTCCCCAGACATTTTTCATCTTCTATCTTAAAGCCTTATTTTTATATTAATGATTACTGATTTCATTTCATACCAAACCAAACAGGAAGCCAAGAGATCCAGGAGGTTCTCTTTAGCAAAAAAAAAGATTAGTTGAAAGATGTTAACTGTAGATGCAATGAATGAACAGACTTGCATTTATACATGATGTCATTTGCTACGGAGTCGTACAGGAAGAGAACAGACCCGTTGGTCCACCAAGTCCGCAGATCAACTTCCAAAATACACTAATGTTACTTTATTCTCACCGAATTCCCAGTAATAGCTGGCCCCCTCATTCCTATCGCTCAACTTTCACATATTTGCACTCACAGGAAACCCACCCGCTCAAAGGGAGAACAGGCGAAGTCTGGACAGACGACACCCCAGATCGGGATTGAACCAGGATCACGAGGGTTGTGAGACAGCAGTTCTACCAGCTGCTCCACTGTGATCTCAGGATGTCCCAAAGTACCTGTGACAGTCCAATCGACTGAGATACAGGAAGTAGAGCAACCATTTCTTACCATTTAGAAAGAAATCACTCAGCCTATAAAAAGTCGATGCCAGCTTTCGAGACATTCCCAAAATAGAGTCACTGCTGCATTAGAGGAAACACAGCAACACATTTACACATGACATTTCTAACGACCAGTGCATCTACTTTTAGTGACTTGAAGTATCTAGAGTGGGGTTTGAACCCATAAACTTCTGTCAAAGGGTGTGGAGCAGGAGACAGTTGGATTTCCAGCATCTGCAGATTTTCTCGTGCTTGTTATTGTGTACCATTCTGATCAATTTGTTTTGTGTTGAAATTTATATTTACTTTAAATGCATTGGAGATCAATAAATTAATTGGTGCTGTAGTGACTGCATCATCTTTTCAACTGTAGTACTTCCAGAACTTCACTCATTTTCTTTTTGTGTAGGTTATGCTTCTGCTAAACACACACTCACGGGCTGAGATTTTTCACCTAAATGTGTGTGAACAGCTGAGAAAAGGAGAAAGGGGCAGGACTGCAAGGGAGCAGTAGCCGTGCTTTCAGATGCTTCATTTTATCCCCAACTGAGTCTCTACTTGAGAAGTTAAGCCAAGTCTTTCCTCTCGGGTAGGTGTGTATCTTGCTAGGGCACCATTCTGAATGCGCGGGAGAAATTTCTGTGATTCCCTTGCTCAGAGTTACCTGCAAACCAGCAGAAAAGTCCATCTAGTTGTAATTCATGAAGTGGTCTAGAGTGCAGCTGCTGCAGTGGAAGAAACAGCTCAACTGTACACAAGTTGCTACCAGAAGCTGCAGCAAAGACCAAATCCCTTACAGGAGATACAGGCAGGGAAAACTCAGCTCCATCCGCCAAAAGCAGAACTTCTCGGAGGCCAAACGTTTTAATTCCCATTCCTGTTCCGACATGTCAGTCCACGGCTCCTCTTGTGCCAAGATGAGGTCACCCTCAGGGTGGAGGAGCAACACCTTATATTCCATCTGGCATGAATATCAATGTCTCGTTCCCATAAAAAAAATTCCCTCTTACTCTCCTCTTCTTCTATTTCTCACTCTGGCCTCTTGCCTCTTCTCACCTGCTTATTACCTCCCCTGGATCCCCTCCTCCTTCCCTTTCTCCTATTGTCCACTTTCACCTCCTATCAGATTCATTCATCTCCAGCCCCATTATCTTTCCTACCTATCTGACTTCACCAATCACATTCTAGCTATCCTCCTCTTGTTCCCCCACCTTTCCATTCTGGCATCTTCCGCCCCCCCCCCCCGCCTTTTCAGTCCCGAAGAAGAACCCAAAACATCAACTCTTTATTCATTCCCCTAGATGCTGCCTGACCTGCTGAGCTGCAGAGTTCCTCCAGCATTTTGAGTATATTGCTTTGCATTTCCAGCATCTGCAGAATTTCCTGTGTTAGGGAATATTTCCCCTATTCATCTTTGAAGTACCTTCTGTGTACTTGCGAAAAGAGCAGTTTAACGCCTCACCTGAAAGTCAGCACCACCCAGCGCAGCCTCAATACCACAACGTACCCTTAGCTAAGGTTTTTGTCCTCAAGTCTCCAGAGTGACATTCAAATCCATAATCCTTCCACCTCGGATGCTGCCCACAGACAAATCCAAGAGGACAGTTTACCTCCAACAGAGCATGGTTCTCTGAGGAGGCACCATATTCAACAGGGAGGGCAGAATACTAAACTGAACCTGCAAACCGTTCAAGCAGTTTTGACTTGACCTCAGTAAAAGTGGGCATTCTGACTTCTCAGCGTTTTACTGTGAGCGAGAAGCTCCTTTACCGCAGCCCAATATGTTCAGCTTCGTCTGCTCTCTAAATCAGCAGGAGTTCACAGCTTTTTATGCTATGGACCTATACCACTAAGCAAGAGCTTGTGAACCTCTGCCTTAGACTCATGTATACTTTCAGCCTTTATTAATATCAACCAAGACTCCAATAGTTGATGTTTCTCTCAAATACACATCTTGACAGCAGAACCCACCATCCAGGACCCCCACCATCGAGACCATGCTCTCCTCATGATACTGCCATCAAGAAGATACAGGAGCCTTAGGTCCCAGACCACCAGGTTCAGTAACAGTTATTACCCCTGAGCTACCAAGATCCTGAACCAGGGTGAATAATTTCACTCTCGTCACCACTGAGCTGTTTCCATAACCTATCAACTCATTTTCAAGACTCCACAACTCCTGTTCTCAATTTTACTTATTATTTTTGTTAGTTTCTTTTGTATTTACGCAGTTGGTCTTACTTTTCAAATTGTTTCTGTCCATCTTTCTTTCTGTGTAGTTTTTCATTAATTGTATTGTGTTTCTTTATATCTACTGTGAATGCCCACAAGAAAATGAATCTCAAAGCAGTGTGTGGTGATCTATGCATGCTTTGATAATAAATTTACATTGAACTTTGAACTTGGAAAATCTGTGATCAAGCAAACCGCTGGTGAAGGATTAAGAAGAAACCTTACTTTTACTGACAACTAGACCAATTTGAATTCATTCAATATGCCCAGTGTAATCAGAATCAGGTTTATTATCTACTTTGGAATTTGACCAGGAACACTAGTCCTTTCTCTTCTCTAGCCTGTCCAACTGTGGGCTGTTTATTTTAAATTAATTTGCAGCAACCTACCCAACAGTTCTACAAATTCCTTTTAGTGCTGTAAACACTGAGATTGGGACAACCTAAATCATTTTTATAGCAGTTCACAGGCAGGTTATCTACTCAGCACTTATGCACCAATTAGTTTTCCTTTAAGATCCAAGCTGTTTAAAGGGCCCCATTAAATGACCTCCAGTTGGATTGTAATTGCCAGGTTTGCCAACAGTTTGTGAGAGTTGTTTTATAACCAAGTGTTTCACTGTAAATAAAGCAATTATCTTCACCCTAAGTCAATTTAAGCAACTGCTATGCATTACAAAGGAAATGGCTAACAAGATGTTTCTATTGCTCTGCTTGATCTGTCAAAAGCCCATCCCGCTCCATCTCCAAACAATACAAGCACAACAATCCCTTAAGTGTTATCATTTAACATTCATTGTGTGAATGTTGGGACAGCCAACATGCTGTAGGACCCAGGAGAGTAACAAAACAAAGAAATCTGGATATAGCTTCAAAGCAGAGACTGATAAGGTCACACATTTGATTGAGTGCCACCAAGTTACCACCAAGGACAGAACCTCAGAAGGCCATGGGTTCAAACAGCAATGACATTCACTTAGAGAGGACCCAAGGCAAAAAGGCTTGACTTGTGGCCAATACATTAAAAACAGAAAGCTTTGTAAATATTCAACAGGTCAGATGACATCCGTGGAGAGAAACATGGAGCTGTTCCAAGATCCCTATCCTTCTCTAAATTTATTTCAGATTTCCAGCATCAGCAGCCGAGACTGGAAACTGATGAATGAATGACACTGTTCAAATAGTCAGGGCATCTGACTGGCACAGCTCCAGCTGCAGGACCAAGTGCCAGGGACGTGCTGAAATTCAGGACAGCCATCACTGAGGCTATAATATAGGTCCCACTCAAATAGGGCCCTGAGTAAAAATGGCTCACACCATCCCTCATGTGAAAGAAAAAAATGACGTTACGCTGATATAACATGTGTGGATAATATATCCTGTGACAGATGAAAATACTGCATTATTTACTTGCAAGTTTTATGAATGAAGTATATTTTTGGAAAAAATATTCATTCAAAACATCAAGATGGAAACCACTGCCCCAAAGCAAACATCTTGAATTCAGAACTCTTAAACAGTAACCCATGTCTTCCTCAGCTTTCAGATGCTGGAAATAACGGCAGTTACTCATCTACAGAAGCAAATCCCTCCTTAAAATGCCAAAGCAACTTTTGAAGATGCAGAAAGGAATGGAAACAAGGGGAAAGGAATTCACGCTTGTGAACGTCTGAAGCCCACCACCCCTCCTTGCGCAAACTGGCAGGTTACTGTAACAATGCTAGGTTTGTCTAATGATATTTTCATCTGGTTTAATGGCCATGGATTATTTTCAGTTTGGTTGTTCCCAAAATGTGGCTCTTTAAATTATGTCCCAGGATTCATTGTGTGAATTTCAGCCTGGTTTTTCATAACCTATCCAAACTGGGTCACGTAATTGCATCATCGCTCAAGTTTTCCATCCCTTAGCACATTATTGCTAAGCAAATATATTAAAAGAACCTGTCACACTCATACATTTACAAATCACTGGACAGTATAACGTAATGCTGCCTTAGCAGCCCCACAAAGCTGGGCTTTTTATTTGCGAGCATTTTCTTCTTCCCTCCCTCCACAACACGCCCCATCCGTCCCAAACACACTTTAACTGCATGAACAGCTTTACATGAGATTTACAACAAAGGTAAAGTTGCTGTGATGATAGCGGTGGCTCACTTTGCAGCACCGTTGCCTCAAACAGATGGGCATGGATCATGTCCCAAACCTGAGCACAAAGATATTGATGATTGTCTCTGTGCTGCTTAGTCTAAGGTGTTGTCCTTCAACGAGAAGTTAAAATCAGGACCTAACTACCCCTTCAGATTCCGGAGCACCATTTTGAAGGTGTGAGCCTTGGCCAATAATTATTCCAATGAAGAGAACTTGTTGTGCACCTAAATGGCATTACTGTATGTTGGGATCTCCTGAGATCCAGAGTGCATCAACACAAATAAAGATAATTCATAGTTACAGTCACTTGATTTCTTTGTGAGACCACGTCTACCAGGAATTTGTCACAAGTATTTTGTGCAGCCCTGAATTACAAACACATTAAAATAATATCCCAACCCTTTAAAAGATATAATTAACTTTGTAAAAGGGAAAACATGTTTATGATTTCTAGATTGTGATGCTCATGAAAAATGCCCTACGTGAAAACTACAGGATTCCATTGCTGCTGAGCAAATGTCTGGATGGAGATGGTTCAAAACAATATCTGGTGTGAAGGCTAAAGCCCATGGATTGGACACATCTCTCATACCCATGGGTTTCTGGGACAATGAGCTGAGTTTTCTCAATAACGCCAAGACTAGGAATTAAAAGCTTATAACTTTCAGGAGTTGGAATGATCTGAAGAAGCAGTGCCAATATAAAGAGGTCTTGGGAAAGTAAGTGTGAAAAAGGGTCAATATAATGAGTCATCAGTTAGAATAACAAGCCTGGTGATGAAGCCAGATTTAGCTATCAAGAGTGGCTAACTCTTCAGCCAGATATGGGGAAGTGAGCTGAGGACTGAAGGAGAGTCTTAAGACCAAGATGGAACTTGTAATTCAAAAACAAAAAACAAAGGCAGATGTTGGAGATAGATGAGTGCAAACCTGAGCAAGGGGTGAACAGTACAGGTCAAGAGACATGTGGGCATCCAGAAGCCAAATCAACTTTGCACTAGTGGAGGGATGACAGCCTGAGAGAAAAGTGGGGAGCAGCTGTAGTTATCCAATGTATAGACTGTACTAGGAGCAACTTCCCCATTTCCCTAAGACCCTATTAATTCTCGGACATGGCACAAAAGAGAGGCTTTTCTTGAGCAAAACTGAGAAGTTGTGTTTGGGAAGAAGCTTATTCTTGTGGGAGCAATGTAATTCTGTACTGCTCAGAGTTGCAGCCCTGTGAGTCTGAGGCATTTTCACCACTCTCATGTAAACCTAGCACTGCAAGATTCCAGCCTTGGAAACTCATATTGGTAATTAGCTGAGCTATCCAAGGACAAGTCTACTGCTGATTTTGGAACAAAGATGTCTTGAATAATTTTTAATGATGTAAGTGGCATGGAATTCTTTTCCCCCAATGCCAGTGAAACTGCTTCTGCTCTCCAAATGAACAAGGGTAAGCTTCTGTTCTGCCAAAGATCCACTAGGCTGGTAGTTACAATGGATTAGCAGACAACTGTTTCACCTCCAAGACCCTGGAACAGATCCAACCCAGAAGGATGAAAGGAAGGGAAACCTTCCCTCTCTTTGCTTGTTGGCCAGGGGTCTGCATGAAGCGAACCAAGTTCCCAGTTGGGTTGAAGTTCAGCACAAAGCAAGCCATAAATCGGCATTAAATTGTCTGCTTTGTCCAGAGGTCACAAGGACACACTGTATCCTTACCATGCACCAAGCAATGATGCTGTAAATATTACAGTGCCTTTCTACTCAGATTCCCATTTGGCATGTGTGATTTTAATCAGATAAAGCCACAGCTAAGAATCTACATCTGGGCAGTTCCAAGGTTGTAAGGAGGTGAGCTTTGCAGGAATTTCGGGATACCAGCAAGAACAGACAGTGTCCACAGTAATGATACGCCGACTGCTGCCCATGGTGGACCCAATGCTTCCACGCTGCACTGGCTATGGATGTGTTTGGATAACTGGCCTCAATGAAAATTCCATTACAAACAGGGAATAAAAATTAAGAGTAAATTAAGGGTAAGTTAAATTTAAAGGGAAATTCAGTGAAATATGATTGCATTGAGAATGCATTCCAGTCATGAAATGCATCAGTGAACAGCCCTCTCTCCAAAGATAGCAGTGAATGGACAATACCCTTACCAGGCTGCAGTGTGATGTCAAAGCCATTGATGAAATGGTATATAATTTTAGCAGAGCTAAAAAAAATTAGTCTGCTCCTCAACACCAAGCCACTAGCTGCTCCACACCACACCAAATTCATGTGGATGGTGTCTACTTAGGAATTAGACTCATGAAGTTCTTACCAAAGGCATTGAAGCTGATATTTGAAGAGTGGCCTCAAAGGGTTTCTGTACTTTTCAATAAAGCTCTCTTCACATACCGAGTCTTTCCATCAGCAAGCAGACTCCCTGAATTATCAGGATAACCCTGAAGGCCGAAGTGCCTGGTGCCATCCAATTCTATTCATTACAACTTTCATCAGGCACTTCCATTAGCAGGGCTCGCAGCTGCGCCTCTGCATGAAGTTCGTGGGCTCGAGCTCTGCTCCATGATGTGGTTCGACGATGCAATGTGGTACACAGGAGACCCTGTACTGCTGGGAAACAAACACCCATCTGCCTTCTCAAGTGGACGTAACAGGTGCTGGGCTCTTTTCAGAGGAGTGCTGCGGAATCCCACCAGCGTCACTGAAATATGACTTACAGTCAATATCTCATTGCAGGCCCAGTCTCAGCTACACTCAAGTTAGCTGCCGGCCTGCCTTTGCCGGTTACAGTGCAGCATGACCTCACACCTAGAGTCAGCCCAAGTTGCTGCAGTGGGACAGACTGCTGGAGGAACTCAGCATCTATGGAGGGGAATAGACAGTCCATGTTTTGGGCCGAGATCCTTTATCAGGACTGGAAAGGAAGGGACAGCCAGGAGAAGAAAGTAGGGGGTGGGGGGGGTGGAGAGCAGTGGGAGGAGTACCAGCTGGCAGGTGATAAGTGATGACAGGTGAGGGGGGAATGTGGGTGGGTGAAGTTGAGAGATGATAGGAGGAAGAGGCAGAGGGCTTAGGAAGAAGGAACCTAATAGGACAGGACTGTGGAGCAAAAGGGAGGTGGGGAAGCTGGAGGTGGGGGTGGTGGTGAACGGTAGGTCACAAAGATGAGGAAGGAGAAAAGAAGGGGTAAAGGAGCCATAAGACTGGGGTAAACGAGAAGGGGAAGGGGGGAGAGCAGAAAGAGGAAAGTGGTTAGCAGGAGTTAGAGAAATCAATGTTGCTACAATGGAATTTTGGTCCTGGTTGAAAGATTATCCTTAAAATGGTAAAACTCAAAGATTCTCAACCTATAAACTATATCTTTCACCAATATTCAGTGATGGGATTGCAATAGAAAGATAATAATCAGCTCAAAATTAAAAGATGGAAGAGGGCCATTACATGTTCTAGCACCATCCCGTCATCCATTAGCAAATGCTCCAGCTCCTTTCACATGTATTGTTCCTTATCCCTGTGTCACCTACCAAAAATCTACTGTCCCCACTCTTGCACCAATGTCCAAACACTGTTTCAGACAGTTCCATACCTTTGTCATCCTTAGTGTGGGGAGAAAAAAAAGCTTTCTGATTTTGCTCCTAAACAACCTGAAAACTGGACTTGATGAAGTCACTCTGAGAAAAGAATTAAAGGGTTAAATAATCACCTTCTGTGCCATGAGAAATACAAGCCTGACTGGGCTAATCAGGTGAGTTTTAGGAGAACAATCCAGTAGTTTGAAACTATTTATTTTATTCCAGACTTACTGAATTTATTCTATTTGAAACCCCCACAGCGGTGCAGCTGGCAGAGCTGCTCCCTCACAGTGTCAGCAACCCAGGTTCAGTGCTGACTCCATTTCCTCCCACCTCGCTCTGTAGGTCAATTGATTGGCTGCTCTAAATTGTCCCTGGGCTGTAGGTGGAGTGAGTGCGCAAAGTTGATATGTGGAGAAAAAACTAAAGGGAAAATTGGGGGGGGGGGGGGGGGGGAAGAACAAGATTACTCCGGTATAGACCTGATGGGCCGAATTGGCCTACTTCTCACCCAAACTGGAAACTGCAGTGATTATGATTCAACTTTATCGATCCAGATCACAAGTACAAACATCTAGTCACAAGAGTCACCAGAACATCATATAATTCACGGAAACAGGCCCTACTGATTAATCAAACAAGCCTCTTCCCTTCATCTCATCCAGTCATTCTAAAGAGGCCCTATTATGTCAGCAACTTTGGCAATGAAGCCAGCATCATCAAGCCATTCTGCATGTGCAGAGTCACTTATGTATTCAAGAGAAAATATTGATCTGGGTGGAAGACATAAACATGGCAATTCTGTTTAACAGCACTCCTAACAGTAAAGAATTCATCTTGCAGCAAGTTTATACGTTGTCAACTGGTGCTAATTTGTAGATCAGGAATTCCCAACCTTTTTTATGCCATGGACCCCTACCATTAACCGAGGGGTCTGTGCACCCAGGTTGGGAACCCTGAGGCCTAGGTGCTATTGGATCAGTCCCAGCTGACAATCTCAGACAGCTATCTCTACTGCAGAGCCAAAGGAGCTTCACACCGCGAGCCCTGTAACAGTAAAGTAACCCTCAGTATGGGTTCAGCAATCTCCAACCACTTCCAAATCCAAGTTTGTTAACAACAGAAAATGCTGGGAACACTCTCCAGATCAAGAGGCTTCTTTGGAGGGGTCACTGACCTGCAAGCATTGACTTTGCTCTCTCTGGACAGACATTGCCTCACTGGCTGAGCATAACCAGCATTTCATTGCTGAGATTTTCGGTCTCTGCAGTATTTTGCTTTTAAAATATGAAATATGTTCTTCTCATAAAATAAGCTTTTTCCTTCACTCACCATCAGTGATGCCTTACAAGGTAACTTAGAAATGTTGCCGCATATTTTTTAGCATGCTTCACCTACCTTGAACCCTCATACTGGAGCCATTGTGCTTGGAGTCTTTACTAACTAGTTGCTTTATCCAAAGGGTCGGTGCTGTAATCTCTGAAACAGAGCAAAATCAAGACATTTGCACATGAACTGCTGTGCTGAAAATTCATTTTTAAATTATTTGCTATCAGAAATTTAAAATGTGATCTGGTTCAACTTCCAAGCATACTAAGTGTGGTCCGTTCGATCAGTGAGTGAGGCAGTGAGGCAATTAAGAGTCTCATTGTGCACAAGCATGTCATTGACATTTGTTGACAGGGTGTTGAAGCCAATTGGTGTCCTGATAAAGTAAATGACAAACCTGAGAGCATCTGCAGTGGAAATGAAAAGGCACATTAAAGCAGAGTCATTTGCAGGAATCAGGGAGCAGGGAGCGGGAACTGACCAGTTCTGTGCAAGGTCTCTAAGTCATGAGAACAGACACAGAGGTGAGATGAATGGGGCAATCACTAAGCATAAAAACAATTTAAAGGTCGGCATTTTGTATTTGTTCCTCTGGATTTCCAGCATCTGCAGAATTACATGTGTTTACAATTTAGAGGAGATGAGTATCTCAGACCCACCTTCCATACAAGGTCAGGCCCTTCTTAAGTAACCCTGAAGCAGGCCACAGCTCTTCAATACGCCAATGTGTAAAGCCATTGCCATCAACCTCACACGGCTGCACACAAGTGAGGTCAAAACAAGCATTCCATGGCATTAGGTTTCACTCTGTACTCTTGAGATGCTTGTCATGTTCTGTACCCAGAGGACCCAGGTGTAATCTGTGCACTGTTAATGAACTAAGTCCCCTATCAGATTTAGAGTTGGGTATTCGATAAGATTCCGTCATCCGGCACACAATATTTCTGGAAGATTTTAAAAAATGCATCAGAAAATACAACCACATACTAGTACTTCAAAGATCCTCTGCTTTCTATTAAAGGCAAAACAAATCATCAAAAGATCAGTGGGGTTAAAATTTATCTTCACACTAACGTGCCATATCAAACAGGGTATGCCTTGCTTCCAAAATATAACTGTTGTTTAAAAAGAACCAAGCTTCAGAAGTACAACACACTGCCCCTTTGAGAGGTGGGTGTCCCGCGCTGAGCAAAGGTCTCAAAGTCAAATGACAGACTGAGGGAGTTTCTCCAACAGTAACTTTGGAAGATAATACTTAGATAATAAACGTCCTTTGAATCTTTAATAGAAATAAAATGGTATATTTATTTTTTGATAGAGTGTGGAACAGGCCCTTTCAGCCTTCGAACCACACTGCCCAGCAACCTCCTGATTTAACCCTCGTCTAATCAAGTGACAATTTACAAAAACCAATTAACCCACCGATATGTCTTTGGACTGTGGGAGGAAACCGCAGTACCCGGATTAAATCCAGGTATTTCACAGGAAGGACATACAGATGATGTTGGAATTGAACTCTGAACTCCGAGGCCCTGAACTGGAATTGCGTACATGTTGACATCTCTATCTGTGTAATAAAGGAGTGTAGGTTTGGCAGTCCACATTTCTCTCCCATGTCAGCTACGCGATGAGACAAGCGAGCTACAACGGTTGCGCTGGTCACTCGTTCTACCCACAATGTCGTTCACCAAAATCACTCTAGTTAACTTCAACAATCTCCTCAAGTGGGTAAGGGTGTGCCTGCATTGGGCAAATAAGGGCCTTATTTTCTGCAAGAAAATGTTGTCCCTTTCTGTAACCCTGAGCAACTTCAGTATTTTACCCAGCCAAGATCTACCCAGAGACATGAAAAGGATCCAAACCACAAGTTGGATTAGTCAAAATACTCGACAACACTGGCTCCAGCTCAGGACCTAAACAGATGGGCGTTTTAAAAGGGGATTGGAAAAGGGCCATTTAAAAATAAATTCTATATAGTGGGCACATTGTAAAGTTGTCTGTGAGATATGTTTCAGAATGCACAAGTTGTGGCTGTTGTTATCCACTTGTCAAAAGCAATAATTCCCAAAAGTGTCTGTCCTTGTTCACTGACTCATAGAACCCTTGCACTCATCTGGGGACTGTATGTGTAACACTTTGATAATGCGTAGAGCTTCATTAATCGTAGCCTTAATTCTGTAGTGAAGAGCAGCGTTGAATTCCGCGCCCAGGTGCCTGACAACACTTACCCTGGCCGAGCTGGGAGCTGTGCCGTCCCAGTTGACTGAATAACTTTCCCATGCACAGAGAAAGTAAATTATTCAAGGGGAATTTGAAACAAAAACACTTATTGGGAGATCAAACAGAAGCTGTGTCTGGGAAACAAAGCTACTCCTCCACAGCCCTCTGCGTCCCTGTGTTGTGGGTGGATGGTCAGGCATCCAGCACCAGCTCAGGGTCAAAGTAGAGCTCAATTTCAAAATCAACAAGTTTTTTTTTCCTCTCGAGCAGCTCTCTCTTTTCCACCAGTGAAGGCAGTGAATCCAGTTAAACTCTGTTCTGCAGTAACTCACTGGTCAGTGTCAGCAGGCTCACCAACCACAAGCCACACTCACGCACAGACACAAACTCTGACAGAAACACACTCATGCACACAAACCCTGACAGAAACACACTCACGCACACACACAAACTCTGACAGAAACACACTCACGCACACACAAACCCTGACAGAAACACACTCACACACACACACACACAACACACACACACACACACACACACACACACACACACACACACACACACACACACACACACACACACACACTGTGCCACATATACTGTAGACGTAGAGGCATACAAACCCCTCACCCACCCGCGTGCACACACAGAGACAGGCAGACACATATTTCCACTGATATCACTGGAAACCAATCCAGTGCAGAAAGCATTCAGGTGAATTTTCCCAATTCCAGCGATTTGGAATTTGCCTGTCGCCGTGTTGCCATCACTGCCTTGGCATAGGTCAACAGCATAATTAGAACTCGGGAATAAAATACCAATTGCTCGGTCTTAAGTGAATTAACGTCACTGTATGCATTCGAACACAATGCCGGTTAAGTGAGTGTGTAAAAAGTCTATATTGCATTGCACTAGGGAAGTGCAATGTAAGCAACAGCAACAATCTCATAGTAAACACAGTATTCTAAAAGCTCATTAAATTCAGAAAAAACTACCAACTGAAACTTGGCAGATGATTTTTCTGCAACAGTGCCGACTTCTACCACATTACTCTACCACTGTGGACTATTCCCACAAATCAACGCCATCACAGCTTTTGAAACATAGAGGTTTTTCACTTTGGAGGTTTTACATCAGGTTGCATATGTTTTCCATTCCATCAAAGCAAGGGTGTAATGCTAAGGCTTTGTAAAGCACTGGTTAGGCCTCACTTGGAGTATTGAGAGCAGTTTTGGGCCCCTTTTCGAAGAATTTTGTGCTGAGATTGGAGAGAGTTCAAAGGAGGTTCACAAAAATGATTTTGGGATTGAAAGGCTTGTCATATGAGGAGCGTTTAATGGCTCTGGGATTCTGCTCACTGGAATTCAGAAGAATGAGGGGTGACGTCATTGAAACGTTGAACGTTGAAAGGCCTTGAGAGAGTGGATCTGGAGAGGATGTTTCCTATGGTGGGGGAGTCTAAGACCAGGGGACACAGGCTCAGAATGGAGGGGCACCCTTTTAGAACAGAGCTGAGGAGGAATTCCCTTAGCCATAGTGTGGTGAATTCATGGAATTCTTTGTCACGGGCAGCTATGGAGGCCAAGTCATGGCCAAGTTTAGGTAGAGGTTGATAGATTCTTGATTAGTCAGGGCATGAAGGGATACGGGGAGAAGGCAGGAGACTGGGGCTGAAAGGAAAAATGGATCAGCCATGATGAAACAGCAGAGCAGACTCAATGGGCCAAATGGCCTAATCCTTCTCCTTTATTGTATGGTCTTATAATCCTTTTGCCCTTCCTCCTAGCCCAGTTTATCCCTCACTGCAGGAGTGGAATCAAGAAGTTTTACTGCAATTGCCTGAAATCTTGGTAAGACTGTACCTGGAGTTTTGTTTGAAGTTTTGGTCTCTTTATCTGAAGATATTCTTGTCATGAAGGGAGTGTAGCACAAATGGATTCCAGGAATAGTGAGTTTGCCATGAGGAGAGACTGAGTGGACAGTGATTATACTCTCTAGTGTTTAGAAGGCTAAAGGGAGATCTTATCAGAACTTACACCATTCTTAAAGAACTTGTCAGGCTAAATGCAGGGAGGGAGGACGTTTCCCCTGACTGAGGAGTACAGGACCAGAGTACACTTTGAGAATAAGGAGTAGGCCATTTGCAATTGAGATGAGGAGAAATATGCTCTTTGAGAAGGTAAAGAAGCTTAACCCAGGAAGGCCCAGTCAGCAGGTTTCTGGGCGTTAAGGGATTTGAGTGTTAAAGGGTCAGTAGCAGAATATGAAGTAGAAGATCAGTCATGATTTTCATGAATGGTGACAAGGCCAGATGGCCTGCTCCTCCTCCCATTTATTATGTTTCTTACGTAGACTATCAACACCAACCCTTGGGCCATAACCACACCAAGCAGAGATTTGTTCCTAGTTTATTTCTTTAAACAGGAAACACCAATTTCTAGCAGACTGAAATATAGTGTTGAAGACTGCACAAAGCCTTTTTGTCAATAATATCCCCAACAAAAGTTATTCAGCTGACCTGAAAAAGTTTGGTCTCCAAACCACACCAGCAGATTCCGCTTCAAAGGGATTTTAGGTACTTTACAGGGACTGCAGGAGCGGTAGATTACTAGACATGTGGGGTACTCATAAAATGATTCTAATAAAACTGAATGTGTTTGGCAGTGATATTAGGACAATGAATTCCACTAACACACTCCTACACACCAACCCACTTTCCCATCCATACCTTCTGGGACTCTGCGATTCCCTAGTAAAATTCAATCATAATTCTTTTTGGTTGCTAATGTGCCCTATTAGTTCCCAGCTTCCTGAATCAGTAGTTTAATCCGCAGTAACGGAATCTCACTCAAACACATATATCTCAACGAGACTTAGACTTGCAAAGTTGATACTCTTCCTTCTTGGGTCGGTTCAAATTCGCAACTTCTCTTTCTTCCTACTGACAGACTTCTGAGCTGCGCTGACCTGTCCTGAACCAGTATGTAAAAATGGGAGAAATGCTAGGAGACCAAAGTTCAAAGGTCACACCCATTCATGGAGTGAATGCCCAAATTGTTTATCTAATCAATAATGAACCAAATCTTGATGTTAAACTTTCAATATCAAAAGTTTAACTTCACCACTGACTAAAAATAAATGTGAATATGGGGAGCTGGTAGGTTAGAGAAATGGGGAGTTGACGTTGGAAATATTCAGCTACAATATTTATTGGTCAAAACACTGGAGGTCCAGAGAATAGGGATGAGGAAGGATCGGTTCAACACTGATCACAAAATCAACATAGAAGCCATGTTTCTATTGGTTCTGGCAGAGGTGTAACAAGTTACAGGATTGGCCGAAACACTGGAAAATGAAATGATCAGGTTGAAATAAGAAGTACCCACCTACAGTTAAGGCGGAAGTTGGGTTGGGGACTGGCCTTAGTTTTTCACATGTTAATTTATTGAACAGGAAACATGTGGAACTGGTACAGATCAGGAGATGAGTTCTGGAAGAAATCAGCCAGTCTTATTGAATGAGGTGGATAGCCTTGAGGGATCAAGTAGGTCTCACTCCTGATTTCTCTGGTTTGTTCTTATGACCTAAGCTGCTCACATTCAATTTTTATCTCATTTACTCCCACTCCCCTCTGTCCTTCCAAAGACAAGCAAGTCTACGTGCTCTGATCACTAAAGTTCAGTATTGAACACCTGGCTTTTTCAGTTAGTGCAGTGTCACTCAAATGAAACAGGATAGGACCTACATAATGACAGAATACTGATTCTGTGTCTGAGCAACACGAGCAATCTCTACCCCCACCCTCACATCCTACACTTTGCCTGTCCATGCTGGCAAATTTATTGTGGGGTCAATCATTCTTGTAAGTGAGTTAGATTCACCTCATTTTCTTTTAATAGTTAGTTCACTGCAGAAAGCAGTCCTTCTGCAAGGCACTGGAGTCAACAAAAGACACTCAACTTTGACATGCGAGTCAAGTGATGTCTGTGTAATACCCTCAAGCCCTGGCAACAGAGTGGAGATTACCACATTACCCCCTGCTCTTTTCAGCCTAGACCAGAGTATTCGATGGTACTCTGCTCCATTAATCATTAAATGGCACAAGACAGCAATTGGGGCACATTTCACTGTGATCCTCATTCTGAATCCTCTCTGCTCCCCACTCATTCCATTGCTTCCCTTTTGTTTAACAAACCTGGGATAGAAACGTGCTTATTCCAAAAGAACAAGCATTAAAAACCATTACTATGCTGAGTTACTTAAAAATTAAGCCTTATCATTGCACAGTTTTGTACAAGGTGACATTTAGACCTCTTATCTCTATGTCATGCAATGCCTATTTGTTCATGACTCACTCACTACCTTCCACTCAGTGCTGTATTGGTCAAAGGAAATCCCAGCCTGGTTACTTAAAACCCCACTGTCCGTGCTTGAAGGTGATGGTCAACATGGTAGCATTTCTAAAACTGTACTTCTTTTATCAAAGGAAAGGTCCTCGAGAAGATTAGATTCACAGAAGCAGAGTCATGAGGTATGGCAACCAGTCTTCAACTCACTGGCATCTCACTTACCATCAAGCACACTAATCTCTCTTTATTTTCCCCATGTGGTCTTCAATTTCTCCCCCAGCCTTCCCATCCCATGCTCCGGCTGGCCACCTCACGAGGACCAATTTGCAGTGGCCAACTAACCTTCTGGGACACGGGAAGACCTGGGGGAATGCAGTGAGCTCACAGGGCGAATAGGGAAATTCCAGAACTCAGGTTCAAACCCGGCTCACTGGAGCTGAGAGGCAGCTGTTCTACTGGCTGTGCCTCTGTGCTACCCTGTGCAGGATTCCCTAAAGGTTTATTTGCAGGTTGAGTCACTGGTGAGGAATCCAAATGTGATATTAGTGTACATTTCCAGAGGAATAGAATACAAAAGCAAGGATGTAATGTTGAGCCTTTATAAGGCTCTAGTGAGGCTCACTTGGAGAATTGTGAGCAGTTTTGAGCCTTTTATCTGAGAAAGGATGTGCTGACATTGAAGGGAGCTCAAAGGAGGTTCACAAAAATGAAAGACTTATCATATGAGGAGAGTTTGATGGCTCTGAGCCTGTACTCACTGGAATTCAGAAGAATGAGGAGGGATCTCATTGAAATCTATTGAAATTTGAAGAGCCTCGATAGAGTGGATGTGGTGAGGATGTTTTCTATAGTGGGGGAGTCCAAGGCCAGAGGACACAGCCTCAGAATAGAGGAAAGTCCATTTAAAACAGAGATGAAGGGGAATTTCTTTAGCCAGAGAGTAGTGAATCTTTGAAATTCATTGCCACAGGCGGCAGTGGAGGCCAAGCAACTGGGTATATTTCAGGCAGAGAATGACAGATTCTTGTTAAGTTAGGGCAGAAGGCAAGAGACTGAGGCTGAGGAAAATTGGCTCAGCCATGCTGAAATGGTGAAGCAGACTCGATGGGCCAAATGGCCAAATTCTGCTCCAATGTCTTATGGTGTAAAACAGATGCTATCAGATTAAGAAAAGAAACAGGGAAAAATTAATCACTGACATAATATTATTCAACTTGCTACCATCCTCGAAAATTGTAATTCATTCAAGTAGTAAATTAATTTCAATTTTCTTCCCACATTGAACGAAGAAATTGTTTCTCTAAAAAGGAACATATGATGGCCAACTCCTCCCCCCACCATGCCCATCAAGCATCAATTAGAAAAAGACGCCAGATCAAAGAAAGATGATCAAAACCAACTCACCGTCTCCATCAAACACCGGCTGGGTTTCCGCGGTTGGCGTAGGCTTCGAGACGTCTTCTGAGTTCAACGTTAGAAAGAATTGAAAAGAAACTACCATTATTGAGGTAAATACTATCTACTCTCCAGCACTATTGAATGATGGGATTTGCACATGGCCCGGCCACTTGGTGAACAAAACAGAAAGGAACGGACTAAAGCAGCAACAAAACGAAGCACACGGTGCACAGAAAGCCAGGACAGAGAACCACCTCAGAAAAACGTGCAGAACAAACACAAGACACTTCCCAGAGTCAGCCGATTACAGGGATAGGGGCACAAGGAGAGTGAGACAGGCACAGGACATGCATTATACACAATGAAGATCGAAATATAGATGAAGAAGACATTTCATTATGTCACTCTAGACAAGACACAAAACCATTTAAAAATAAATTCAGACACTAGCACACTGGAATTTGAAGGAACACTTTTTCAATTTAATTTAATGACTTTGGTTGATATGAATAAATAATCAGCTGGTGCAAAACAAGTTCTGACCTTTACACCAAATTCAGGCTGAAGGGGTTAGGAGTTCAATAGCTCATGTTTTCCAATAGATATTCGGCTTGCCTTTGTTGCATTTTGATGGCTGATGAAGCATCCTGGTCTTCATGCAAGGATTATGACCCAGTCAAACGGAGTATTCAGTTCATGAAGAAACCCCTTACATTACCCTTTCTGATGGCAGATTCTTTCCCCATTAGCTTTGCAGGTAAGGATACTTCTGTGATACCAGACCTTAGGAAGACTATTCCTGCTCCAACATTGTAAGGGATCCCTCTCCCTATGGTCCACTTGAGCGTCTAAAGCAACTTAGCAAGTCTCATCTCCCCACGTGGAGCAAGGATAAAGACAGCCACTGGAGCACATAAAGAATCACCAATACTCCGAGGTTAACCCAGAACCAAAAGAAGATCACATTTCAGTCTCCTGAACATGTCTCCAAGCAATCCAGGCAGATAACCACACAAGCATTTAAAAAGGGCATCAACTGATTTTCCTTGAAGTTTAGTTATGTATTTCAAAACAATACTGAGCAGCCAATTCTGGTGGAAAGCTGCAAGGTCGTTGCAGACATTTGTCCAGCTACAGCTGCTGACCACATCTCCCAATGCAATGACCACTATGATACTGGCTGTCAACATGTGGCTTACTGGGAACGAACGAGATTAGCCTCCGCTGTGACAGTGTCAGCCAGGTGAGCAGAAGGCTGCTGCCCTCACCCTCCGGCATTTGTAAGTGGGATCAGAGAGGGCTCTGCACTGAAAATTCTGAGGCAGGAGAATCGGATGATAAGATTTAGAGGAATAAAATTGGTCTAGCCATGATCACAGTAACAGGCCGAGCAGGCTTGAGTGGCCAGGTTGTTGACTCCTGTGCCCAAATGCAAATGTAAAAACCAACTTAAAAAAAAGATGATTACCAAACAACTGAATAAAAAAATGAAATAGCTGCAATGGGTGCCAGTCAGATGAATTTAACACTGTGCAGTAGGAATAAATGTTTTTCCACCTCTCCTCATTTTCATCAACTTCAAAAAGGTCACTCAGGACGGACCCAAAGCTGTGCTGGATCTGTCACTGTCTGCTTTACCCCAGCCGCTCTTGGCTTACTTTCATCAGTACCATAGACTTCCAGGTCTTTTTCAAAATGCGCTCCTTCCCAACATGACAAGCGTTTCCTTTGTTTCTGCCACGCTGACACAGACGCAACTTGTATACTCCACCTGAGCCATCAGTGAAGGGTCCTGAGTGTGACAGTAGTGGAGTAGACCGCAGAAGGGAGCGTGGCTCAGAGGCTTCCCATTCCAGATCCTCTGAAAAGGCCTGTCGTTATTCATCTGCAACATGTCATGCTGAAAACAAGCTCCATTCCCTGAGAACTGCTTGTACCTATTTAGGATCAAAACACACACACACACACACACACCCCCCGGAGGAACTCAGCAGATCAGATAGCATCAATGGACTGATGAATGGCCTAAAATGTTGACTGTTCACTTTCCTCCACAGAGGCTGCCTGGCCAGCTGAATTCTTCCAGCTGTTTGTGTATGCTGTTGCAGATTCCCAGCATCTGCAGTCTCTTTTGTGTAACTGGGATATTCAGCATGGTGGAGTGCTCAAATTAGCCAGTACAGACAGAGATTACATGCCTATGGTGGGATGTATTATCTTGCCTTACTGTCCAGTCTTCAGGTAATTGAGTAGATTTTTATTTGGCAAGAAAGTACGGTAGATTTTTTTAAACCACAGACACTGGAAATCTGAAACAAAGAGAAGCCATAAGAGTAAGCAGTGCCTGTGGAGAGAAAATTAAAGTTAATGATTCTGGTCAAGGATGGTCCCTCAGGATTTGCCCAGCATCAATGGAAGGTCCCAGACCTGAAACATTGTTTTCTTTGTCAGAGATGCTGCCTGGCCTGATGAGAGTATGAAATAAACATTTCCACACCTAACATTAGAAGCAATACGCGTGCAGACTTACTGCAGTCATTGGGCTGTCCAAGCTGGGGAGGGGCTGACCTCACCTGACCCCATTTCATGCAGTCCAGTAGCAGCACTTACCATCTTCGCAACAAGCTTGAAATGGGACAAGTACCGAGCCATAAGTGGCATCGATGCAGCTTCTCTCTCAACGGGAGAGCCCAACTCCACAGCAGACATTGCATCGGAGAGGAGCGAAGGGGGTGTTAAAGAAATACCAGGTGAAATCCTGGCTTTGTTTTTAACCAGGGGACAGGCATTACACTGGCAAAGTTGTCTGGGATGGATTGAAAAGGGGGAACAAACTCTTCTGCAAAAGTAGTGCCAAGGAAATCATTTGTAAATGAATTTCAAGTTCTGTTGTTGCCAGCAGGATCATCGCTATGTTGTACTTTTCAATCAAGGTACTCTGTTTAAAAGTCCCTATAAAATGTCTTAAACATATAAGGACTCCAGCCAACATCTGATTTATGTTCAGGTTTTAATTTTCTGTTATGAAGTGATGAGAGATCTTTGTTTAAGGACTAGAGGGGCCATTGACTGAATTAAATGCCTTGGTAACCATAATCCATTTTTTTCTGGCCAGTGAATGCAGACAAATTACATCAGAAACCTGCAACAGTTATGAGACTGAGGAATTCTCACTCCTAGCAAAAATATGTATTTGTATAGCAGCCAGCTCATCTAAATGGGTCAGAGGTCACAATCGACACAAAGGGACTGCTGCAGTTGGCATGACAAATCGAAGGTTCAGAAATATTCAGCCGCGACTCACAGGAGACAGCTTAAAGCCAACTACCCTTCTACAAAAAGGTCCTTCAACAGACAATTAGTATTTCTCTTTGTTAAATCAAAGTGATCTGGAGGCTTATTTATCAATTCCATCAGAAGTGGAATACAATGGAGGCAACGTTCCAACCTTACTTAATAATAATTTGATTGTGGAATCTAAAATCATGCTCCACTGCAATTCCAAGTCGTATTCCAATGATGGTGTGATCGTGCACACAGTACCTGCAATAATCGTCAGCATTTCACCATTTCTGATCACTTTCCCTTAGAATATTTAATGGTGGATAAATAACCACAGACCAGCATCTCATTTCACTTCAAATTCTACAGTCTTTACGATCATAATCTTAAACCATAACCAAGCACTTGCATCTGAAAACACATAGGGTTCTCAGTGATGTCCACATGCTCAGCGTTCATATCAAACGCTGGCTACTGTGACACTGGATTATGAGTAAAGAGCAATTAACCATGTCTGAAGCCCTCATTGGGAAGTTCATGGGCAAGGACAAGTTTGGATTGTGATGCCTATGATAGTTTAGAAGCCTGTTGCCATCACAGGGTATGGCCCAGGTTCTTTGTAAGCAATGTCAAAGTCTGCCAATTTAAGTCCCTTCAGTGGAGGTATGGTGGCAATTGAGGCAAACAAAGTGCTCAAGTGCCTTCTTTACTCAACCTTCTTTTCCCTCTGTCTGGTCATAAAGAGGTATCAGCTTCCCCAGAGCTTGGTCAGAGAGGGCTTCTGCCCCTTTCAATAAAAACTTCACTGTTTTTCACTCACACTCTTGGAAGAGCAGCAAGACTGCCGAAAGCCCAATCTTTGTCCTGAGTAACAAGCTGGTATGAAAGGCGCAGGAAAGTACCTCTTTTAAACATCTACATAGGCTTCCCCAAGAGAGAACAAATTGCACTTTCTCACTGAGCAAATGGGGAAGCTGGCTTGAAGGATGGGTAAGAACCCAGAGGTGACCAAATGAACCATTTATCCCTGTTCCTCCTTCCTCACTTCCTTTGGGTGAATGCCCTGTTGTATAAGGTTGGAAACCTGTCAAAATGGATGTTTTATAAGAGTTGCAAAGTGATTGGCTCTCCTTTGATTGGTACCACAGAAACCAAACCAGGCCTGCTGAGATTCTCCAGCACTTTGTGTGAGTTGCCTTGGATTTCCAGCATCTGCAGATTTTCTCATGTTTATGATTGGCACCACAGAAACAGCACTGCTGAAGTCTAATTATTAGACAGAATTTTAGAGCATTTCGTTCTCCTTTCTAAATCTGAAATGAAACCACTCACCGTGCATCAGGATTCAATCAGCAAAGCCCAAACACGCATTACCTGAACAATCCTACCCTTTGCCTTCTATGTTGCAGCAGGTCCAATAAATGGCAGGGTGTATCTTTTAGACAGGTTATACCAATAGTTTATCCCAGTGATGATTACATATAGAAGGACAGCAAGATGACAATTTGGAAAACACTTCCTTAAAATAAACCTGTGTTGTGAACCCATGAGAAAATGAAGTATTGATAATGCCATAATGTTGACCCAATGTGTGTGTGTGATTGAATGTGTGGACACTTACGAAGAGCAGTAGATGTCATGATAAATGTCTTGAACCTAAAAAAAAATGGAGAGATACCCTGTCCACTGGTTTACTGTACCATCAGCTAACTCAGGCATTCATTGAGGTTTCACAGCTCTCCATGGCCATAGCCTTGGCTGAGCACGGAATGCTGGACTGTTTTGACGTGGCAATCCCGCAGCTTATGATGCACGAGCCTTACACACTGACATTGCTTGACAGCAATACAGCTCCACGGCAGCACTGGAAAGTCGGCAACCGTGTTGCAATGAAATCCGAGATAAAGGGCTACCAGAGACTGCATCCCAAGGGAGCTACTGAAGCTGGCCTACCTAGCAGGCAAGCTCCTGTAATCTGACCAGTTTTGGAGGGACATGTTATGTCTCTGTGCATGTCCTTAATGAATGACGCTGTCCCCTTACAAATCACAGCCCCACACTATCCTACACTTCAGTAATCAGCTTCCCCGTATGCCAAACATTTAACTGTACAAGTGCACCGGTCCTTTCACTGGCAACCCAATCAAGGTTGGACTTGCAGCAGTCAAAAGCAACCCTTGCATCCTACCTCAGCGACAGAGACCTCACGCCTGGTGTCTGGAGGGTTGTGGAGAATGGATCACTGGGGGTACTTAAAGAGGAGGTAGAGAATTGTTTTTAAAAGATCAAGGGATACAGCACCTCTCTCCAATTTGCATCTCAACCACGGTGCCTAAAAGCCTCACAACCCGTTCTCCCCTGCAGGGAACCTATCTTCACGTCTCACCAAGTCAGCTTCACACTTCGAAAGCTGCCAGCATTTGCTGACCTGGACGGCACCTCCCCTTCAAGAGATGCATTCCAAGCTTACGACAACTCGCCCCTCATCGTATTTAGTCCCGTGCTGGAATGCCCAGTGCATGAACAGCCCAGGTAAGACTAACTGAACTCTGCAAACATTAGCAGGGGAATGATACTCTTATTACACTTTAGACTTTAATTCCAGGCCTTGCTCCCTGTACTCTTCCTTCACTTTAGTCCCCATAACTTTTCCTCAATGAATTGTTCACTGAAGACAGTCATTCTGCTTTTAAAATGATATTCTGTTTCCAAAATAAAAATATGGTCCCTCTCCACATTCCCTCATCATTTTTGCTGCTATAAATGAATCCTCACTTTACTTCTGATGCCAATGAACTTTAACCCTCATTAAATCTCAGCTATGGCTGTAACTTTTTCTTAAACTGTCCTTCACATTGCTAACAAGTCCCCATTTTAATGTCAAGCCAGTGGTACTTGTGAGTCAGTCAGGACTGGACATGACCCAAACTGATCTTGTCAGGAGTGAGAAGTCTGGCACTGTGGAATGACTACAGCTCTATGACGATAGGAAATCGGGAAATAAAGAGCTTTCACCACTGAAATGCCAGCCAATGATCCCCGTTGGTTGTGTGTGGAGATGAGAATCAGAAAAAAAAAGCAGGAAAATAGTACGTTGGATTTAAAATGAATGCAGATTTGATAAAAGAGTGGCATCAAAAACTGAAGAGAAAGAGAGTGGTTGTAGGGCTGAGATTGTCGACCCTAATGAGTGTTGACAGCTCAGTGAGAAGCACATGAGACAATCTGCTCTCAAAGTGTTATTCTAGTAAAAGAAATTTGTACAGTAAACATGCCTCTCACTGCCAAATCTCGTTTACTGGTGTGCTGTATTGTCCCTCACTCGAGCTCCAAGGTACAATTAATGAGCTAAGGGGAGAAGAAAAAAACGTTTTGCCTCCCTCCTTTCTGCAGGTGCATTCAGATAAAGCAGCACTGTCTCAGCGATGATGCCCACCCCCACTCCTGCTGCAAAGCCAGATCCCAAAGTAGGCTGTGCAATTGTGACAGGGCGGCCTTTCCATCCCACAAGCTGCCTACACATGCAGCTGGGAGGCTCTCCAGCTCCCTGCCATCAAAATTCAAAGCCTCTTTCTGTCTTTCAGATCTGATTGACAAATTCACTGTTGCAGGGAGAAAAAAAAAGTTAAAATGTGAACAATGTTGATCTTCACCCCTATTATTGCTGACTTTTCAGAGTTCCGTATGGTAGCACAGTGAATGGAGCCTGAGACATAGGGAGAGAGAGGGGTTAGTGGCGGGGGGGGGGGGGGGTGAGGATGCAGCAGCTTTAAAAGACTGCAGTCAATAGAAGAGTTAATTGTCTGAGGTGCACAATGCGTTTATTCTGAAGACAGAACAAAGAGCCCCCTCTCCTCATTGCCTCTGTGCGCTCTGTAATTCCATGTGTAATACAACTTTAAACAGACCATCTTAACCTTGCCATTGCATTGCCTCTTAACGTCTATGGTTATAATATGGGCACGGGATTACCACAGCCAAGACAAGATGTTCCATTATGTGAAGGGGTTTTGATAGATTAAATGGTGAGAACATTTTCCACTGGCAGCAGGGGTTGGGGGGTGCAGAAAGGGGGTTACTAGACGGCGGAGCTAACTGGTGAAAGATCCCAAGCACACCAAGGGGATATTACACAGTCCAGTATTATGATCTGGGAAAATAAAACTGGTTGAAAAGTTGTTGGAAGCAGATTTAAAAGCAACTTTCATTAAAAAAAAGAAGAATTGGATGCTGACCCTACAATATGAAAGAGTTCCTGAGAAGATTGGGGAAGAGGAGAAAATGGAGCCAATCAGATAGCTCCATTGCAGTGCTGGTTCTGAGAAAATGGGCCGAATAGTCTCTTCCTGCGCAGTGCAATTCAATGACTATTACACAGCACAAGTGGTGCAAAACTGTTACTCTAGCTCGTCAGCAGTGAGAACCCTGATGAAGCTTCCATTAAAAGCTGAGCGGTAGGGGCCTGCCAAGGTCCTCGCACCCTGTCCCGATGCGAGTTCCACAACTTGAATAGCAAATATGCATCTCACGATTTGCCTGGTTGTATGAAACATCTCTAGTGACGGACTATTTAGCCCAGCTGATCTGTATCAGAGTTTATTCAACTCAGGGCTCCATCCTACTATATCAGAGTGTTCCTAGATGCCTTTCTCCTCATCACGTTAAGGTGCTTGGAAGTAGGTACAGAAGAGACGTCAGGGGTAAGTTTTTATGCAGAGAGTGGTGAGTGAGTGGAATGGGCTGCCGGTGGCGGTGGTGGAGGCGGATACGATAAGGTCTTTTAAGAGACTCCAGGATAAGTACATGGAGCTTAGAAAAATAGAGGGCTATAGATAAGCCTAGGTAATTTCTAAGGTAGGAACATGCTTGGCACAACTTTGTGGGCCAAAGGGCTTGTATTGTGCTGTAGGTTTTCTCTGTTTCTATGTTTTACCTGGCTTCCTCTTGCCCCTGCAGACTAATGAATCAGACCACCAGCCCCACCAGCCTCCCGGTGCATCTACCCAGATGAGGGGGAGAGAGGAAGCATTTCTACCCGTCAGTGTCTGAACCTAGCTCCCCATGATGAGTGCCCTTCAGTCCAAGGCCTCTCTGCTATCGAGAGATGAGTGAATGGGAAGGAATCAAAGGGACTGTTGAACTGAATCAGTGTGGATCACAGCCAAAAAGCAGGAAGATTGTGGGAATGTGGAAGGTACAAAGGAGACCCACGTGTGAATGTAATGGTATTCACCTGTGGTCAGAGTCTCTTTGCACCAAGCAGAGATAAGCCACTGAGAAGGGGATGCTGGAGATCTAACTACTGCTTGCATGCCTCCCAGCCACTTTCTGAGGGGAGCCTGCCAGGCTGCTTCTCAAGCCTTTGGGTTGACCTCATTGTCTCCAAGTCCACAAGTGTAGGATTCCAGTCTAGCTTCAGAGTACCAGCAGACAGAACCCAGATTTTTGGAAGCCTGGCCAGTGTTGTGGCAATTTCAGATTTACCCCTCTTCAGCACTAACTCGCCTTTCTCCCAACACCCCCCCAGCCACCCCAGCAGGGAAAGAAAGCTCCCTATGGGAATGACCCTCGCAGGAAGACCTTTCCGCCACAAGGTAAGAGGTGTCGACTAAACCGCCTGTCCCAACAAGGAGGGTGTGGGATGCAGGGTGAAAAGAAACTTCTAAGGTAAGGCAATATACATACAGCAAATGAAACATTCATTCAGTTTCTGAAATCAAGTTCAGTTTTATACTCCACATTGTGTTGTTTCTCCTGCTTTTGGTTTGTCCGACCAACTACGATCAACAAGGGAAAATTCTGAAACCTATTCCCAGTCCATTTTTGGACAACACAAGCTTCCAACCATGAACACACGGGTAACAAATAGACTCTACTCTGCCTTTAACAAACTGCAAAAAGATGAAACTGTATACAAATAAATTTTCACAACACAAAGATGATTAAGAACTTCAGTGCAAATCAAAAAGTAGAAAGACTGATAAGGCGGTGGGGCGGGAGGAGAAAAGAGTAGCAATTAAGTTTCAGCTTGTTGGATGAGCGGGGGTTCTGCTGGCTGAAGGCTGAAATATTTGAGCAATTGGCCAGAAGCCACAAGGTCGTTCGGCTCTAAGAGCTAGGGATGCCTGCCAATCACATTCCCTTCTTCTGCACTAAGGGGGGGGGGGGCGGGGGTGCAGATGTGGCCCAGGTACCAGTGGCAGCCAGATGTTGAAGCTCTCTGACTCAGGAAGGGGGGCAGCAGGAAATCTGAGGGGTACAACACTAGCTGCACCGTCAGCTATCTCCTGCCACCGGAGCTGGGGAAGGCCCAGTGGGAAAGCACCTTGCTTTCTCGTAGGCTATAGGACATCGTGCAGCTGGGAATGAAAGGTGAGGGGTTGGGGTGGGGGTCAGAAGGGAACAGGGACAGCAGCTTGAATGAGGGAGGAGAAAATGGTCAAGGTGTGAAGAATCCATCACCAACAAACAGCCCAAAAAAAGGTCAACTAAAAGCATAGTTCAATGGTGTATCGTGCTACTCTGCACAGCTTCTGAAAATTATTCTCAAGTAGCTGGGGAGGGTATCTGAGCCATCATTTCTGTGGCACTTCATTGGACTAAAGAGTTGATCAATTCTTTTCAATAGAGACAAGCTTCCTTCTCCCACTGAATTATTCAGACAATTCCTCTTAAAACTTGCAGGATCTGTCACCACCACCTTTTCAGACAGCACATTTGAAATACCAAGATCTTGCTGTGCAAACAGTCTCCTCAGTGGTAATCTTCAAATGCTGGGATAAACTGCTTTACACCAAATGCTCTTCTGAAACAAGCATGGATTAAGGAGGGAATATTTACCAGAATCAAACTGGTTCACCTGTGGAGATAACTCCAGTCAGCATCAGTCTGAGGCAGGAGGACTGCTGGAAGTGTGGGGAGAAGAGTGCATGGTAGAAGGAAACAGTTCATGCAGATCACGATCTGCCACAAAATACTCACTATCTGCTGAGTTACTATCGGTACATTACTAGAAGCACGGCTGGAGCTGGAGCCTAGAAATGAACCAGTTGTATAAATGGAGCAAGAGGCAGGAGCTCCCAAGGTCAGGAACATGGGCTGGTCTGCAGATGGAATGCTTCTTCCGAGCTGGTGCTTACGTAGGAGCTCTTATACCCCTGGTGGGGGTGACCACTGCAGGTCATGGCAACTTTGGTGAGACTGTCAGCTCCACTTAAAGATTAAACATTAGCTTTATTTGTCACATGTACATGGAAACATACGGAGAACCGTTTGCATCTACCACCAACACAGTTCGAGGATGTGTTGGGGGCAACTCGCAAGTATCGCCAACATAGCATGCCCACAAATGACTAACCCTAAAAAATCCAAGCATCCTGGGAACGTGGAAGGAAACTGGAGCACCTGGACGAAACCCAAGCCGTCGCAAGGAGAAGCTACAATTCCTTTTCAGAAAATGGAGGGAATTGAACGCTGATCCCTGCCACTGGAAAACATTACATTAGCCATTATGCCACCATATCTATACTTTTGTTTTACCCATGGAAGTCTACTCCTTTCTCCCCTCCCAAATAACAAAGACTGGGTGTTTCTGCCGTTGTGTGAAGCAGAGAAGGAGGGCAACAGGTTCAGCTGTCAGGTCCCCCACATCCATGTCCTTGACGTACATCACAACCGAGCCTTAGTGAATAAAGTCCAATGGGGCATTTTGCATTCAAGTTAATACCTGAAGAGCAGCCCACCTCTTGTCTTCACAAGCTGAACAAATTAATTGCCCCATTTCAGCAAGACCGAGAAGCTGATTATTGACTTCAGGAAGAGGAAATGAGAGTTCTCATCAGAGGACCAGAGATGGAGAGGGCCAGCATCTTTAAATTCCTCAGTGTTACCATTTCAGACGACCTGTCCTGGGCCCAGACCGTAAGACCAATTACAAAGCAAGGGTGCAAGTGATTCTGCTTCCTTAGGAGCTTGAGAAGGTTCAGCACGACACCTAAAACTCTGACAAACTTGTGCAGTGGAGAACATATTGACTGGCTGCCTCACAGCCTGGTATGGAAATGCCAATGCCCTCATATGGACAATCCCACAAAAAGTAGTGGATCAGACCCAGTCCATTCCGGCTAAAGCCCTCCCCACCTCTGAGCACATCTACATGGAACACTGTCACAGGAAAGCAGCATCCATCATCGAGGACACCCACCACCCAGGCCATGCTCTCTTCTCACTGCTGCCATCAGGAAGAAGGTACAGGAGCCTCAGGACTCACACCACCAGGTTCAGGAGGAGTTATTACCCCTCAACCAACAAACTCCTGAACCAAAGGGAATAACTTCACTCAACTTCATTTGCTGCATCACAGAAAAGTTCCCACAACCCATGGACTCACTTTCAATGACTCTTTGTCTCATGTTCTTGATATTTTTGCTTATTTATTTATTATTATTTTATCCTTTTTGTCACAATTTGGTGTTTTTTGTACAATGGTTGGATGCCCATTGTTGGTGTGGTCTTTCATTGATTCTATAATGGATTTATTGACTACAGTCACAAAAAGCGAAACTCAATGGTGATGTACATGTACTTAGGTAATAAGTTTACTTTGAACTTTGAATTGCCTGACACTTCCTCACTCTCCCTGCCCTGTGTCTCGCTCTCCCGTATTCTGTCTGCACTGCGGCAGCGGCATGTGGAAATTATTAACAACCTTTACAAAACCCGGCCGAGACGGGAACAACATCTGGGGTCCTTGATAATTTTCTTCATTTTGACCACAAAACGAGCTGTTGTCCGGTTCTTTTCCAGCTTTCATCTTTGCAAGATGAGGATCAACAACATAGCATTTAAACGTCGGCCAAGACAATGCCCCAAGGGACCAGCTGTGGTATAAGTGTGCTTTAAATGTGGTGAATACAGATTTAGTTTCAAAAGGTTTTGAATATATCCTTTGGTGGGGTGGGGGAACAGCAGGATTAAGGGAAAGGGGAAAGCAGAAGGCCAAAGGGGCATTCATCTAAGTTACCTTGCTCTGTACAATACAATTATTAAGAGGCCAATTTTCATCACAAGCAGAAACTAAATTGTTCAATAATAATAATAAGCTATAGATGGCAGGTGTCAAAACCAGTGGGGCCGCAATTATTCAATTCAACCTCAATGAATCAAGATAGTTATAGGAGGGCAGAACGTTAGTGAGGCAAATGTTGAAGGCAAGCTTGGAAAAATAACAAATGACTGTAAGTTGATTCAGATGTGGATGAGCAATCGATTTCTTCATTGCGTCCCAATGCAGGAAATAGTGCAACAGAAGAAGGAAAAAGAAACAGTATCTTCAGCCTATCTTCTCTGTGCAAGCAAATAGAAAAAAGGTCATGTTTGTGTATTGCGACAATCTGTGTCAAGTCCTTTATTTGCAGAGGGTAGCATCATTATTTCCTGTTGCTTTCCTTGCTTGCAGTCTACCTGCCATCAATATAGATCCAGTCAGGGAAATTAATGATCTGAGCAATGTACAGATATTGTCAATCGTTTTACCTTGTACGCTGCATGGCAGCACAAAACCGGGTCCTTCACAGCTTCTCATGTCAGCTGCTACTGTGCATGTTAGCAACGTACTGAAAGAGTTTAACGACTGAAGGAAATAGAATCGGCCAATGATGGTTTCAATGGAAGCAGGATACATGGATACATTAATGGAGGGAGCGATGCCCGTTCATTTCCCATTCAATGTTGCTGATACCGGAGAGTGGTGGATTCACCCTGCCACTGATAGAGAAAGACAACCTCTGCTCTTAAGTTTTGACTCTCTAGCTGGCTCGGTTCTCTCATTCAGGTGGACCTTTTCGGACATGCCAATGTACGATATTCAATTCAGCACACCTACACCAGCGCTACTGGACAAAATTGGTAACTGGTTCATGCGAGGAGAGAGCTGACAATCTATACAAATGGTCTGCGTTCTCTTCAAAATGTCTGATCCCACAGTCAGCTCTACTGTCCCTTAACACAGAATCATCAGGAGCCATTGGAACTCCACCAGGAGAAAAGAATTCCACCGAACCGGTCACCTGCTGACATCTGAGAGCAGTTACTGCAACCCAGCTGCTGGATCTGACTCCCCAGGATAAGCACTAACAGTTCTCTTTTTAATTCTCCTCCCTCTCACCCTCAAAGCTCTTCCCCATCCCGAAGGACAAATTTACAACCTGTACCGAGGCAGGCGATCGTCCAGCTCAAAAAGAGTTTTATTTTATTTATAGTCCCAATATTTCTCAGAGGGCTTCACTTGTGTTCCGTCAGATGACAGACACCAAACATTTCTGGTCACATGGTGTTTCTGACCACAGTAAAAGGAAACAATTCCCTGGCAATTATTAAAACAATGCTAATATAGAAACAGGCACGTTCACAGCATGTGCACTCTCACTCACACGATTCATTTCAAACTCACATCACCGTACGCTGTGCTGTATTCCACGCAGGAATAACCCAATAATTCAAATTACAGTCCAGACACGAATGAACTGGCTGCACAGAGGCCTCTCCACCAGGTACCGAGGCCATGCCACACACATACATCAAAATCATGCAACCAACAGTTATGTTCCACTAGGAGAGCCATGAAGCAAGGAAGGGACACCAGTCCGTTGCCACTGTGTGCCAAGAGCAGCAAAACCCCTCCTTCTTGCACGACAGTCTAACCAGCGCCTGAGCATGCATTGTAAGTGGACAGGAGAAGGAAACACTGAAACAAATCGAAGAAGTTCAACTCACCTTTTCTGCCTGAACTGCTGGGGCCTGAGGGCTTGTCAGTTACTGAACCTTTGAAACGAAAAAAAAAGATCAACTTCATATGCGGAGGCAGCAAAACAGAGGAAGAAAAAACCGAGGGCGTCATAATCCTCACCTACATGCAAACTAAACTCAAAGGAGAGAATTAATAGGCAATAAAAAAACCTGTGTTTAAAAATCAATAGATTATCTAATATATTTCAAAACCTTTCAATGCTCACTTTGAGAAGTCCTAGGGGTGTTCCTTAGAATCCTTAATAACACCATCAGAACTGATCTGGGGTGAATAATACGTTTACATCACATTTCCTCCTCCTTCTTCACAAGGGATATTAATCTAACCACTATACCTTAAAAAAGTGAATATTGCCATTAAGATGAGTGAAGAGGTCCTTGTATCACAGTCTCACAATGCAATTGCCACATCTGGTTTATTCTTTTTAAAATGCTCCGTTAAATACTAGATGTAAAAAAGCCAAACATGTCTTCAATAAACTGAAGCAGGAAGGAAGCCAACAGTTTGTCAAAGACATTGAATCCATAGTCAAACACTTCCAGCACTGACTGTTATCAGCAGCCCTGCTAAATACCTTTTCCCATCATTTCAAGATGTGTGTTCTTTTTCTGGTTCATAAGCTTTTTTGTTTTATTCATTTGCTAACAGGTAGAGATATCTGTTCAGCTCATCATCCCTGCAATGGATAAAGGAATAACCATGCATCATGCCACAAGACCACTTTTCTCTGCAAGGCTGTAAATTCCTCATTCCACGATTACTCTTAAAATGCATGAAATCCGCTCTATAAATACAATGAGTGAAATGTCTCCCCTCACTTCCCCCAGCAAATCCACTGCCAGTGACCTTGGGCCAATAACCTTTACATAATTTCAGCAGTGCTGTGGTCAGTTCACTGGTACTTACACCCAGATGGAGTCTGGCCCTGTTTGTGGGGACGGCACAGGAATGTAGCACTGGCAAAATGCCATTTCAGCGCCAGCTGCTTGGGTTCAATTCCACTGCTGCCCACAACGAGCTTCTCCATAACTGCATGGGTTTCCTGCACATGATCTAGCTTTCTGCCACATTTCACAGACGTACAGGTTAGTACATTAATTGGTCACATGGCTGTAATTGAGTGGTGTGGGCTCATTGGGCCTGTTGCTATGCTGAATCTCTAAATAAGTAAATACTTATTCATTAAGCAGAAGGATTTCCTCTATCCTCTTGACCTATACCTCTCAGTGCATATCTTACACCTATCAGCCCTCCAAAGAAACTCACCTAACTTTTCCAACATCTCCAGGAGGACCAGATGGCATTAGAGCTAAAAATGAGACCTTGGCTTTCAGGAACCAAGTGAAGAAGTATTTCTACACACTATCAGTGGCTGAAATTTGGAAGAGATGCTAATTCTAAAGCTGGAATTGTTAGGATTTTGCTAACCTAAGATGTTGAGGTTGAAGTACGAGGGGTGATGGGGCAAAGAGAGTAAACAAAAAGCATTTTGTATATTGTGGAACAAACCTTGTAGATATAAACACCAGTTATTAAACAGAATGAGTGGAAATACCCAATCGTGAGCATTGTACCTTATACGCTGCATGGCAGCACAAAACTGGTTCCTCCAGAGTATCTCGTGACAGCTGCTGCTGTGTATGGTAAAAACGTACTGAAAGAGTTTAACAACTGAAGAAATTAGAATCAGCCAACAATGGTTCTCCACTCTTTAAAAGCAGGAACACTAGAACATCTATACAAGTGGAAGTTAAAATCATTACAGAGGAAAGGATAAATGCATAGATCAATTGAAAGGCATCACTCTGAATGGGGCTCGTTCTGAGTTTACCGGAGCAAACATAAGCATACACAGATATCCATTATTCCTTGAATAAGTGACAGTGAACTCTCCAGCAATTGCACAGTACCTGAACACACTGGTGTTTGGTTTTTAACCGAAGATCCACTCACTGGCTTTCCATCGGGAGTAACACACCAACAATACCCTGTGAACGTGTGGCACTGCACCTGTTCAGACAAAAGGGTCACTTCAGTTACTGAGGCACCGAGTCTGCACCTCGGCCATTCTGGACAGATTTGACGGCGGGTGGGGGAGGGCTGTGGTGCAGGAAAGGCAACTTCAAAGTGTAATCAGCTTGGCACTACAGCTAACGTGTTCTCAGTACCACGCTCCCTCTCTGCATTCACCTGCAGCTCTACAATTCCCCGTGAATTAAAACAGTTCTTCCACGCCACCATTGTGAACATCCCAACTTTCAGTCCCCTTCTTCACCGCATTTAAGTTACATCTGACTCCATTTACACTGATAACTCCATGCCTTTCTCTTGCAGGCAAGGCTAGTACACGTTACGCACACGTGGTGGCTAGCAAAGCTGCTGCCTCACGGTGCCAGGGACACGAGTTCAATCCTCACCTCCTGTGCTCTCCGAGTACATTGACCCCCGTCACCTAGTGGGGTGCCTGCAAGATAATGTGGCTCCTCCCCACACCACAAAGACACTTTGGGAGGCGACTGTGGGCAACTGTAAATTGTTCCTTCTGTAGTTGAGTGATCTTGGGGAAATGCTCAGGTGACGGGAAAGTGGCAGGATTCGAATGGGATGAATGGAAATGGGTGGTTTACATTGCGTACTTGCACCTGGACATTCATGGGGCAGAGAGTACAGCCAACCACCAGTCCTTTTTAGCAAAGGGACATACATCGACATGAGCTCTTGAGTGAGTTACTGCAGGGCTGCAGTACCTGCAATACCATAATCCCACCACAAGGGCTTCACTTCAGGATGATGAGGGGAGAATATTCCTTAGAATAAATATATGCTTAGATGTACCCTTAAGTCTCGAAGTTGGCAAGATATCACCCTATTTTGTTTCTCAATCCATTGCAAGTACTCATCACAAGGCACACATCTTTCTCCATCCATTGTGTACAATCGAACACCTTTCATTGTGTACAGTAAAAGGTGGTTGACTCAAGTAGCGTTGCCAGGCTTAAAGGGAGGCTTAAGAGTGCTGGTGCTTGGAGTAGGCCTTGACCATCCCGTACTGGGAGGAGTTTATCCCTAGTACCATATCAGATGCATTGTCAGTACCACAGTCTCGAAGCACGGTCTCAAGACAGGGATTATTATAATGTATTCTGGGAAGAAAAAACAGGATTTCAGGCAAATGGGCATGTGATCATTGATAGAATCATAGAGTGATGCAGCACAGGAACTCACCCATGCCAACCGAGGTGCATGCCTAAGCTAGCCTCATCTGCCTGCATTCAGCCCACATCCATTCAAACCACAAACCTGTCCAAAAAAGTATTTTTCTTAACACTGCAAATGCACCCACTTTTACCATTTCCTCTTGCACAAGGAGAAGATGGGATGAGAATGCGGCAAAAGCAGAGCAGAGGTCGGGGGTGTGTCTCTGGGATCGACACTCGGTGAGAAGGGGAATCAAGATGCCATTGGGACAGCCAGGGTCCCATCTCCATTTCAGATCCATTAAATCTCCATCTTCAACTCGTGTCCTTTGCTACACTGGACCCTCATTTCCACCACACAGCAGACTAAAACCTACTAGCAACCAGAATTGCAACACACAAAACACTGGATGGATTGAGCAGGTTAGGCTGCACCAATGGAGGAAACTGGACAGTCAACATTTTGGGCCAAGACCTTTCATGCGAAGTATTCCAGCATCTGCAGCCTCTTGTGTTTCCAACAGATATTTAGTGCACGCCAACAATCCAGATCAGACCCAATTGCAACGGATCACTGCCATTTGAGAATTTCCAAACTCATGACCACTTCCCTTAAACAGAAACAATTAAGCATGGTTAACAGAAGTCAGAAACAGAATCAAACTATGCACACATGCGTGCATTGACACAATAATAGATGGAAGCTCATGAATCTGGAAGGTCTGGTAAAAACAACAAAAGGCAGAGCAAATAATAAAAACATAGAAACGTAGAAAACCTACAGCACAATACAGGCCCTTTTACCCACAAAGCCGTGCCAAACATATCCCTACCTTAGAACTACCTAGGCTTACCCATAGCCCTCTATTTTTCTAAGCTCCATGTATCCATCCAGGAGTCTCTTAAAAGACCCTATCGTTTCCACCTTCACCACCACTCCCGGCAGTGCATTCCACTCACCACTCTCTGCGTAAAAAACTTACCCCTGACATCTCCTCTGTATCTACTTCCAAGCACCTTAAAACCATGCCCTCTCGTGTTAGCTATTTCAGCCCTGGGAACATGCCTCTAACTATCCACACGATCAATGCCTCTCATTATCTTGTACACCTCTATCAGGTCACCTCTCATCCTCTGTTGCTCCAAGGAGAAAAGGCCGAGTTCACTCAATCTATTCTCATAAGGCATGCTCCCCCATCCAGGCAACATCCTTGTTAATCTATTTCTATGGTTTCCACATCCTTCCTGTAGTGAGGCAACCAAAACTGAGCACAGTACTCCAAGTGAGGTCTGACCAGGGTCCTATATAGCTGCAACATTACCTCTTGGCTCTTAAACTCAATCCCATGATTGATGAAGGCCAATGCACTGTATGCCTTCTTAACCACAGAGTCAATCTGTGTGGCAGCTTTGAGTGTCCTATGGACTCGGACCCCAAGATCCCTCTGATCCTCCACACTGCCAAGAGTCTTACCATTAATACTATATTCTGCCATCATATTTGACCTACCAAAATGAACCACCTTACAGTTACCTGGGTTGAACTCTATCTACCACTTCTCAGCCCAGTTTTGCATCCTATCAATGTCCCGCTGTAACCTCTGACAGCCCTCCATACTATCCACAACACCTCCAACCTTTGTGTCATCAGCAAACTTACTAACCCATCCCTCCACTTCCTCATCCAGGTCATTTATAAAAATCACAAAGAGTAGGGGCCCCAGAACAGATCACTGAGGCACACCACTGGTCACCAAATAATGACAAAAAAATGAAAATAAATTTGCAAGAAATATTAAAAGTGAATGCACTTGTAAAAATATTTACTGTGAAGGGGAAAATGAGCCCACTGGAGAGAGATACTGATAATGTCATCTCGGTGCATAATAAGTGCTACAGTGATATTTGCTACAATAGTGCTTTGAAGTAGTTTTCACTGTACAAAAAGATGACACAAGACCGGCTCTACAAATACATTTGAAAGTCAGAAGGAAGAATTTGAGAATTCAGGCAAATTTTGAAGAAAACGTTAATGAAGAACATAATGGATCTAGATCCTATTTGCTCCAAGAGGACCACAACCTCCCTGTGGGTTAGAGGCTTGTGTCCCTCGATGATCTGGAGAGCTCTGCTGGCTGTGGTCAGGGCTTTATGCTTCGGGTCTCGGTAGGATCCCCCATGTCAAACAAGTCAAAAGGTAGAGGACAGACTAAGAGGGGTCCATGTTGGGAATGGCCAGGGTGTGGGACAGGTGGCAGAGAAGGAGTGCCAGGAGTGGGGGGGGGGGGGGTGAGTAGTGCAGGTGCAGAGACACCCAGCCCTGAGACACCAGGCAAGGTCATTTGATACCTAACAACTGGTTTATTGATCATTACAGAATGTCTCTCTGGCTCTTATTATTATCTGAACAGATAATAGGCAGATTGTTAGCTGAACGGTGCAGAGTTAGGTAAGGGAGAAATACAAAGAGATCTAGGAGTCCTTGTTCATCAGTCACTGAAGGTGAATGAGCAAGTGCAGCAGGCAGTGATGAAGGCTAATGGAATGTTGGCCTTTATTACAAAGGGAATTGAGTACAAGAGCAAGGAAATCCTTTTGCATTTGTACAGGGCCCTGGTGAGACCACACCTGGAGTATTGTGTACAGTTTTGGTCTCCAGGGTTAAGGAAGGACATCCTGGCTGTAGGGGAAGTGCAGCGTAGATTCACGAGGTTAATTCCTGGGATGTCCGGACCGTCTCACACAGAGGTTAGAGAGACTGGGCTTGTACACACTGGAATTAAGGAGATTGAGAGGGGATCTGATTGCAACATATAAGATTATTATGGGATTGGACAAGATAGAGGCACGAAATATGTTCCAGATGCTGGGAGAGTCCAGTACCAGAGGGCATAGTTTGAGAATAAGAGGTAGGTCATTTAGGACAGAGTTAAGGAAAAACTTTTTCTCCCAGAGAGTTGTGGGGGTCTGGAATGCACTGCCTTGGAAGGCAGTGGAGGCCAATTCTCTGGATGTTTTCAAGAAGGAGCTAGATAGGTATCATATGGATAGGGGAATCAAGGGATATGGGGACAAGGTACCGGGTATTGATAGTAGATGATCAGCCATGATCTTAGAATGGCGGTGCAGGCTCGAGGGGTCAAATGGTCTACTTCTGCACCTATTGTCTATTGTCTTCCCACTCCCTCCCCTCTCCTACCCTGATTCCCCTCTCCTTGCCCTCTTCCCACTGACAGTCCACAATACAGACCCATATCAGAATCACGTTCATCCTCTCTCACATATGTCATGAAATTTGATTTTTTTTTGCAGCAGCAATATAGTGCAATTCATAAAATGACTACAATTTTGTGCAAAAGCCTTAGGCACCCTAACTATATATATGCAGCCTAAGACTTTTGCACAGTACTATACACCTGAGTGTGATAGTATCACCGAGTTTCCATCAGAGGCTTGCATATCTGACAGCAGTGAAAACTGAGAGGAAGCTACTGACACGATGAAAACTGCTAGAGATGGAGAACCTTCATTGTGGCCCTAAACACCAGCAGCGTAACAGACAGTACGTGTAAGTGTGGTCTTGTTTGGGCTATTCTATGTAATAACTTGGGAAATTGCAGATGTTTTAGACATTATATTCCAAAGTTCTCTGGAATCAGAAATATTACCACTTAAATTGACAAACTGAAGTCATCCTGGAGATCCTTATAAAGCATAATTGTGGGCCTCTGAGTTTAATATTAAGGAAAGATACTTAAAATCTGTAATGAAAACTATTGAGCTCTTAGAGATGTATTATTTTACCAAAGAGCTAGCATGAATTTGCTATGGGTAAGTCCTGTTAGTCAATTTTTGAAGTGGGCACAAGCAATATCAATAGAGAACTTACACAAACAAGAGAAAGTCTGCAGATGCTGGAAATCAAAGCAGCACACACAAAACGCTGGAGGAACTCAGCAGGCCAGGCAGCAACTATGGGAAGGAGTACAGTCGACGTTTCAGGATGAGACCCTTCAACAGGACCCTCATACAATAGAGTAGTTTTTATGGATGTTGTCTATTTTGGAATTTAAGTGGCCAGGTTCCATGTAAGAGATTGTGAAAATCTTAAGTCCTTAGAATTAACATTCCGACTTTAATCGAAGAAAAAAACATTGACTAGAAATGATTTCTGTGGCAGAATTGACAAGATTTTATGAGGAAGGTATACTGGTTTGTTATTGTCATGTGGAACCACGTACAGTAAAAAAAACTTGTCTTGCACACTGGTCATTCAGATCATTCATGACATCAGTGTAAAACAGTAACAGAGTGCAGAATAAAGGGTCACAGTTACAGAGAAAGTGCAGCGCGGGTAGATGGTTAGTGCAAGGTCAATGCAAGGTAGATTGTGAGGTTAAGAGTACATGTTATTGTACTGGAGAGCCAGTCAATGGTCTTATAACAATGGGATAGAAGCTGTCCTTGAGCCTGATGGTACATGCTCTCTGGGTTTTGTATCTTCTGCCTGATGAGTGAGATGAGAAGAGGGGATTTCCGGTGTGAGTGGAGTCTTTGATTAAGTTGGCTGCTTTACTGAGGCAGTGAGAAGTATAGACAAGGTCCATTTTTCTTAGATGTAGTGATCTATGTCCAGAACACTCTGCAGTTTCCTGTGTTTATGGGCACAGCAGTTGCCCCATCAAGCCACAATGCACCTGGATAAGATGGCTTCTATGGTGAATCAATGGGCCTAAGGGGAACATGCTAAATTTCTTTAGCCACCCGAAGAAGTAGGAGCACTGGAGAGCCTTGATGGCCATAGCAACTACGTGACTGGATCAGGACAGGCTACTACAGCACTGCCCCACTTTGTGACGTCAATGACTGCCTCTTTAGTTTTGCTGACATTGAGGGAAAGATGGTTGTCATGATACCATGTCACAAGGCTTTCCGTATCCTTCTTGTACTGCATGATCTGAATTACAACCCACTACAAAGGTATCATCTGCAAACTTGAAGTTAGAATTAGAGCAGAATCTGGTCATGTAGTCAAACTCATAAGCTTTTTAAAGAAATCTAATGAAATGGTAAATGGATTCAATTGGACACTTACAAAGGAAAAGTCTATTTCCTCTCCAGCAGAATCAGGATATAATCCTAAATTCTTGTCTTAAAACACCCAATTCTTTACCACACCCAACAACCCAACTCAAAGCTTGGGACTATGCCCCACAGACCACAACCACCCTCCTCAAAATCAATAGAATTACCCTGTATCTGCTCCTGTCAGCTGCCCAAAATATCTTAAATTTTTACTGAATCACCGCATTGTCCTGAATGGAGGTGGGGGAGGAGATGAACATCCTTCCAGGTGAGGCAACACTTCACCTGCAAATCTGCTGGGGTCATCCATTGTGTCTGATGCTCCAATGCCACCTCCTCTACATAGGTGAGACCATCATAAATTGGGGGAAATGCTTCATCAAGCACCTCCACTCCATTCGCCACAAGCAGAACCTCCCAAAAGCCAAACATTTTAATGCCAATCCCCATTCCGATGTGCTGATCTGGCCCGCTTTGGTGCAAGATGAATTCACCCTCAGGGTGGAGGAGCAACACCTTATTTCCATCTGAGTAGCCTCCAACCTGATGGCATGAATATCAACTTCTCCTTCTGGTAAGATAAAGTTCCCTCCCCCCCCCCCCCCCTTCGTCTATCCCCTACTCTGGCCTCTCATCTCTTCTCAGCTGCCTATCACCTCCTGCCTTCCCTTTCTCCTATAGACCACGCTCCCCTCTTATCAGATTCCTTTCTCTCCAGCCCTTTATCTTTCCAACCCACCCGGTTTCACCTATCACCTTCTAGATCCTACCACCCTCCCACTTTTTTATTCTAACATCTTCCCCCTTCCTACTCAGCCCTGACAAAGGGCTTCGGCCCAAAATGTTGACTGTATTCCTTTCCATAGATGCTGCCTGATCTGCTGCGTTCCTCCAGCATTTTGTGGGTGTTGCTCTGGACTTCCAGCATCTGCAGATTTTCTCATGTTTGTGATACAGCCACTCCCTCTGTTCCAGTGGGAATGCACATTCCCTCTGTGACCAGGAGGACTTCACCTGGGGTGGTCCAGTTTCCAAAGCATGCAAGCTAGTAGGTTAACTGCCACTGGAAAGTGCCCTTATCGTGTCGGTGAGTGGCAAAATCCAGGGTCTGTCAATGGGAAAGAGGTGATAACAAACATTCCTGCCCAGTGGAAAATAGGACAGTCAAATCTGAAAAATGGATCGTTGCCATGGCAGTGACAGGAGCTAGCTTGCAACTTTCTTCCAGACAACAGCTCTCCACCCTGGAACGTTCAATGCTCCCATATGCCTAGGTGGCCAAAACTGGTTTCCAACAGCCTGCATCTCAAGCAAATCATTTTAAGTTGACAAAAAAAAAACAGAGCCTGGGAGATGCATTCACGTCGCCAATCTTCAGCAGTTTCCAATAAAGTTGTCAGACTCCCAGTGAGTGAAACCACTCGGGTGACTCACTCTGCAGGAGCTGGAAAAATCATTGGTGCGGTTTAATTGTGCTGTAACCGTTTTGCAAAGGTCGTAGGGATGATTCAGGATGGAATATGAAACCTAAGTACTCGGGAAAGACAGAGAGTCAGGTGATGAGTAGAGCAATACAGTTCCATAGTGGGCCCCTTGTTTTCCAGCTGAATACAGACAGCACTAAACCAGGGAGGGCAAAACCATAGGAGGACTTCGCCCTGTTATTGACTGTACTCATGAATCAGAGCTGAGGCAGCTAAAAAGGAAATGTGCAATGAGTGGTACAGAGTTAGCAGAGTTAGGTCAAGAGTAGGACTCTCTGCAATCATTGGGAATGGACGAGCAGGTTATAAACCGCTCGTTTCATACTTGCCAAAAGGCAGCATGGTCTTGTGTAAATCTGGCAAGCAGGAAATAATTCAATAGCCATTCTAGAGTCATCAAGGTTTGTTCCTGACTTTAAACAGCACTGAAACTGAGGGGAGTGCCATTCACCTGCGCTAGCTTATCTCCCTCAACTGGGTGTGGTGGACCCTTGGGTGGGTTTGGGCAGCAACAATAAGGGGCATCTATGCAAGATTTGATGAAATTTGGTTGGACATCAGTTGGAACACATTGGGTACATTTTTCCATTGACAGACCGCCATGCTTCAATATGGATGCACAATTAAAGTGCACAGCGAGGGTCATTCATGATTTCTTAAAATTCAATGTTAAATTCCGAAAATTAAAAGATTGCATGGTGGGCGGGGGGGGGGGGGGGGGGCTGGTGACTCTGCTAGCATGGTTGAGTGGGGGGGGGGGGGTCGATGCTTTTGCTGCTGTTTGTGTGAGTGGAGGGGATCTTTGGAGCTTCCATGTTTCTATAATTTGTTTTATGGGGTTTCTGTTTCGTGGATGTCTGTGACGAGTACAAATTTCAGGTGGTATTCTGTACCATACTCTGATGTTTAAAGTACGTTTGAATATTTGAACTTCTTAAAAGGATGATTCTCCTGAAATGCTTGAATTAAAAGGATATTCCATAATGTAAATCCAGTCGTTTTGTCTGCTTGAGGGATAAAAACTTGAAGTATTCCACTCTATCCCACACCCACCCCCCCCCCCCCCCCGCCACCAATCCAAATGTTACTGGAGATATCAAATCCACCATCTTATATGCTGCAGATGTTTTGTTTTAAAGAGATTACATTATGAAATAAGTTATAAGTTGAAGGTGAAGATGAGCCCCGCCAATGGTAAACAGACTCGAGGGGTTGAATGGTTGTATCCTGCTCCAAAGTTCCTTCACGTGAGGGTAAGAGAATATTACACATGCGCTTCAGTAAAGAAATGAAACCAGGTAAACAAAAATATTTAATGGCCAAAAAAAAATCATAGAAATATTTAACATTCAATCTGGACAATGAAGATCAGAATACTTCTAATGATTTTCAAGAATAGTCAACATTTCTAAATTATTAAGGGCTCCACCAAGTTTGGATAGTGGACTCAAAGACTCTAGGGGACTGAATGGTGGTCAGTTATATATGAGATTAACCAAATTCCTGGTCTTAATTTTTTTTATGTACTAAAAAATCATTCCTTCTCACATGATCTAGTCAGAGTTGTTTATGAGAATCACTCACTGGCATGGCCAAAAAGACATTACTGCTTCGAAATACTCCAGTTAAGAGCAGTCTTTTCTCAAAAGCACAGAGTAAAAATATCCAAACAAGTCTCCCTAGGATTCAAAAAATATGAAAATGTTAACTAGAAATGTCAGCTAATTGCACTGACAAATTAAGGTATCCAGTTTCACAATCTTGAACAAATTCTGGCAAGAACCAGCAGGGCAGTACCATTAAAAAATAATCCTCAAATTCTTAGTACATTGATCGATGTTTATTCCCAGGACAACTAGATCAAATACAGAAAGCTGAAAGACAGACAAAAGATCATATTTCTCATTACTCATGTGTCTAGATTAACTCTCTGGAGGTTTTATAAGTGTGGTGATGAAGCAGAATGGATCTTATTCAGTTACCTGCTCGAGCTCCACAACCCTATGAGGTAACTACTCTCTTCCAATTCTAATCTCAATTACCTCCAAGTTTAATTCAGCTGCAAAGACCCCAAGTCCCAAACCTTTCTTACTTTTCTTTTCCTTTAAGATACATTTCAAAATGTTCTTTCTCAAGCAAACATTTGATGACCTGTTTTACTGTTTTCTTATTTGGCCCTCTCCCAGTTTCTCTCTGATAAAGTTCACGTACAGCACCTCATCACATCACCTCTGTTGAAAGGTGCAATGCAAACACCGGTTGTTTTTGTTGCCACTTCAGTGCAGCGCCAGTCATGTCCCTGACATGTTGCTGCCTTCAGCCATTCCAACCTTGTTCAAATTTCATGATTTTCCAGTCTCTCTTCACACATGTCACCTACTTCATCCACTCTTTATTCTTTCTCCATACCCTTTAAATACTTGGGGTCTCTCGTCTTGGGCCTTTTAAAGCCTTGTGCAGGCTGCTTTAAGTGGTCAAGTAATTTGTGCCAAAGAGTTCCACACAAATCACCTTTTGCAGAACAATAACATTAGTCTCTTCTCGAATTCTTTGTGATTACCTTGAATTTCTGACTACTGCCTCCAGCAGATCACTAGTCATTCGACTGCAACACTTTGTAGTCTTTTTGCCGTCAACTTAACCTTCAGTGCTCCTGTGGGGCAAGCACTACCTTCTCAAATTTCTCTTCAAACTCTTCTTTCATAGCAACATCCTAGTTACATACACAGGACATTTTTCATTTCTTTGACATCACCATACCACCAAAACTACATACAAAATTCAACTGCAACCTACAGTCACGCACCATTTCTTATAACAACACAGTAAATCGCCACTCAGCCTCCTGGGTCCATACCCATGGGGAAAGTATACAGCAAATGGCAGGACACCCAACAACACTGATGTACAGCACAGGCTACACTTGGAGTTGTGCATGTATTTCTGATTGCCCCTTTTTAGGAAGGACGCAGAGGATTTGGAAAGGGTGCAGAAGACATTTACCAGGATGGGTCTGAGCTATTAGGAGCACCCATAACATCATAAAATATAGGAGCAGAATTAGGCCATTTGGGCCATTAAGTCTGTGTCAATTGATCATGGCTGATTTATTACCGTTCTCAGCCCCTGCCTTCTACACAGAACCTCTGATGCCTGCAAATTTGAATTGCTTTCTCTTGAATGCCAGCGGCTGAGGGAAGACCTGGTGGAAGTTTATAGAATTATGAGGGACACAGAAGCGGTGGACAGACCAGACCAGCTGACATCATTGGTGCACAATTGAGTGTTATTTCTGCCGAGTGCTCTCATTTATATTGATCCGACTCATTGTTCTGATTGGTTGGCTGTCGCACTAGCCGCAAGTCTCCGCTGGGTCCCGGCCAGCCAGATAGCTCAGTGTCTCTGCTGATCCATAACCCTGGCTATCGGTCATTGTGAGCGTTGGTTTCTCAGGTGTCCAACTGATGATGCGCTCTTATGTCAACTCGACTAGCGATGAAACGTTTGCAACCTAATTTCCAAGCTCAGCGAATAATCCTACAAACCGGCAACTACCTCAGCTTCCAATCTTCTCTCTGATTTCAAAGAAGGCATACAGATTTAGGGGAGGATGGAATGTTTGAAGAAAATATGCATTGCAGATTTTTTCTCCTTCACAAGAGAGTGCCTCATGCATGTCCATCCATTTTCTTTGCCACTTTCCTGAGGTCAGGGTCAAACCAGAAACCCAGGAATTGTGAGACAGTGGTGCTAACCACTCCCTATTCAACATCACTTCCTTTCTGTTGCAACTGTAATCGCCAACGTCCCTCCAATGTAATAGGCAAAATCTAAGAGTAACCCGCACAAAATGCTGGAGGAACTCTGCAGGTCTGGCAGCATCTACAGAAAGGAGTAAACAGTCGACATTTCAAGCCGAGACCCTTCTCCAGGACTGAGAAGAAAGGGGTAGATGCCAGAATAAAAAGAGGGAGGGAGAGGAGAGACAATAGCTGGAAGGTGTCAGGTGAAGACTGGCGGGTGGGAAAGGTCACAGACCAGAGAAGAAAGAATTTGATGGGAGAGGAGAGTGGACAATAGGAGGAGGGGACACAGGAGGAAATAATAGGCGGGTGTGAAGAAGTAAAAGGTCAGAGAAGGGTAGAGAGGAAGGGTGGATGGGCAGGGAATTTTGTTTATGAGATGGAGAAATTGAAATTCATGCCATCAGGTTGGAGGGTACCGAGACACAATATAAAGTGTTATTCCACCACCCTGAGGGTAGCCTCATCTTGGCACGAGAAGAGGCCATGGACCAATGTGTCAGAACGGGAATGGGAATCGGAATTAAAATGTTTGGCCGCCGGGAAGTCTCGCTTGTGGCGGATGGTGCGGGGGTGCTCGATGAAGCGCTCCCCCAATTCTCAACGGGTCTCACCAATGTAAGGGAGGCCGCATCGGGAGCACCGGACGCAATACATGACCTGCAGGTGAAGTGTTACCTCACCTGGAAGGACTGCTTGGGGCCCTGAATGGAGGTGAGGGAGAAGGTAAATGGGCAGGTGTAGCACTTGGGCCGCCTGCAGGGATACGTGCTTTGGAGAGAGATTAGTGGGAGAGACGAATGGACAAGGGAATTGCAGAGGGAGTGATCCCGTTGAATAGCAGAGAGTGGGGAGGGACGGTGAGGTAAAAATATTATTAGTGGTTGTCTAATCTGCATAATCTAAGAGTACTCAGTTGATGACAGCCTTGCTCCTTTGAATACTGAATTCATGAGGCACCTTTCCCCACTGAGGTGAATAATACACAGGTTGGTATCCAAGATCAGATCGCCTGTCTGCCCAATCACATCTATGGGAAGATCAATACAGAAAGTAACAATGGGGAACTGCAAGGCTGCACACAACCAACGTGATGAATGGTTTCAGCAGTCTCTGACATGTTACACAGCAAACTGTCCTCGTGTAGCTCTTGAAGTCTATGGGCTTGAACCGGAATGCACTCCCCAACAGTCCCAATCTTACCATCCTGCGCTATATAAAAGAATCTCACAGCAAACTTCAAACTGGCCCAGAGTGTTGCATGAGACATATCACAATGTGGCAGAACAGGCAGGAATTGTTTTTAAATATGCCCGTCAAAAAAAGCCCAATGCCTTGTTGATGCAGAACTTAAATGTGAGAGTCTTTGTCAGCGTGCCATGCTTGTAACAGTAGTGCATTCCTCATAAATAAAACTGCCATTCACTATTCGGCTGCACCTTCCTTTTTCCCCAAGTCTTTGCAGCATTTTCAGTCGAACACCTTACTGGCAGAATATCCTTAGTTATGAAGCACGAGACAAACTGTGCAGTCAGAGTCTAGCCAACAATGTTTTCTGTGGTTATTCGGGTTCAGGGGTCCAGATGTTCCCGTGATTGCAGAGTCCTGGTCCATTTGCTCAGGATAAAGATGCCGCTCATGGCCGCATGCACCAGGATCTGGACAACGTGCAGCCTTGGGCTGATAGAGTGGTAAGTATCACAACTGCCAGGAAATAACCTTCAACAGCAAAAAAGAAAACTAGCTACAGTAGATGCTGGAAAGACTCAGCTGGTCAAGCAGCACCTGCGGAGAGGGAAGTGGTTACCGTTTCAGAGTACGGCATTTCTATCTGATAAACCATTTGCAATTTCCAGCATTTACTTTTCTTATTCTGGATTTCTGGTATTTGCATTTTTAAGCTTTCAAAATATATCACATAAAAACATAAATGCAGTGGCTACAAACAGTCTGGATATCTAGTAACACCTCCTGATGCTCTACAATCTTTTCCCATCATCTTCCCTCCTCACCATCAGTAGTACCTACAGGAGGCACTGATCAAGAAGGGAACATCCATCATCATCCAAGCCATGCTATCTTCTCACAACTACCATCAGGCAGAAAAGAGAACAGAGAACATAGAAATCCACAGCACATTACAGACCCTTCGGCCCACGATGTTGTGCCAACCACATAACCTACTCTGGAAACTGCCTAGAATTTCCCTACTGCATAGCCTTCTATTTTTCTAAGCTCCATGTACCAAGAGTCTCTTAAAAGACCCTATTGTATCCACCTCTACCAGAGTCACTGGCAGTGTATTCCATGCACCCATCACTCTCTGTGTGAAAAACTTGCTTCTGAAATCCCCCTTGTACCTACCTCTAAGCACTTTAAAATGATACCCTCACACATTAGCCATTTCAGCCCTGGGATAAAGCCTCCACACAATCAATGCCCCTCATCGTCTTATACACCTCTGTTTCATCCTCTCTCGTGCCAAGGAGAAAAAGCCAAGTTTACTCAACCTATTCTCATAAGGCATGCTCTCCAATCCAGGCAACATCCTTGTAACTTTCCTCTGCATTCTCTCTATAGTATCCATATCTTTCCTGCTGAAGGGGTTTGGCCTGAAATGTTGACTGCATTCTTTTCCATAGATGCTGCCTGGCCTGTTGAGTTCCTCCAGCATTTTGTGTGTGTTGCTCATATCCTTCCTGTAGTGAGGAGACTGGATCTGAACACAGTGCTCCAAGTGGGGTCTAACTAAGGTCTTATATAGCTGCAACATTACCTCATGGCTCTTGAACTCAATCCCATGGTTAATGAAGGCTATCACACCATAAGCCTTCTTAACTATGCTGTCAACCTGCGCGGCAGCTTTGAGTGTTCTATGGACACGGATCCCAAGATCTCACTGATCCTTCACACTGCCAACAGACTTACCATTAATATTATATTCTGTCTTCAAATTTGACCTACTGAAATGAACCGCTTCACACTTATCTGGATTGAACTCCATCTGCCACTTCTCAGCCCAGTTCTGAATCCAAATGATGACCCACTGTAATCTCTGACATCCTTCCAGACTATCCACAACACCTCCAACCTTTACGTCATCAGCAAACTTACTAACCCGCCCTTCTACTTCCTCATCCAGGTCATTTATAAAAATCACAAAGAGGAGGGGTCCCAGAACAGATCCCTGAGACACACCACGGGTCATCAACCTCCATGCAGAATATGAACCATCTACATCCAAACAACACACACAAAATGCTGAGGGAGCCCAGCAGGCCAGGCAGCATGTCTGGAAAAGAGTACAGTCAACTTTCAGGTCCTGCCGAAGGGTCTTGGCCCAAAACGTGGACTGTTCGTTTTTCCAGGATGCTGCCTGGCCTGTACATTCCAATGATTAAAAAGTAGCCTATGAAATAGTCAAGTTCAGTGTCATTATACAGGCTGTAGAGAAACTTCCAGAAAAATACAGAATTGGCTATACTACAATTACTGAAATATCACTGAACAATTCCACATATATACAGTCCTAGGCACATTTATATAGCTAGGGTGCCCAAAATTTTTGCACAGTAATTTGTCAAAGCGGAGCAGAGAGCAAGTTTGTAAATCTGGCAGAAGCAAAGGATGTTGGGAATGGTGAGCGTGGAGCACTGTGGGAGGGGTGTGGGACAGGTGGCAGAGAAGGAGAGCCAGGGGTGGGGTTTGGCACAGGTGCAGACACACCCAGCCCTGGCACACCAGGCAAGGTCATCTGATTCCAAACAACTGGGTTATTGATCATTACAGACTGTCTCTCCGGTGCTTCCCACTCCCTCCCCTCTACTTTCCCTTTTTCCCAACCATGATTCCCCTGTCTCTTCACCCTTCCCATTCTCAGTCCACAATGGAGACTCATATCAGAATCAGGTTTATAATCACTCACATATGTGCCATGATTTTATTTTGTGCCCACTGTACAGTAAAATACATAAAATTACTACAGTACATTCTTAGGCACAGTATGTGTCTAAGACTTCTCGTATAAATATATAAGCAAGAAAGGGAAAAGTTAGACTATGACAAAAATAACAATTTTACCATCTAGTCTAACAACACACAGCACGGAGCAGGATGGGTATACTGCTGCTTTCATTTCACCTTGATGAGGTGGCCCTGTCACTGCCAACACCACATTCAGCATCACAATGATAAATTTGTTCACTCTAGTGCAGCTCTTGAATTATACTTTGTCACTGATCGTTTACTAATATTAATTTGTTAAAAGGAATAGGAAGCACCTTTATATAATGGCCAATCACAGCTCACACACTTGGTGAAGACACATATTCCACGAAGTAGTCATTCCCTGCACCACCAGCACGCAGTGGCTCTGGCTTTGGAAAGTTACCGAAGCTTCTACCAGATCACTTCCTGCTCTTGGGTGGTCAAGAGTAATAGAGGGGCATGGGAATACCACCACCAAACTCCCCAGTCCTACACCACCCTCAGAAATCACTGCTCCCTCAAGAAGAAACCCGACTCAGGTGGGCTATCAAGAAGAGAGAGCACCACCATCTTCTCACTGCTTGTTAAGATTAGGCCTTAACATTTGCCCATTCTCTGTGTCCGTGTGGGTTTCTTTGAGGCTCTTCTATTCCCTCCCATATCTAAAAGATGTGCTGGTTGGTAGTTTACTAGGTCACTGCAATTGCCTCTTGTATAGGTGAGTAGTAGAATTGGGGGAGGGATTGACTGAGAATGTGATGAGAATGAAAGATGGAATTAAAGTAGGATTATTGTAAATGGGTCAGTGTAGCCTCTGTTAGCAGGAGGGCCCAACTCTGCACCACAAGACTCCATGTATTTAGAAAGTTACTGTTCTTTTACTTAGTCTTGACCACATCCAATATTTTCTCACTAATATACTTCCTCAGGACTGACATTTCCACCAAAGCAGCCACAGAAATGAGTTTATATTACCTCATATAAACAACCACTTCCCTGCCCTCTGCTTGAGATTATGGACCCACAGAGACTGGCAAGGATACAAACTTGTCAACACAAAGTTTTTCCCTGCTCTTGGATGGATCTGCGGGTTCATATAACAGAGCAATCCCTCACAAAGCAACGTCTATTCTTCCTGAAAGATATCCTCCATCTGAAAGGTCTCAATGGCTTAAAATTCTACCATTAAGTTACTATTAAGTTCTATTATGGCTATTTGAATTATCGAGCATGCCTGCAGGAAAATGAATCTCAGGGTTGTATATGGTGACTATATGTACTTTGATGCTTTGAACTTGAACTAATTAAATGAAAAGATTCCCAAACCCAACAACAATAAATAAGAGAAACTATTTATAAGTCCCACATCAGGATTTGAGTAGTCACGACAGACTGGTACTCCAGTGCAATTAAGATTAGTCTTATGTGTCACATGTACATTGAAACATACAGTGAAATGGGCCATGTGTGTCAACAACCAACACAGTCCAAATATGCGCTGGGGACAGCCCAACGTGTCACCTTGTTTCCATCTGCAACATAGCATGCCGACGACTTACTAACCCTAAACCATAACGTGAGAGGAAACTGGGCCACTCAGAGAAAGCCCACATGATCACTGGGAGAATGTGATTGAACCTCGATCTTCAGTTGGAACCGTTAGAGCATTTCGCTAATATACCCCTGCAGTATTTTGTTATCTGATATTCCATTTTTCAAAAGTAATATGGAATTAAGTCAGACAAATGCTGTAGAATGTACAGAAAAATGTGGAAAAATGTTTTCCGTAAGACTCAGCATTATAACAAACTCGAAAGTTGGCTGATCATTCGTCACGTTTGTGCAAGACTTACAAGCGAGGAAATGCTCATGGGTTTTGCTTGTGCATTGCCTGTCATTATACACAGCACCTCTACTCAGACGGGTCAGACTAGAAACTTTGCAACAGTTGAAGGAGTTCAGGTAACTAGTAAGTTAATTCTGAATAGTGAAGTTGTGTTCACTTCATCGATTACATCAGCATTTGTTCTCACAATCTAGTTAGAAACATCTGATAGGTTTTAAACTGGGGGAAAAAGAAGGAAAATCCTACACCTTAAAATCAGTGGTTAACTTTTATTGTATTAGCAATAAAATCTTCACTTTCATCCAGTGTACAATATATAGAAAGGAAGTGTCGTGGTGGTGGTGATGAGACAGGATTTGCACATCTCAAAAATCTTCAGATTGTACTTCAATGGTCAAAGTTTATTATCAAAGTATGTAAACTTTATACAAGCTTGAGATTTGTCTCCTTACAGGCTGCAACAAAAACAAAGAACACCAATAAAAAAGAAAACCGTCGAACACCCAACGTACGTTGGAATAAAAACTAATTGTGCAAACAATGAAAGTAAGCAAATAACATTCAGAACTAAGTTCACAAAAGTGAGTTCACGACCACAGGCACATTGGTAAGAGAAAGACACAATAGTTGAGGAAGTAATAAATAAATAAAGACAAAATAAGCACACAAATATAAAGAGCCCAAGGGAAACATAACAATCTCCATTTACAGGTTGATGTGATAAAAAACTAAGGTGCTCATCAGAGTCCATACAATCTACTAAATGGTGCTTCTGATGGAAATTCACCAACCCAAAAACCTTTAACACCTTTACACTCCTATATGTGAGGAGACAGGCCTCTTCTCCACACTCCTCCCATTAGCTTACCTGAGCAAATGAGCCATCCTCGTTACACTCTGGAATGAACACCGGTTCCTGTGGTTTTTTGGCCTGTTCCTGTGCCTGCTGTGCCCTCTCTGTCCGACACTTGGTTGGGCCTGTTTCTGTAAAATGAGAGCAGGTTTTATTACTGTTGTATTTAGGGAATATTGTGATTCATCGGGATACTATCGGCTCTTCTCTTGCATGATCCCCTGGCCTCGGTCACAGCAATAGTGAAAACTGCTCCTTTAAAATGAGAAACCTCCATCCACCTATAAAGAAAGCTTCCAACCAAGTGCAAGTCGGAGCTGTTTTCTAAAAATTGCTTGCGTTGAAACAACACACAAGGAGATGCTGAACAGCTTCAGCACAGCTTGTATTTGTGAACATTTTGTCCAGGATCTTGAACTTGCAGGAATTTGAATATTGCTTGCACTAGCCATCATCAGCCAGTCAAAAACCTTGAGTACAAAAAACATATACCTTGTTGTGTGGCCCTGGGCACACTTTCCCACCTTCCCTTCCTATCACTGGAGGAACTGAAACTAACAAGGTGGTTAGATTTATAGTAGTGCCAATGGCAAGTCAAAAGTAGACCTGTTGTTGAGAAATTGCAGTAATTGGCCACCTCTCTTGACCCAAGTTTGCACAGAGAATGAAACTGCATCAGATGCAGCTTGCTTTCATTCCGGAGCAGCACCACTTTTCCCTCAGGTTCCCAAGAAACTGAACGGCACACTGCAACATAGCTACACTCAAGTCAAAGTCAGAATCCCACCCCAGGCAGGTAAATTTCTTTTTTTTTAAATAAAAAATAACATCTGCCTAAAGTGAAGGAAACACAATTCCAGCTCAGCACCATCAGGAGTCTGGTGATCCTGGACACAAATGGAAATGGCAGCGGAACCAACAGGATAATAAATGATCATGTCACTGCAGTGATCTTGCTGTTGAAATATAGAGGAGTGTCAAATGTGGTTCGCTTGATCCAAGAGCAAAATTCTCCAACTTCATCAGGACAAGCTGACCAAGGTCAGTATTCGTTCCCGAGCCAACACCCCGGCACTAAGGATGAAGTTATATTGGGCAGGCTACATTGTCTGCATGACAGACAGCAGACTCCCGAAACAGACATTCTTTCCTATATTCTGTCACTGGACATGACTACCAGGCAGAGAGAGAGGAAATGATTCAGGGTGTGCTCAAAGTTTCCTTGGAAAAGACAACATGCCTACTAACATCTGGGTTAAGGGGGTTATGCAAAACAATGAGAAGTTTTGATAGAGAAAGCAGGTAAAAATAATTCCTCGAACATGCAGTTTGGCAACCAGAGGTTGGAAGTTTGAAATAATTGGCAAAAGCAACAGTCAGGAAATGAAGAAAGGTTCTTTAAGATTTGTACATCTTACCTGATAGCTCAATGGAATCAGCTTCAATACAAACCAATTAAGCAATTAGTTATGTACACTACTTAACAAGGTTAATTTGTTTGAAGTTTGTGAGGAGAAAGGTGGGTCTCAAAGGGATGGCTGTGACAGTCAGGGATGTGACAGAGAGCGAATGGGCTCTCTATGCTCCAAAAGATTCTATCCTTTAGAAATTCATCAACTCTATTTTTGGAGCATTGAATAATCACCGTGTCTTGCCCCTGTGATATTCGAGTCCTCGGATTATGATCTTATATCACGATTGTAGGGCAAAAGCATGAGCAGAGGTTTTTTTGAGGTGAGTAACCCTGCCATATTTGCGAAACAACAGAGTCACGATGCTAGCTGTGTGAGTTTCAAGCAGCTGCTGACAGTTAACCAAGCAGCAACGATGGAAGCGTTTCAGCCCTTAAAGGGACCCTCTCTGAGGCAACCCAACAGCAACCGCCCAGCAGACAGGCAGGACGGCCATTGGAGGACAGCGGCACTGAAACACTGGTACATGAGCGTACCCAGGCAACAAGGAACCCTCGAGGTCTGAGAGTGGGGTAGGAGGCAGGACCATTCCAGTGGGAGTAAGGGCCCTGGCTCAGTGCCTGAAACTAATGCCATGATCTCTCAATTTCTCCTCGAGGATATGGACTCCAGCTGAAGCATTCAAACATACTGACAAACTTACACACCCATACATGGAGCTACTAATTTAGGAACGATGCTGAACAACATTCAGAGACAAGTAGCTACTGGGAGGGCGAGTGGTCAGGGAGCTGAGCCCTCTCCTCTTCAGCACCTTATGGCTGCTGAAGAAGCTCCTCCTCATGGGACAATCAGGCATCCCAGGCCCCAGCCAGAGCCACAGGGGAGAAGGCATGAACTTCCATGACAAGTGCATCACTTGATATCTGCTCTTCACCAACACATTGCACTGTGAAGCCTCAGAGTTGGCACATTGTTGTGTTAACCCGTTGGCACACCGGACCAGCCCCTCACAGAAACCCTGGACACTAATTACTTGTGCCCTGATACTTAACACTGCAGGGTTTCCTGGTGGATCTCTATGATAATTAGAGAATTATCTCTGATTTCACCAAGCTCAACAACCTGCTGAGGAGGCAGAAGGGTGGGGGGAGGACAGGATGGCGAGGACGAAGAAGATTTGGATATTAGTGGTGCTAATGCAGCAGGTGAGTGGATCAGTTTCCCAGATCTGAAGGCCCGAGGCTGGGCATCAAGAATTGCTTTGACTGAGCAGGCACGCTTACAACCCACATTCAACAAGTGGGAAGCATATCCACACTGGAGTTGTGAATGAATATCCAAATGATACTAAGAGTAACATGAAGAACACCAAAAAAAAAAGCAACTTTACCACCGACTTAATTCACAAGAACGACACCAGGGCTTTGGTTATGTGGAGAGACTAAAAAGGCTGAGATTGCTTGCAAAGGATGGTAGGAGACTTTTAAAGTGTTTAAAACTTCCGCAGATAGGGAGAAAACATGTCTAGCTGCAAGAGAGGCAGGAGATATGAGATAAATGGAAGAACCAGAGATTGGGAGAATGTTCTTATTAAAATAAAAGCATGTGTTCCAACCTGGAGTGAACTATGAGCAATCAAAGCAAGTTGTACTTTCTAAAAGGAAAGTAGGTATACACAGTAGGAAAACATCAAGGCCTCGGGGAAATTTTAAACAGTGCGAATGAGACAGGGTGCGAGCTGATGTTCGACTCCATTTCGCCACTAAAAGCATCCGTTAATCCCCAATTCAAGTGTCAAGGCAGATGTCCTGTTCCAGGGAAGTTGCCTGTGGAACTGTGGTGAACTGCCTGTCTGGACACGCTCCCTGCTGACTGCTCCTGTGGCTCCTCCCACAGACCCCTGTATAAAGGCGATTGAGGCCTGAGCCCGGCCTCTCAGTCTCCAGGATGTAGTATGGTGTTCACTCACTGCTTGTTCCTTCTTCCAGTCAATAAAAGCCGATATCTCGCCTTCATGTCTTAGAGTGAGTTATTGATGGTGCATCAGGAACATTTCTGCGAGATGATCTAATCCTCATCGTTCACTTTGCAGCAAAGCTTCCCCCCCACCCCCCATTCACTTACAGCAGGGATTCCCAACCTGGGGTCCACAGGCCCCTCGGTTTGTGACAGGGATCCATGGCGTAAAAATGTTTGAGAACCCCAACTACAATACTTGAGCATCACTGAACTTACTGACCATCCTCAGCTGCTCCTGGCAAACTCAACAGAGAATGACGTACCTTTACATCTGCCGCGGTGTGTGATCTCCAGTGTTGGATCCCGGCACTTGGCTCTCTGGAAGTCACACCTTGACTCGTACGTCCTGCCATCGGACACACAGAGAGGCTTCAGCTGGGAACTGGAACAGTGTACATTGCACTCCAGGTCTTGATCACGGTCTCCTATTAAAAACTGAAAACAAAAAAATTCTGTACTATATTAAAAATTGTGACATAACCTTAAAAGGAACACATTCATCTGTTGACAAGCTGAAAGTTCACAACAACAATTATAACACAGTAGCCATAAAGGCTAAGAGCATCTTAAAAATAATATCAACCGTCTCTTCACCAATGCCATGATAATTTCCAGCTAAAGATGCCTGTAGGAGTTTCTGTCAATCAATGCTGGCCTGTAATTCAAGACTCTCCAAGCACCTTTACTGGGAAGCAGGGACAGTGGAACACTGTTTACTTTGGAGCCAAGCACGGCCTTGTGTGCCGGAGCTAAGACTTGCAATGCAGACCTGTCAAATTTTTTAATAACTTGGATGACAATTATTTGACAGCTAGGTCAAAACAAAATCAGCTTAACAAAGATAGGAATGTTGATACAGCTGCCATCCCAACTGCACAACGAGGGCTGTGTTGACACCAAGAACCAGCAGTGTCAGATCCAAGTCCTATTTTATTGGTATTTTAGTGTTACAGTCCTGGAACACTGACCCCCCCCCCCCACCCCCCCATCCCAACCCACACCATCCTTCCTTTGCACGTTAGAAATAGTCCAGGAAGCCAAAATTGCAGAATAGAGAGAGGCAGCTAAAGAAATACTTCGAATGAATTTGTTAATCTCATTAACCATTTTTTAATGGGAACCATGAAGAGGAATGTTGATGGGACCCACCCCCCCCAATGGTTTCTTTGCAAAGGGCTGTCGGATTTCTATGAAGAGCAACCTTACCGTAAAGTGCAATGAATCTGCTCTCTGCTTTCCTAATTTCACAAGAAAAATAAAATAAATGAAGCAATAAGAGTCCTCCTTAGCAGTTAAGTTCTTATACTCAAACTGCCTCACTGCAAATGGTACAGTACCACTTGTCTCCCAAACTTCCCAGTGTTCCTCAATATCACCCGTTTACCTCATGTACAAAAACACCCCAATCTGGGGAACTACTATCATTTACCAGTTTCTCACTCTTTAAGAGCATTCTTATTTCTATTCTTCCTATTTGAACAAATAACTTCAGTTTTCCACATTATACTCCATTGTCCCAGTCCCATAACTGATACACTTCTCTTTATAGATTCTTTTTTCAGATCACGCTCCCAAATAGCTACCTACTGTCGCCAAATATAGATTCGTCTAATGGTGTCACTTCATCTTAATCATGGGTATAGAGAACAAATGACTGAGACCCATCCTTGTGAAATCCCTCAAGCTGCAAACGCAGAATATGTTGGGAAAACTCAGCAAGTCAGGCAGCACTGGTGTAAAGAGAAATGGTCAAATTTATGACCCTTCATCAGAACCTAGTAACCCCAACTAGCAACAGCCCTCTGAATAGAAATACAAATCAATGCACATTTCTATTCAGTTTTCTTTAACCAGTCTTTTAACACAGTAACATTATGGTCTTCAACCCCATGAACAGGGATCAGTAAACATTTAAATATTCAGAAAACCAAGGCACATGGGGTTCGTGCAAGAAAGTGGTCCTGAGGCAAAACTTCAGCCACAATCTTACTAAGCAAGCACAAGGGGTCCAAATGGCTGCTTCTCAAGTAGTGAAGTCTTAACTTGTGCCACCAGCTCTCATTAGCCTCTGTTAAAAAGCTTGCTCAAAGTCTGATGGACTCCATTTATTGGTTTGCCCTTTGTCTGTCCTGTTAGATTACAGTTTCTGTCACATCAGTATCCCCTGAGAGAAAAACACCAAGCCAGGGCAGAATTGGATGGAAGGGGATCGTTCAAGTTGGGCCAAAGAGCCTGTTTCTGTCTTGTATAACTCCATGATGGTATGAGAGGAGAAGGTCAGCTGTATTTGCACAGTGATCAAACAACCTGACAACACTCAAGAGTGGTATCCAAGCAAAAGCATAAAATAAAATCATGACCACGTTTCCAAAAGCAAATGGTTGCTGATGTTGGAAGTCTGAAACTGAAATAGGAAATACGGGATATACTCTGGGGTGGGGGAGAGGGGGGGAGAGAGGGGGGGAGAGAGAGGGGGGAGAGAGGGGAGAGGGGGGGAGAGAGGGGGAGGGGGGGAGAGGGGGAGAGAGGGGGGAGAGGGGGGGAGGGGGGAGAGAGGGGGAGAGAGGGGGAGAGAGGGGGGAGAGGGGGGGAGGGGGGAGAGAGGGGGAGAGGGGGAGAGAGGGGGGAGAGAGGGGGAGAGGGAGAGGGGGGAGAGAGGGGGGAGAGGGGGGAGAGAGGGGGGAGGGGGGAGAGAGGGGGAGAGAGGGGGGAGAGAGGGGGGAGAGGGGGAGGAGAGAGAGAGGGGGAGAGAGAGGGGGAGAGAGAGGGGGAGAGAGAGGGGGAGAGAGAGGGGGAGAGAGAGGGGGAGATAGAGAGAGTGTGTGTGTGTGTGAGACATAAACAAAGTTAGCATTTTACACCAATGAGATCTCTTCAGGTATAGCCATATTCCCAGTGGACTATCAAGTGCTTATCTATACTAGATCATTTCCTAGCACTTGATCTCAACCCATCTATGCATTGGCAACTGAAGTACTCAGCCAGATATTTAAATATTGTGAGAGCTGTTGTCTTTACTATCCACTCATACAGATTCCAACCCTCTCTTTGGGTGAGAAACTTCTTCCTCACATCTTAAATATTACCCTAAACCCATGAATTCTACTTTTCGATACCTTTCCTGTCTACCTATCACTTTGTGTACATTGGAATTGGAATAGGCTTATTTCTGTCACATACTGAGGTACACTGAAAAGCTTCTCTTGCTTCTTGTTTATACACATTTTTTCATTTCACAGTGCATCAAGGCAGTACATGGTGAGACAGTAGTAGAATGCAGAATGAAGTGTAACAGCTACAAAGAGAGTGCAGTACAGGTAGACAATGTGGTGTAAGACCAGAAGGTAAGAGTCTATCTTATTACACCAGGGAAGCATTCAATCACTCTCCAGAAGACTTATCCCGCATCTCTGAGGTCACCCCTCAATCAGCCTCTTCTGCTCGGAGGAAAACAAGCCCAGCCTATTCAGTCTCTCCCCATCACTGAAATGCTTCACCATGCAAAACAGAAACTATTAGAAGCACTCAATAAATGATACGGACATTTGTGGAAAGACGCACAGAATTAACACTTGAAATGCGAATGCGAACTCTGTTTCTCCTTCCGTGGATGCTGGCTGACCTGCTGAGCATTTGTACTATTTTCAGCTTAATGGCATTGGAGGTTAGCCTTGTTTTCATCTCCCTCTCTGCACACAATCTCTCAGCAAGTCCCTTTGTACTCCATGCCATCATGAGTATTCTTCAACGTTCAACAGCTGAATGGTTCCTTTTAATATTACAGAATGTCTTCAAATAATGTCTTTCCTCTTTATCACTTCTTTCTCTTGTCTGAAATTTTATTCTCTTTCCTCTTCAAGTTTAAAAGGGACAAACACAAGCTTCCAGGGAAAGAAATCTACTTTTTATTTGTATGCAGATACATGAAGAGGTTTGATAGAAGTCAATACCAGATATACTTTGGCAAAGATTTTGATAGCAAGCACTGGATGTTCCAACTTGAACTGCCCACAGCTACCTGTCTAATTGGAAATAATTCCCAAACTTACGGACAGCTTCAAATTGCTAACAGTCTGTCTTCATCAGTGCAAGATCCACATAGGTCTCAAAACCTACCAATTCCAATGGCCACAGATGCAAAACAAGGGAAAAATACTTTCCCCAACCATGTTTAATACTTTTAATTATTGCTTTTTAGATTAATTTTAAAAGTTGACATTTAGTTTTTAAATGCTGAATGCCAGAGATATGTAAGAAACATTACAAAATTGTTTTAACAGCCAAAGCTGGAGATGGAGTTCTGCCAGGCATGATTTGGATCCAGGGCTTTTTAGTGCCCATATACAGAACTTCTCCTGATCCAGACGATACTGCGCAAGTGTAGAACCGTGTGGCCTGCAAGGTTGGTCTCTGCATCCCGGATCAAGTAAACACATGTTTGAGGATACTGCCAATGGTAGATCTTCCCAATAGGTACCAGAGCAGCTAGATTTAGCCATGCAATACACAGGAAAATAAATAGTGAAAAGTTTTTATTCTCTCTCCCTCTCTCTTTCATTCTCTCTCTATCTCACTCTCTCTCTCTCTTACTCACTCTCCTTCCACCACCATTAGGGACAGAGAATTCCAAGAACTTGCCACCCTCAAAGAGAGAGAAAAAAAACACCTCATTTCTCTTATACGGCCAATGCCTTATTTGAAAAGTGGTGCCTGGTTCTGGGTTCTCTCACCAGAGGGAATATCCTCTCCACATCCACCCTGTCAAGTACCTCTGGATATTACTTGTTTCAAAGAATATCTCCATGTGCGAGGTGGACATTATGCACCGAGACAAAAGGTTCTCAACTTTTAAATGTCATTCTTGATACACAGGAACTGGTCAACTTTATCAGGGAGACAAAGTATCAACGGCAGTTCAATTCAGATGTAGCATGGTGCTTACCCCATTTGATGCTTACCCATATGTGTCACTGGGCTAAGTATTTTATAATAGCTATGTAGGTAATAAAATAAGCTGTGCTTTTCCATTAAACAATACTAGGGTAGATCAGCTACAGCACTGAGTTTGCATGGGGCGAACTTAACGCAATATTGTTTTTCATTGCATCTAAGCTTATGTCAGAGCCAACGGACTGAACTATGTCCAGGAAAGAAGCTTGCTATTATACATCTCCATTCTTATAAAGAGGCTTTGAAATATCTTTCTTATATTTTATAACAATTAAATTTGATTCATTTGATCATGTGGATAGTCAGAGGCTTTTTCCCAGGGCTGAAATGGTTGCCACAAGAGGACACAGGTTTAAGGTGCTGGGGAGTTGGTACAGAGGAGATGTCAGGGGTAAGATATTTACTCAGAGAGTGGTGAGTGTGTGGAATGGGCTGCCAGCAACGGTGGTGGAGGCGGAAACGATAGGGTCTTTTAAGAGACTTTTGGATAGGTACAGGGAGCTTAGAAAAATAGAGGGCTATGGGTAACCCTAGTAGTTTCTAAGGTAGGAACATGTTCGGCACAGCTCTGTGGGCCGAACGGCCTGTATTGTGCTGTAGGTTTTCTATGTTTCAGTCACATATACCAGGCAAACTAAATATTTACATGAGCTCACACTAATTATGGCCAAATTATCAAACATTATTGCTAAAATTTAAAATACGATATAACCATTTATTCAATAATACTAGAAATTGAGTGTGACTGTATGTTTCTTGATTGAAGGGTGACCTTTCTTGCAGTTCTTTCACAGCGATGGAGTGTGTATAAATGACTAACAGGTTACTGTTTATTGATTACAGTTCAGCATTCAACACCAACGTTCCCTCAGTACTAATCAACAAGCTTCAAACCTGGCCCTCAGAACCTCCCTTTGCAACTGGATCCTTGACTGCCTCAGTGGGAGATCACAGTCAATGAGGATCGGTAATAATATTTCTTCCTCGCTGACAATCAACACTGTGCACCTCAAGGATGTGTGCTTAGCTCACTGCTCTACGCTCTCTCCACTCATGACTGTGCGGCTAAGAACAGCTCAAACACCATCTGTAAATGCACTGATGACACCACTGTTATTGGTAGAACCTGAGATGGCGATGAGAGATCAGCTGGTTGAATGGAGTTACACCAACCTCACACCCAACATCAGCAAGATCAAGGAACTAACTGTGGACTTCGGGAAAGGGAAGTCAGGAGAACACACACCAGCCTTTTTCCAGTGGACAGCAGTCAATGAGCAACTTTGAGTTCACGAGTGTCAACATTGCAGAGGATCTGCCATGGGCCCAGCACATCAATTCAATCAGAAATACAGCATGCCAGCATTTCTATTTCATTAAGAGTTTGAGGAGATTTGGTACGTTACCAAAGACACTTGCAAATTTCTTCAGATGTTGGGTTGGGAGCATTCTAACTAGTTGCATCATAGCCTGATATGGAGCCTGTTGAAACACAGGATCACAAGGGACTACAACTTCGCCTATCATTGAGGACATCTTCAAGAGGTGGTGTCAGAATCCATCATTAAGGATCTCTCTATCCAGGGCAGGCTTTCTTCTTATCCCTGCCATCAAGGAGGTGGTACAGGAGCCTGAGGACCCTCACTCAATGATTTCAGAACAGTTTCTTTCCATCTGCCATAAGAGCTTTGTACAGTCAATAAACCCATGACCAATACTTGCCATTCCTCTTCTTGGCACTATTTATTTTGGTAATTTACAGATCTTTATAAATTTGCATTGCACTGTTGCTGCAAAACTACAAATTTCATGTCCTGTGTCAGGGATAATAAATCTAATTTGGATCCCTACCTACTTTTCGGGAAGTGGACTTGTGTAGACAGTGGGGAGGAGAGAATCAGCCCATTCCCCACACGGGAAAAGCCAGTACTTGAAGATTGGTCCACTAAGCAAGGTTACTGCAGACTACGTACTCACCAGGAGGACTGAGGAGGGACAACAAAACTCAAAAGAAAAGTCTTCTGTTTTGAAAGAGTATTTGAAGTCAATAGTTAATTGTGATTTAAGGCTTCAGCCAATGGTCCCAGCTTTAGAACCAGTGTGAAATGATATTAGTGAAGGTGATACATTTCTGAATTTTCAAAAATATCATATGTGAGATTTGTTTTAATTTTTTCAGCTGAATGGGATACAACTGACAAAACTTCTGGGATGTCTTTCTTTTTAATGCAGAGTGTTTGACTTCCGTTCAGATAATAAACTCTATAGGAATTTTAAACCATCCAGTTAAACAAGCCACTTCAGCTGAGAGAGAAAGGATTTCCAAAAATGTTATAAAAATACTTGGAATTTTTTTTGTAAAGCCATTAACTTATATAGAATAATAATAACTTATTTCACACAGACAATGCAGTTCAACGTGCTTTACAATGGGATAAAGTGCAAATATGAAAGTAAAATTAAAAATAGATGAAAACAAAAGACAAAATGATGTTAGTTAAAAAGCAAGGTTAAATAAATAGATTTTTAGCTGGTGTTTAAAAGTATCATCTCTCCAGCAGGATATTGGCAAAAACTGGACTCCTTACTACGATGCTATGTTTGGAATGGTAAACGACCCAATATAAAGTGGTCGGCTCTACAATTCAAAAAGTCGGATGGGGGATTGGCATGTCCAAATTTTAAACTGTATCACTGGGCATTTGTCTTAAAAAGTCTTAGCTATTGGATGGAGAAGGATAAAGTTTTGTCATGGAAAAATATAGAACAAGAGCTAATAGCACCAATAAGGTTGAAGGACTTTCTCCTTATAGGTACGTCTACCAAAAAATGTGATTTGTATTATGATCCAATTTTAACCCATATGCTGCAAGTGTTTAGAGCAGCAGAAAAATTCCTAAAATTTAAAAGCATATAGTGCAAATCATCTCCATTATGGAACAATAATCATTTTCTATCTGGGGGAAACCATTCACTAACAGAACTTGGGAGGATAAAGGTATTACTACTCTTCAAGATATTAAGCGTTGGAAACCTCCTCATGATATTTCAAGTACTCATTGGCTTCGGACCTTTTTGGACATTTCTTACCTGCAATTATCATCAGCAAGAGTAAATGATGCATGACCAAACACAATCTTCATGTGGACAAATTTGATGTCTAACTTAAAAGATCTTCTGTTAAAATAGGCATGCTCTGTCTGTGTATGCACTACTATTCAGTTGGTTGGTGGAAGGGAGAGGGGTGGAGAGGGAGGAAAGGGGTGGAAAGCGGGGTGGGGATGAGGGTTGGGGGTAGCTGGGTTAAACAGTCAAAATGTAGTCAGCAACTGGTTGTATTGAATGTAATTTGTTGGTGTTGCAATAAAAATTAGTGATAAAAAAAGTATCGTCTGAATCTGCATCCTTTATAGATTCAGGTGAAGTATATTTCTTTTTAAAACTTATTTCTTTAAATGCCTTCAAATATATTTTTCATGCTACTGGTGTGGTAAAATTGCCTCAGTAACATTAAGCACAGCTAGCTGAGGAAATATGACACTGGTATCCCCATATCCAATTCTCGTGGTCACACTGTTACACCTTTCTAACACAATTCTCCACCGATACCAGCTGGCAAGGTGCAGATTCAGCATTGCACCCAACCCTGTTTGCCAGCAATCAGGTTGAATTAAAATCATTTTACCTATCATATATTGAAAGGGCTAGATAAAGTGGATATACAACAGTGAGAGTGTCTTCAGATCAGAGGGCATGACTTGAGGACAGAAGGACATATCCTTGAGAACAGAGATGACGAGGAATTTCTTTAGCCAGAGGGTGGTGAATCTGTGTAATTCGCCAGAGATGTCTGTGGAGGCCAAGTCACTGGGTATATATAAAGCAGAACTTGATAGTTTGATTAGTAAGGATGTCAAAGGCTATAGGAGAATGGGAATGAGAGGGAAGATGAATCAGCCCCGGTCGAACGGCAGAGCCAACTCTATGAGCTGAATTCCCTAATTATGCTCCTGTGTCTGAAGGTTTATAAAAACAAACTGAGCTGAAGGTGTTCTGTTTTCCAGTTCCACGGCGCAGGAGTATATGTTAGGGATGTACTGATGCTCTGTGCAGCCATTATAAAGGCTTTGTTCAGGAGTGAGCATAGTCTAGGATCCCGACAGACACACTGCGGGAGAATTTATTGAATAATACTCAATAATCCAGAATGCCCAGGACCTCACGGCACTGACACACAGAAACAGTCCCTTCATCCCATCTAGTCCCATTGACAAGAAACCTCATTCCCCTCCATTCCACATACCTATCCAAATTTCTCTTCAATGCAGAGAGAGAACTGGCATCCACTCTTTCGCTGGCAGCTCATTCCACACTCTCACCACCCTCTGAGTGAAGAAGATTTCCCTCATTCCCCCTCAACATTTCTCCTTTCACCCTTAACCCATGACCTCTAATTGTAATCTCACCCAACCCCAGTGGAAAGAGACTGCTTGCATTTACCCTATCCATCCCCCTCATAATTTTATATATTTATAATAAATCTCCCTCAACCTTCTACGGTCTAGAGAATAAAGTCCTAACCTATTCAACCTTTCCTAACAACTTAGGTCCTCAAGTCCCAGAAACATCCTTGAAACTTTTCTCTGCACTCTTTCAAACTTATTTACATCCCCCCAGTAGGTAGGTCACAAACTGCACACAGTACTGTACTCCAAATTAGGCCTCACCAACATCTTATACAATTTCAACATCCCAACTCCTGTACTCAATGCACTGATTTATGAAGGCCAACATGCCAAAAGATTTCTTTACAATCCTATTCACCTGCAACATCACTTTCAAAGAATTATGGATTGATATTCCCAGATCCCTCTATTCTACCGCACTCCCCAGTGTCCCACTGTGTAAAATTTTGGTCCTCCCAAAGTGTAACACCTCACACTTGTCTGTATTAAATTCCATCCACCATTTTTCAGCCTATTTTTCCAGTCAGTCCAGATCCCTCTGCAAACTTTGATAGTCTTCCTTGCTGTTCACTACACCCCCAGTCCCGGTGTCATCGCAAATCTGCTGGTCCCGTTTAGCACATTATCATTCCAATCATTGATATAGATGACAAACAACAACAGGCCCAGCACCAATTTGTACAGCACACCACTGGTCCCAGACCTCCAGTCAGAGAGGTGACTATCTCCAACCACTCTCTGGGTTCTTTCATGATTGCCAAGCAACTGAACCTTCTCGACCAATTTCCATGCAGGAACTTGTCAAAGGCCTTGCTAAAGTCCATGTAGACAACATCTACTACCTTGTCTTCACCAACTTTCCTCTCACTTTGCTCTTTACTCTCACTAATCAGTCCCTATCTATCCAAATACAAATACTTTTTATCCACTCCATTAGAATACTTTTCAAAACTTTCCCACCACTGATGTCAGGCTCACCGGACTATAATTTCCTTGTTTTTTTTTAAAAAGAATTTTCCTTGAACAGAACATGAGCTATCTTCCAATAATCTGGCAGTTTACCCAAGGCTAAGCATGTTTTAAATATCTCTGCTAGGGCCCCTGCAATTTCTGCTCTGGACTCACAAAGGGTCTAAAGGAGCACCTTGTCAGGCCCTGGGAATTTATTCACCCTACCTTGCCTCAAGACAGCAAAAGCCTCCTCCTCTATAATCTGTATAGGGTCCATAACCTTACACCTCTAGACTCTCTATCAATCTCCCAAGTAAATACAGATGCAAAAAATCCATTTAAGATCTCCCCAATCTCTTTTGTTACCACTCTGATAATCTAGAGGACCAATTTTGTCCCTTTTTCTCTGAATATATCTACAGAAGCCCTTAGGTTTCTCCTTCACCTTGTCTGCTAAAGCAACCTCATGCCTTATTTTAGCCCTCCTGATTTCCTAAGTGTTCTCTTGCATTTCTTATACTCCACAAGTATATCACCTGCTCCTACCTACCTTGACCTGCCATGCACCTCCTTCTTTTACTTAAACAGTGCCTCAATATCTCTCAAAAACCAAAGTTCCCTAAGCCTGTTATCCTTGCCTTTTCTTTTAACAGGAACATATAAATACTGTGCTCTCAAAGTTTCACTTTAAAGGCCTCCCACTTTCCAAGAAAACCTTATCAAAAAAAATCCTGTCCCAATCCACACTTGCTAGTTCATTACTGATGCCATCAAAATTGTCTTTCTTCGATTTAGAATTTCAACCTGAGGACCAGAGCTATCCTTTTCCATAATTACCTCAAAACTAATGGCATTATGATCACTAGATACAAAATGTTCCTTTATGCAAACTTCTATCATCTGCTCTGTCTCATTCCCAAATCGGAGATCTAGTATCACACTCTCTCCAGTTGGGATTTCTATGTACTGATTAAAGAAACATTCCTGAACACATTAGACAAACTCTTTCCCATCCAGCCCTTTTACAGTATGGGAGTCCCAGTCAATATGTGGAAAGTTAAAATCACCTACTATCACAATCTTATGTTACTTGCAACAGTCTGCCTCCTCTCTATAAATTTGCTTCTCTAAATTCCACAAACTGTTAGATAGGTTATAAGATAATTGCAATTACATGGTCATACTTTTCTTATTTCTCAATTCTACTCACAAAGCCTCACTAGCTGAGCTCTCTCCAGTCTGTCGTGACTGAGCACTGCTGTGACATTTTGCCCGACTAGTAATGCCAACCCTCCCCCTTAATCCCTCCCTCTCTCTCATGGCTAATACAATGGAATCCTGGAACAATGAGCTGCCATTCCTGCCCCTCCTGCAACCAAGTCCCACTAATGGCTACTATGTCATAATTCCAGGCACAGATGCCCTAAACTCATCTGCCTTTCCTACAATACTCTTTGCACTGAAATATATGCAGCTCAGAACATTAGTTCCACCATGCTCGAGCTTTTGACTCCTGATTTTGTATGTAGACCGAACAACATCTTTCTCCACAACCACTAACTGTCTTCCTGGCACTGTGGTTCCCATCCCTCCTCCATGCAGTGCTACTTCCCCTTAGGATATTAGTCCCTCTCCAGTTCGGGTGCAAACCGTCCCTTCTGTATCGATCCCATCTTCCCTAGAAGAGAGGCAAATGATCCAAAAATCCGAAGCCCTCCCTCCGGCACCAACTCCTTAGCCATGCATTAAATTGTATGCTCTTCTTACTTCCGGTCTACTAGCATGTGGCACAGGTAGTAATCCTGAAAACACAATTCTGGAGGTCCTGTTCTTTAACATAGCACCTAACTCCCTGAACTCACCTTGCAGAACCTTGTCCCTCTTCCTATCTATGTCATTGGTACCCTCCCTCCTAAGAATGCTGAGGACTCGATTTATGTTGTCCTAGGCCCTGGCATCCAGGGGGCAGCAAACCATCTGGGAATCTCCTTCTCATCCATAGGATCTCCTTTCTGTTCACTGAACCAACAAATACCCTATCACTACAGCTTGCCTCTTCTTGCCCCTTCCCTTATGAAGCACAGAGCCATTAACCTGACCGCTGTGACTTTCCTCTTTTAGATCATTGCCCCCCCCCAAGACAGTATCCAAAGTGATATCCCTTTCTTAAAGGAACAACCACAGAGGTACTCTGGACTAGCTGTCTATGTCTTTCCCCTCTCCTGATGGTCACCTGCACCTTGGGTGTAGCCACCTTCCTGTATGTCGTGCCTATCAACCCTTCAGCCTCCTGAACGGTCACGACTTCATCCAGTTCCAGCCCCCAGCTCCTTAACAGAGTGTTAGAAGCTGCAGCTAGATGCACTTCTTGCGGGTGAAGTTGTCAGGGACACCGGAGGTCTCCCTGCCTTCCCACATTCTGCAAGAGGATGTGATGGGTCCGATGGGATATTTTCTGAATTCGCATCCCAAAACATTTTGAACCCACTTTCTTCTAAGATGTTAGGTTTCATCATTAACAATTTTTTCAGTGAACTGGATGAGCTTAAAGGGAGCACAGGGACCAAGACTCCGGTTAGTTGGGTGGGAGCATGGAAATTGGGATCCTGCTGAATAGGAAAGAAACAAAGCCAACATCACAGGTGAACGAGGTGCCAAAGCATAGAAACAGTTTTTGAAAGACTTAGATACAGATTACTGGAGTTATACCATACAGTAAATGTAGAAAATGTTATATCCTGATATTATTTACTGCATATATACGAATAAAAAATATATTTTTGAAAGAAAAATAAATCCGTATGTTTGATAAGATTTCCACCTTAATCATCCGCCAATACAATCAGCTGTCAGCTCAATCCGATGTGACCTTTCTCAGAATTTTAACAGAGGAAAGGCACGATAGAATAGCGGTTAGCTAACTCTATTACAGCACCAGCAACCAGGGTTCAATTCAGCCTCTGTCCGTAAAGAGATGGTACATTCCCCCTGTGATTGCATGTGTTTCCACCCACATTTCAAAGGCGTAGGGCCAATTGGTCACACGGGTGTAATTAGGCAGTGTGGGCTCATCGGCCCAGAATGGACTGTTACCGAGCTGTGTCTCTAAATTTGAAAAAGGGTATTACGTTGGAGCTGCTAAAGCCCAAATCGATGAGAAGGGTTTATTCCAATGCTGGCCTGCAGTTGCCACAGCCCCAGTTGCATGTGTGTTTTGCGTGCTTGTGGCACTGACCTCTCCTGCTGAGATGGACTCCTTGCCAAATGGGACGCCGGGACCCCACAAGAGCATGCACAAGCCTTCCCTGTGTCCCAAGCCTGACCCGAAATGCCTTCCTGCCAGACGGTGCCAGGAAAGGCATGCCACAGCAGAATCGGTTACTTTGTGTAAGGAGTGGGGAGGTAGTGGTGAAGAGAAGAGGGAGAGAGGCAAAGGCCTAGGTTACATAGAGTCATTCCATCAGAATGAATCAACTGAGCAAGGACACATTTTCCCAAAGAAGCACAATTGAGGCACAGAACCAGTTCCTCAAAATGATCTACATGTTACAACCAATCAGCAAGTTTACTGTTACACTGTACTTAAGAGTGAAGTAACAAAGAGACCTGCTCATTTTCCCAGTGTATTCAATGTCCTCTAATCCCCTAGCCTAGGACAAACACAGATGACTGAATTCAATATAAACATCAGGGATTCTGTAGATGCTGGAAATCCAGAGCAGCACATGCAAAATGCTGGAGGAACCCACCACTGTCTGTAAGCAGTTAGCACACTCTACCCGTGACTGTTTGGGTTTCCTCCAGGTGCTCTGGTTTTCTCCCACAGTCCAAAGACACACCATTTGGTAGGTTAATTGGTCATTGTAAATTGTCCTGTGATTAGGCTAGGGTTAAATCGAGAGATTACCAGACATCCCACCCTGCAAAAACTCATTTCAGGGAGGTAGCACCCCCTCCCCCTGCAACCCCATATCCCCCCGTCTCCCCAGTCGACCTCCAAGGGTATGTGTAATACTTCGTTTAGTGATTTTGTCTAATCTGTAAACCAAGTTGGGTATATGCAGAAAATGTGACATTAAAATATGTACTTGTATTATATTATCATGGAGTCTTTTTTTATTCTATTACAACTTTAAGCAAATCTACAGGGAGTTTGGCCTGAACACGTAGGACATCAATAGAGTAGTTCCTTAGCAGCTAGCCAGATAGTTTAAATAACATTATCTATGCTAATGAACGAATGACACCTGTTAAACTCACCTCAACATGTCTTTTACAGTCATTTAACCCACCATGGGCAATAGAAAATTCAGTATTTTTGAGGTTGACTGTAAAGCCCGCCCACAGAGAAAACTGATAGGTCTAGTTAGCAAGAAGAGAGACCAATCAGAATGCTCCCTCTCACTCTCACTCTTCCTCTCCAAAAACAAAATCGATTTTCGGGATATTGTATATAATTTGCGGGTGTCAGCGAGCTGCTATCAATATGCAGGAGACTCCCGGAACTTCCGGGAGAGGTGGGATTTCTGGATTATTGGACGGTATGGCTCAAAGGGCCAGAAGGGCCTATCCGCGCTGCACCGGTCCGGAAGGGCCTATCCGTGCTGCACCGGTCCGGAAGGGCCTATCCGTGCTGCACCGGTCCGGAAGGGCTTATCCGCGCTGCACCGGTCCGGAAGGGCCTATCCGTGCTGCACCGGTCCGGAAGGGCCTATCCGTGCTGCACCGGTCCGGAAGGGCCTATTCCATGCTGCACCGGTCTGGAAGGGCCTATCCGCGCTGCACCGGTCCGGAAGGGCCTATCCGCGCTGCACCGGTCCGGAAGGGCCTATCCGTGCTGCACCGGTCCGGAAGGGCCTATCCGTGCTGCACCAGTCCGGAAGGGCTTATCCGCGCTGCACCGGTCCGGAAGGGCCTATCCGCGCTGCACCGGTCCGGAAGGGCCTATCCGTGCTGCACCGGTCCGGAAGGGCCTATTCCATGCTGCACCGGTCTGGAAGGGCCTATCCGCGCTGCACCGGTCCGGAAGGGCCTATCCGCGCTGCACCGGTCCGGAAGGGCCTATCCGCGCTGCACCGGTCCGGAAGGGCCTATCCGCGCTGCACCGGTCCGGAAGGGCCTATCCGCGCTGCACCGGTCCGGAAGGGCCTATCCGCGCTGCACCGGTCCGGAAGGGCCTATTCCGTGCTGCACCGGTCCGGAAGGGCCTATTCCGTGCTGCACCGGTCCGGAAGGGCCTATTCCGTGCTGCACCGGTCCGGAAGGGCCTATCCGCGCTGCACCGGTCCGGAAGGGCCTATCCGCGCTGCACCGGTCCGGAAGGGCCTATTCCGTGCTGCACCGGTCCGGAAGGGCCTATTCCGTGCTGCACCGGTCCGGAAGGGCTTATCCGCGCTGCACCGGTCCGGAAGGGCCTATTCCGCGCTGCACCGGTCCGGAAGGGCCTATCCGTGCTGCACCGGTCCGGAAGGGCCTATCCGTGCTGCACCGGTCCGGAAGGGCCTATCCGCGCTGCACCGGTCCGGAAGGGCCTATCCGTGCTGCACCGGTCCGGAAGGGCCTATCCGTGCTGCACCGGTCCGGAAGGGCCTATTCCATGCTGCACCGGTCTGGAAGGGCCTATCCGCGCTGCACCGGTCCGGAAGGGCCTATCCGCGCTGCACCGGTCCGGAAGGGCCTATCCGTGCTGCACCGGTCCGGAAGGGCCTATCCGTGCTGCACCAGTCCGGAAGGGCTTATCCGCGCTGCACCGGTCCGGAAGGGCCTATCCGTGCTGCACCGGTCCGGAAGGGCCTATCCGTGCTGCACCGGTCCGGAAGGGCCTATTCCATGCTGCACCGGTCTGGAAGGGCCTATCCGCGCTGCACCGGTCCGGAAGGGCCTATCCGCGCTGCACCGGTCCGGAAGGGCCTATCCGCGCTGCACCGGTCCGGAAGGGCCTATCCGCGCTGCACCGGTCCGGAAGGGCCTATCCGCGCTGCACCGGTCCGGAAGGGCCTATCCGCGCTGCACCGGTCCGGAAGGGCCTATTCCGTGCTGCACCGGTCCGGAAGGGCCTATTCCGTGCTGCACCGGTCCGGAAGGGCCTATTCCGTGCTGCACCGGTCCGGAAGGGCCTATCCGCGCTGCACCGGTCCGGAAGGGCCTATCCGCGCTGCACCGGTCCGGAAGGGCCTATTCCGTGCTGCACCGGTCCGGAAGGGCCTATTCCGTGCTGCACCGGTCCGGAAGGGCTTATCCGCGCTGCACCGGTCCGGAAGGGCCTATTCCGCGCTGCACCGGTCCGGAAGGGCCTATTCCGTGCTGCACCGGTCCGGAAGGGCCTATCCGCGCTGCACCGGTCCGGAAGGGCCTATCCGCGCTGCACCGGTCCGGAAGGGCCTATTCCGCGCTGCACCGGTCCGGAAGGGCCTATCCGCGCTGCACCGGTCCGGAAGGGCCTATCCGCGCTGCACCGGTCCGGAAGGGCCTATCCGCGCTGCACCGGACCGGAAGGGCCTATCCGCGCTGCACCGGTCCGGAAGGGCCTATCCGCGCTGCACCGGACCGGAAGGGCCTATCCGCGCTGCACCGGACCGGAAGGGCCTATTCCAAACTGTATCAGTTCAAAAGGGCCTATTCTATACCTTATCAGTCCAGAAGGGCCTAACCTGCACTATATCAAAGGTCCAGAAGAGTCTATTCCATGCTGTATTTCAATAAATTAATAGGTAAACTCAGCAGGTCAGGCAGCATCTATGGAAATAAATAAACAGTCGATGTTTCGGGCCGAGTCCCTTCATCAGGACATACGTGGTCTTGCAGAAGTAAATTCAAAGGATTTAAAGTACATTTATTACCAAAGTGTGTATGTAGTATACAACCCTGAGATTTGTCTTCCCCACAGACAGCCAGTACATCTAAGGATCATGGAACCTGTTCAATGAAAAAGAAGCAAATCCTCCCCCCTGCACAAAAAAAATATATCTTGCAAACTGCAGCAAAACAAAAAAAAAGCGAGCGATACAAAGTCAAAAGGCATGTCTCAGTTCAGTTCAGCGTTCATTATCTGCAGGCCACCCCAATTCAAAATCACCCAAACTAGCAACAACAAAAAAGCAGCAACCAGAAACTAGAACACATCATAAACGTGAATCAGAATCCACCATCCACCAAAGGAGAGAGAGAGATCATCACACACAGGCACCCTCCTCGGGCGGCAGCCAGCGAGAGGCTGCTAGACAGCACTGAACACTCGCTCGCCTTCCGGACCCACCTCGGTAATTTCAATCCTCCTTGGTGCTTTAGATCAGCAAGAGATGCAGTCGATCATGGGCTCGCGGCCCGTCTCCAGTAAACAGCGCAGAATGCAAAGTAAATAACGAAATGTGTGACAACCCAGGAAGAGCAGCTGTATTACACAAGAAACACTAAAACCCTTTCCCTACACTGCACAACAAGATGATGCCACTCTACTGCTCAGGCCAGTACACACAGTGGCCTACAAAGGCTCTATAAACATGCAAATACTTCCCCAGCACAAGAGTGTACAGTGGATGATAGGTAATCATTCAATTTTTACATCTCATACAATTTTTATTTGCGGCCAATTCACCATCACCTCTCTTACACCACTACACAAAATCAAAGGTACCAACCCGCACAGAACCACACACACTAGGGTCCTGTTGCCGCTGGATACCGAAGGCCTGGACCCCGTGTAACAGCCTCTCAAACACAAAACTGCTGAATGCTTAAGTTTGAAAGATTCGTGATGCTGATGTACTATAAGCAAACATTGGGTCACAGAGCAATACAGCATGGGTAATCATGTTGAATCGTTGTTAGGTACAAGTATAGATCATGATATACACTGAATGTATTTACAGGCCATCCCCAGGTAATGAATGGGTTCCTTTCATTACAGACATCCTTGCATCGATTTAGTTCTTAAGTCAGAAAATACAGAAGAAAATGGTGAAAGCGATACTGTAACCATATTGCCATGGTATTTCAATGAATGGGATCAAATACATTGAAAAGAAAAAATCATGACTAAAAGTGGAGAGCAGAAAGTGGTGCTGCTGTTCATAGGAGCTAGTGAAAGTATACATTTAATCATTTTATGGAAACTCGTTTGTATGTAAGGGACGTCCATAATTTGGGCATTCATAATCAGGGAACATATTTATCCTGAATAAAGTATTTTAGGGGAAAATAATTTTTATCAATTTATTGATAAATCAATTGTTTGCAGATTTACAGATATAAACCATCTATTTCTTAATCTCCAAACAAGGTAAACTGTAGGCAAGAAGGAGAAAAACAAACCCATCTTTTTTATGCAATACCTCTCAAACACCTGGAACAGTTTGAGGTGCTTCTCAGCCGGTTATGCACTTTTGCAAAGGAGGGAAACGTACAGCCAATTTGCACACACTGTACTTCCAATAATGACATTGACGTATCCTCCATGGTTATCTTTGTGAGGAATACACATTGCCCACTCACAGATTGGTTACAGCATGGAACAAGGCTATTGGCCCTATTGAGTCGATACCTGCTCAGTATAAAACATTTCAGCTGGTCTCAAAGTTCAAGTTCAAAGTAAATCTTTTTATCAAAGTACATATATGTCACCAAATTCTACCCGGAGATTCACTTACTTAAAGACATTCACAGTATTGCAAAGAAATACAATAGAAACAATGAAAAACTACACACAAAGACTGACAAGCAACCAATATGCAAAAGACAAACTATGCAAATGCAAAAAAAAACAAATAATAATAAATAAATATTACCGAGTACACAAGTTGTAAAGTCCTTCAAAGTGAGTCCATAGGTTGTTTCAGTGTTGAGGTGAGTGAAGTTATCCACAGTGGTTCAGGAGCCTGATGGTTGAAGGGTAATAACTGCTTCTGAACATGATAGTAATACTGGAACTAAAGCTCCTGTACCTCCTTCCTGATGGTAGTAGTGAGAAGAGAGCACAACCTAGACGGCAGGGTGTCCTTGATGCTTTCTTGTGGCAGCAATGGAGGGGAGGGCTTTTCCTGGGATTAACGGGGCTATATCCATCTCTTTTAGTGGGTGTTAACGTTCTTAGGCTCCGGTGTCTCCATACCCGGCCATGAGGCAACCAATGAGGATGTACTCCACTGTGCAAGTTTGTCAAAGTTTTAGATGACATGCCGAATATGCACAAACCTCTAAGAAATTACAGACACTGCCATGCCCGCTTTGAAATGGCATTTCCATCTTGGTCCCAGGACAGTTCCTCTGATAGGATAACACCCAGGAAGCTACTGACCCTCTCCACCTCTGATACCCTAATCGGGATTGGCTCATACCCCCAATTTCTTCCACCTATAGTCAATAATCAGCTGGCATTGAGTGAGATGTTGGTGATGTGGCACCATTCAGCCAGATCTTCAATCTCCCTCCTATGTGCCAATCTGCCAACAACGGTTACCAAGCCTGTTCTCTCCCTGTGGCCCTGCAAACTCTTTCCTTTTGGCACTTATCCAATTCCCTTTCAAACATTCCAATTAAGCCTGCCTCTGAGAATACCCCAGTGCACCATAGATCCCTAACTACTGGCTACATGAAATCAAAAGGTTTTTATTATTCTCTATTCCTTAGTTCTTGACCTTTCTGCCATGGGGCATCGTTTTCCTTTCTCTAATCTATCGCCTTCATAATCTTAAACACCTCTATAAAGGTTCCCTTGCAATCTCCTTAGTTCCAAAGACAGCAACCACAGACTGTTCAGGCTATCCATATAACTAAAGCCCCTCATCCCTGTAATCATTTTAATAAATTCTTTTATATCCCTTTTAAAGCTTTTATGCCTTTTCTAAAGCCTTGCCTCCAGCACAGAACATAATCATGTGTTGTGGTCCAGTATTTTACAAAGTTGGAAACCACTAGCAAACATCCCTGGCTCCTATCTGACTGGGATCAACATTATGTTTGTTCTAGAAACAGCCTAGTGTCGCATCCAAAAGACAGCGGTCCCGATAGTGTAGCAGTCCCTCCGTGCTGCACCAAATACACCTCCCAGTGCGCACTCAAGCCACCATTCAGAAACAAGTGTGCTACCTGCAAACACAATTCCCTTGCAGCCCACTTATTGACGGCAATTTGACAACCCAAGTTGGAAGCAGTTACCTGAATCAATCATCCCATTTAACAGACCAATAAAACCCCAGAGAGTCAGGAGCAGCGAAACAGGTCCAGCTACATTTGTATATATTCAAAGATCAAGACAGAATAGAGTGCATTTCTAAGCCATACAACGCAGCACTAACTTTGCATCTATTAAGGCTCTAGCACTCTCCTCAGAATCTCATGCGCCGTAATCTGCAGTGAGTCTAAAGCTCCTCACTCTGATCCTGTCTTCCTGCAAACCCTGCCGATCCATTACTCTTGCTGAACCTTCAACACGTTCAAAGTCTCAGTCCTCCAATACAAGGTGCTCCGCTATCTGATCCTATTCTCTCCGCTATCCCTCCATTTCTGGACCCTCTCACAAATATTGTTTTTTCCAAATCCAGCTCTAGGTGCTCATTTCTCCAAAGGGTAGCAGGGCCTTTGGGGATCACTTGACAAACACTACATACTACTCATGTGATGTCATGTGCTTGTGCTGCTGCAAATAAGTTTTACCTACCACCTCTGCATGCATGTACCTGAGCGTCTGACAATAAACCTGGTCTCAATACCATTGCTCCCACTTTTCAGAACATCCGCAAAGCCCGTCACTGATGTTGCTTTGGGTTGATCCATCTGATCTCCCAGGCTGCGCATCTACTCTCACTGGATCTACTTGCACCACACTTGGTAAGTTAGTCCGTTATTGTTAACTCCACTCAATGGAGGGACCACCTTTAAGTCACACATAAAACACTGACATTAAGGTGCACCACGTCATCAGTAGCAGGTTTTCATTACATAGAACAGTACAGCAAAGGAACAGGCCCTTCAGCCCACAATGCTGTTCAGAATCAGCTAAAAATGAAATCAAAAACACCCAAACACAAACCCCTCCTACCTATACCATGTCCCTATCCCTCCATCTTCCTTGCATTCGTGCCTACCTAAACACCTATAAAAGCCTCTAACGTATTTGCATCTATCAGCACACCAGGCAGCAAGTTCCAGATATGCACCACTCTCTGGCTAAAAACCTACCCCTCACACCTTCAATCAATGTGTCACACGATAGGGAGAGGACCCACAAGCAGGACAGGAACATTGAGCCAGGACTCCTCCTTCAGATCAGGCACCGAGCCGGGACTCTTCTTCGAGGGGTAAGCATAGACAATGGGCATGAACGTCGAGTCAGGACTCCGCCTTCAACTCACCCCTGGCAGATTGACCTTACCCGGACCCACTCTGGTGAAGGAAGGCAAGTTGCTGGTACTCCAATGCGGGCTGGATCACTCTGGCTTGTCGTAGCGACGGCGACTTGCGAAGGCCTCGTAACACTCTCGCCCCGAACGGCTAAAGGCAGGGGCTTATAAGCTGCCGGTTCGGGTCGAGAGTAGATCACCTTGATTGCCAAGCTCGAGGGACACGTGAAACGGAATTAGAAGGGAACAAAGAGTCAATGGTCCGGATCATAACACAACCTAACTAAATTTAAAGGGGAACCGATCTGGACCATGACACAATGCCCTCTGGTATTAGACATTTCAATGGTGGGAAGCAGATTCTCCCTCTCTATTCTGTCTATGCCTCTCATAATCTTACAAGCCTCTGTCAGATCTCCCCTCAGCTTCTACTGCTCCAGAGAAAACAACCCAAGTTTATCCAGCCCCCCATGATAACATATGCCCTCTAAATCAGGTAGCATCCTGGTAAACCTCTTATGCACCCTCTCCAAAGCCTCAATGTCCTTCCTATAGTGGGGCAACCAGAAATGCATGCATTACATTGTTTTCATTGAGTGAGCTTAGAAGGGGTGAACTGGTCAGGCTTCATACACAAATATCAGGCTTAGGAATGAAAATTTCACACTTCACATCCTCATTGACCGCTGGTTTTACTTCCAACGTACCTATGCGTTATGTTTTGTATCTTCAACACATTAAACTGATTCAAAGGAAGATATGGGAGTCCAAACAGTGAGTCTAACTTCACATTTACTTTAAGTGATGTGTGCACGTATCACGCGGTACCATAACGATTTATGCAATTCACTGAGTTTTACAAATAACATGTAATGAGGTATTTAAACAACGAATCCTTAATCAACAACATATTTACAATATTATTCAAATACAATTGAAATGTTAAATACACTATGCTATGAGAAGGACAAGGGAAATGCCAAATCCTACATTAAATACCATCACTATTGTTAGTTAAGGGCCAGTGAAAAGACGCAAGAAGATAAATGAAAATTGAAGCAAGGGAATGCAAAAGAAAACTGCCATGAAAAAGAAGAGAAAACTTGTTAAAAGGTTCCTGTGCATCCAGTAAGAGGCCTTGCAGATTATTAAAGGAGGAGCTCGTATACCTTCCATGACTTTCTGTTGCAAATGCAGTGTCAGTGCATGACATGCCCACGGTTGTGATTTTAACATATGATCAGCAGTAACTTCCAGGTTACAGGAGAATGCCAATGTACAGTCATGGGAGAAGCTGATGTAAAACAGATGCATTCTAAAACCGCACGTGGAAGGATTAAAATGGGAATACAGCCACAGTACTGGTCATGTGGTCCTTAGTTGTAAAATAGTGCCGTCTGGTCTGAAGTTGGGATAGACTGATTTTCTACACCTTTTTTTCTATCCATCGCAATTTCCTGTGGACTTTGTGGATTCATTATACCAGTGGTAGGTCATACAATCCCTTCAGATGATCTTATGCTGAGGGTCCCTCTCCAACCCAGTGTTTGGGGGGGGGCTGCAACATATAACTTCAAGCCCACAACACCCAAAATCAGGTGGTCCCGCGGAGGTCAAAGTAGTGATGGGCCTCAAGAAGTTGGAGGAGAGGATTTCCACAGAAGTCCAGTGGTTTACAGAAGTGCGCGACTGTAGAATGGCCCGCCACCAGCTCAGATACTGAGGGGTTGACGCGTACGTACTAACTTCCCAGCGCACTTAAAGGAGCACACAAGGTCAAATTGGCTAAAGTTAAAGGGAAAGAAAAACAGAAACAGCATCATGACAAGACTGCAAAAAGCCTACCAGTCCTGAAACCTGGAGGTCAAGTGCGCATCCCAGATCACAACTCTGGCACATGGTCCATGCAAGGTTATGTACAAAAGGAAATTGCTCCACGTTCCTACCTGATCCAATCGGCTCCTTCTCCCACCCATTTCTGATTCCCTCACCATCAAGAAACATAAAGATTAATGATCCTAAATGAGCAGTTCTTTTCCTGCTCTGACCTCCTCTGTTTGCTTCATCTTATCTTCCAGGCGGAAGAATCAGCCTTTCGACACCTCTCTACTTTCAGAATCTTGCCCAGCTCAGTGAAGTCACCACTCATTATCATAAACTCCAACTTTTGGCCAATCTTTTCCCATTACTCCTCATAAGACAACTCCTTTGTCACAGGAATCGATCCACCAAACACATGTTACACTCACGACAAAGCAAGTATTTCTTTTCTTTAGCACAGAGATCAAAAGTGCACCCAATGTGTAGATGATGTCTCCTTTTGCTCCCGACCCAAAATGAACAGGTGCCACACAACCTACTGTGCTGAGCTTTGAGGCTCGTGCAAAGTTGATTTAGGCTTTAGAATTATCTTCATCTCAGAAGCAACCAATCCACAAGCATCCAGAGAAAACAGTAAGATAGTCATTCTTTTTTTTTGTGATGCAAATATCTTCAACTTTCACAGCCACATACCAGGCCACCTTCCTCTCCAATCACCTGTTCTCCCAACCTTTGACTGGCCGCCTGCAAACTAAACACAAAATCCTCTTCACAAAGATTTTAGACTCTCCATCCTTAAAACTTTGTAGAGCCAGGTCAGGCTGAAAACTCCAATAATAATTTCAAAAATGATGCATAATCTTTCAGGAGCCTTGCTTCAGCAAGAACCAGACCCATCTGTCCCAGGACGAGAAAGTACAGACTTTCAGATTTATTGAAATATAGAAATATGAAATTCATCATTTGCATTAACAACCTACACACTCAGGGTTTGCTGCAGATAGTTTGCAAGTGTCCCCACACATTCCATGCCATCATATCGTGCCCACAATGTTTAACAGAACAAGGCAACAGCCTCCCAACCACCCATCCTTCGCACGTGTCTATGTGTCCAACACCAGATCAGCACACTGCTGAGCCTCCAGACTCTCAGACTCTCCATCCCTGGCACAGGCTCGTAGACTCAACCCTCAGATTTACGACCTCTGGACTTTGCTGACCTCCGGGTATTGACCCCAGGACCCACTGGTCACAGGTTGGACTCGCCGATCATGGATTTGACCTTCGGGCCTCAATTTCCAGACTCGCATGGATTTCCTACCATGGTGACGTAGGGGTCACCGGACCTCGTGACTCCTGCCCACCCGACTCATAGACTCCCTGATTCCCTCTGTGTTTGCCAACTCGACCTCCGGGATCACTGTCCTCCAACCATCAGTCTGCATAGAGAGCTCCAACTGGGAGTCCAGGCACCGGCCCCTACCCCTGACTTTGCATTCTCCCTCATCCCCATCCCTGAACCCTAACCTGACCCCTATGCTGCCCCAAAAACCAATTAATCTAAAAAGCAAATAAGTGAGTTACAACATCGACAGAAATCACAACTCAGCGCCATTTGACTGGAAGTGACAAGGACCGACAATGCAATGAAATCACACTAAAATCAAAAGAATACTTTGCCCCTTGGGAAACTGACCAGCAATTAATGGCAATCAAGCAAGAACATAGAGAGCCTTAGCATCAGCTTTTAAAAACTGGAGTTCTTCCCAAAGACACAGGACAGCACAGTGAAAGGGCTACCTCAACTCCAACGACCCAAGTTCAGCCCCAGCTTCCGGTGCTGTTTGTCGTACGTTCTCCCTGTTACCACGTAGATTCCCCCACCTGAATGCCTGGTTTTCTCCTTCATCCCAAAGACATGCTGGTTGCTAGATGGATTTGCCTCAGTAAATTGTCTCCTGTGTGTAGGTGAGAAGAAGCGAGGGAGAGTTCATGGGGGGAATAAAACGGGAAGTATAAATGAGTTCTTGGTTGGTAGAGGTACAGTGGGCCTGTAACTGTGCTATGTGTGTGTATAAGAGAAACATTTCCAAAATCACTGTGTGACCATACCTACTTTTAATGAAAGATCTGGCCAGGATTGCATTCTACATGCTTTTATTGGTGAGAATCGCTAGTAATAACTATTAGCACTGCTTAAATCACAGAAACGGCCATTGCGCCCACAGCTTCATGCTAGTGTTTACACTTCACACAAACTCCCACCCACTTCATTTCTTCTTTTCAACGTTACTGTCTAGGATTTTTTTTTTGGTTTTTTTTTGCACTCTGTACAATTGTTTTTCAATGAGAAATCAAAGATATTTCAAAAAGAAATCAGTAAAGATTTTCAATCCTGTCCTTCATGCTAACATATAAAGGACAGCAGATGTAATCAGAGGTTTCCAACCTACTTCTGCACATTTCCAACTGTATCCTCCATGGGTCCCTGGCACAAAAGCACGCCTTGTGAAACTTAAAGGGGATGTGCAAAAACAGGTCCCAACCAATGTTTACATCTCAAGCTGAGTAGGTTCCCTTTTAAGGTAAGCCCTTACCTGGCTCTCCTTCAGGAACCAAGTTGGGCTGAACAGCATTCAGTTTCAGTTCAGGTGTACTGAGAGCTTTTACTCACAAAGGGTGACTTTATATTTTAGTCAGTAGGACTAAAGGCTTTGGAGGATCCATTACCTCAGATCTCCAGTACTACAGAACTCTGACTGACAGCTCAAAGAGCCAGGTGTTCTGTTTAGTCCGATTCCCTCTTAACTCCTCAATGTGAAATGCAATCTTATGGAATCAGAAAAGGAAGAAACTGAAGTAAGTGGACAAAATCACCTGGGAAAACTTGACACAAGCCAGGTAATTTAAACAAAATATATACTTTAAAATAATTACTAGAAATCACATGTTTTTTTTAAGCATCTGAAAAGTTCCAGGCACCATTTAAAGATCTATGTTGTTTTCAACCCATGAGCCATTAATTCTCTATGGGATTACTCAGTTTCTCATTTTAATTTAATGTTATTAATTGCCCAGTGTCATTGTAAATTACATACAACTTTTGTCATTTTACTCTATATATTCCAGTATCTCTGCAGAAGTGCTCAGTCTCATAGCCTTTAATTTCCTCCCCAGAAAAAAGAACATTATACTCATTAACAACTAACACACAAAAACACTTAACATTACGGCTGACCCAGGAACACTAATAGGCATGTGTTTGGCTCAAGGGAACAGCTCTAGGCCATTCAGCCCTACAAGCCTGTTCTGATATTCACTGAAATCGTCGCTGATATCCTGTGTTAACTAAAACAATGTAAGTTGGAAGCTTCCCCCAGCCCCCATCTTGAATGTGCTCACTTCAGTGAGAGGATGCCTCAGCTATGAAGACTACAAACCATTACAGGGAAATGAGACTGGTATTTTATTGCTAGCACAGATACACTGGGCCTTTGTGGCATTAGACCAAGTCCTGCAATACATTTCCTTGTGCAAAGTTGACTACAGCACTAAACAATTTCAAACTGTCTCTTCTACTACCCTACGTGGTATAATATTGTGCAGGCGAGGCGGCTAGGTAAGAGTCCCCAGAAAGCACTCTTCATTTCAGGATGAAGAGTCTCCAATTGGACCATGACAAAATATCTTTAAGTAAATAAAGCTGATGGTGTCCTACAGAGAGACAGCTCGTGGAAGTGTGGAAGCAGAAGGAGTACAAATAAAGCAAATCAATCTGTTTTTACCAAAAACAGAAATTAATTTCTAGAGAAATGAAATGAGAAGTAACAGCAGGATCAACTTGCAACTTTACTGTGAGAACACAAAAAAATAGGAGAAGGAGTAGACCATTCAGCCTTCAACCCTACTCATACCATTCAATATGGCTATGGCTGATCTGCTCCAGGCCCCATCTCTTCTTCTGGGCTAGTTCCCCATAGATGTGATTTCCCTGATCTTTCAAAGGTGTATTTACCATATCAGAAAACAGCCCTAGATACATTAGATCACTCGCATAAGCTCTGTCCTTGACCTGGGAGCACTTACCAGCCCACAATGAGAAGGAAAACACAATGAGATACACATCATTAAATCTCTTATGCAAGATTTCTGAAGGAAAGTAAAAGGTCAGAAGAATTTGCCTTGAAAGATTTAAATTTCTTGCACAGCCTTCCAAATATTATGCCAACAATAATGCATGTAATGCTTTTTGCATTTTTGTCTTGAATGTTTTTTCAATATCAGTATACATTACTGTTGAGAAAGCAAAAATATTACATTCCAGTTTGACAATGTTAAAACAGCAAAACTCATTAATTCCAATTGCATATAAACAGTTGCAATAACTACACAAGTGATTTTAATTTAGGGGTCACACAAACACAATTAAATCGTAAGCTAGAAAACTAATTTATAAGAATTTTCAAGAGGTTTGCTAAAAGAATTAAAACAGCAATGAATGTATCCTTGTTTATTTTAATTCAAAAATTCAGACACACAAATCGATAGTTTAACATTTTAATTATTATCAATATATTAGGTAATAATGAATGATTTTATGGTCTGTTTAAATATGCTGCTAGATATTTTACCGCAAAAACTAAGTTTGTATTTCTAATGCGTTGATGTTTCCTTTTAAGACAACTCAAAGAATACTGAAATTTCCAATGTCAGCAAGAGAACTCTTGGTCGCAAAGTGGAAAGTACTTTTCACTGCAAGCAAACAGAGTGGATTTGTGTAGCACTATGTCATTCTGAAAAGATACTAGAGTCTTGCTTTACTGTAGTGCCTGTAGTTACAAGACAGACCAAAAGAAGTCGTGAGCAAGTCTGGGTGGAGTTGAAGTCCAGAAAGGGGGCTTTAAGTGAAGGGCAGAGCAGATTCCAGATAGATACATACAAAGTGGAAATGAAAAGGTAAAGAGACAGTTAAGGCACACGAATGCCAGGACTTGTTGGATATGACTGTCAAAAATCCTGAATTAAACTTCAGAAAATGCAATGGAATCTCATAAAACTGGCAACACCCCCCCCCCCACCTTCAAGTTACAAGAGGGGAATGAAGGAATGAGCCAAATAACACTAGCCAATATTCTGATATGGAGAATATTTCCAATTTAATTTAGGCTTTTCTGTTGTTTTGATAAACCAGAGCAAAGAGAGCCTAATTCACACTACGATCAGGGTTAAAATACAGAAATTATTGTGATCAAGTTAGTGTTTTTATCAGTTGCATCCATGTAATTGCTTACCCAGAAACTTGTGTACAGGCAGCTCCTTTCTGATCCAGTTTATTGAAGAAAAGGCAAGGAGTGAGCCAATAGCTGACAAACGTGCTCCTTCACTCCACGAGATTTGGCTGATCTGTGACCTAACTCTATATTCCCACTACTCTGAACAACTTTGGTTAGCAAAAATTTGCTAAACACCAAGGTAAAATTGGCAATCGACTTGAATCATGATTACTTCAACAATCCAGTTCCCTCCAAAGATGCTGCCTGAACTATTAGGTTCCCCCAGCAGTCTCCAGAAATACCTGACTCCAGTTTTTAAACAATGTGTCCCCGTGATCCTAAGTTCGCCAATCAAAATAGATTTCACTCCATCCATTCACCCATCACAAAAACTTTGAATTGTATAACCCCTCGTACCAAATAAATTCTGATCAATATTCACATTTAGAGTCATCAGAGCACTACAGCACAGAAGGAGGCTCACCTAGTCCATGACTAACTATTATTCTGCCTTATCCCACTGTCCTGCACCTGGCCCCAAGCCCTCCATACCCCTGCCATCCATATACTTACCAAATTTCTCTTACGTTGAAATCAACCCATATACACCACTCCTGCTGGCAACTTGGCCCACATTCTCACCACCCTCTAAGTGAAGAAGTTCTCCCTCATGTCTCTCTTTAGCAATTCACCTTTCACCCTTAGCCCATGCCCTCTAGTTGTAGTTCCACCCAACCTTAGTGGAAAAAGCCTGCTTGCATTTACCTTATCTAAACTCTTAATACTTTTGTATACCTCCGTCAAATCTCCTTTCACCTCCTATGCTCTAGGAAATAAAATTCTAACCCATTCAACATTTCCCTGTAATTTAGATCCTCAAGTCCCAGAAAAATCCTTGTAATTTTCACTTTCAATCTAACTGACATATTTCCTGAGGATAGGTGATCAGAACTGCACACATCAGAAGCCTACTCTAAATAAGGCTTCACCAACGCCTTATACATTTTCAACATCCCAACTCCTATACTCAAAACTTTGTTTCAATCCAAGATGCCAAGTGGCCCATTGAGTCAATGCTGGCTCTCAGAGTATTTCCATTAGTCCAAATTTTCTTATTATTCCCCCCCCCCCCACCTCCCACATATTCTTTCTCATATGCCCTTCAACATATCCCATCCTCCCTCCAACAAATCTCCTGCCGCAAACTCACACAAGGGCCAATTTACCAATAAGCCTTTAAGATGTGGGAAGAAATTAGAATACCCAGGAGAAGCCAGTCACATGAAGAACATGGAAACTCCACACAGCTGTGTGGAGATCAGGATTACTGAAAACAAACTGGTAAGTTGTGCTAATATGCCACCCTAACCTCATCTCTGTAACTTAACCCTGGACACCAGTAATCGCTTTGGGTGTTTGCACTGATCTCCCTCCAATTCTACAGGCCTGATATTATTGGACCGTTGCGTAGTTGCAGCATTCCTTCAACACACTTCTTTTCTAGATATTGAATACATAATTTTATTTTTGAATAAAGTATATTTTCTTTAAATAAAAAAAACTTCTTTTCTAGATATAGTGACCAATAATGCCTTTTGAATTGTTGATTATACAGTATACTGTTAATGATACTTCAATGATCTTTGTACATGAACCCCCAAGTACGTTTGGGCTTCTCAATCTTCAACCTTTAGAAAGTATCCAGTTCTATCCTTTATATGTTTTAAGTGGAAAACTTAACATTTGCTTAATCTATTATTATTTCTTATACCACTTACCACTTACCTTGGATAAGTTCCTTTCTATTCCATCTGCTAGGTTACACTGTGCTAAATGATGTACAGGCCTTACCCTGGGTTAAGAGCACACAACTTACAGAAACCCTCTACATGCAAACGTGCTCCCATGATACAGGTTGAGTACCCCTTATCCGAACTGTTTGGGGCCAGAGGTGTTTCGGATTCTGGATTTTTTCTAATTTTGGAATATAATGAGACAGCTGGGGATCACCATCATTACCGACTCTGAATTTATGTGCTACCGATAAGCAGCCTTTGTCTTATACTTGTTCACCACACAAAGGTAATTAACAGTAAAAATTATTACTGACCATCAATATAATTAAATTATAATGTGTGCAGGGTAACAAAAGCAGCACCACACCATCGGGAGAATGAATACCTGAATCAGCTGTTGAACAACTACAAATAACAGCAGGCTTTCAATCTCCATCTACCATGCCGTGTTTTGTTTAAAAGGTCACAGTGCAGTGTATTTGTATTTTGTTTATTTTTAGGTTTTACTTAAAGTATAAAAACAATCAGCATTGTAGACTTATTCTGGTGTAAGATTTCCATCAGCGACAATTATCAATGAATTTCTCTGCTGCTTCATGATCAGCAGATGCTTTATCATTAATTTTTTTCAAATCTTTAAAAATTTAAAACCGAGCCTTTTCTTAAATTTCTGCAACAACCCTGCTGACTATGCACAATTACCTTCAATTTTCAGTTCGTCCTGATAGGTCTTTGCTTGTTTCACGAGCAGCGTACCATTAGGCAGCATATTTTCACTCTGATGCTGACACGCCCACTTTCATTACACCATTGAGATTTTTTTTTTGCTTTTTTTTTCTGTTTTTCTTTAACTTCTCGAATGTGTTGATTCCCGGTGCAGTGTGGAATTTTCCATTTGTGACATCATGTCAGTGCTCAAGAATATTTCAGATTTTGCTGGTTTTTAGATTTTGGAATTTCAGATAAGAACCTGTGTTGTCAAATTCAAAAAAACTGATGCACATACATATGTTCTTCCTATAAAAGGCAGAACTAATTTCCTCTCTCGTTCTTTCCCTAATGTTACTGTTCTTTCTTATCAAACATATGTGGTATACATGCAGTTCATTACAATACTGTGGAGCTATGGGTACCATATCGAGTGATTCTGTGTATTTTCTGATTTATTAAAAAAATCAGCTTTTGAGCATTAAAAAGAATCAATTTATTACCTGGAGATGGTCTATACCTGCTATTTAGTCAACTTCCTCACCAGACCATTAATTTGCCCTCAGCGCCATGAACTTCATCCAGATAGTGATCTCTCATAAGACACTAATCAATGCCTTCTACAGTGTATATGATTCAGTTTTTCCACTGTCTGCCACTTTCAGAGCTTCCTCTAAAATTAAACATGTAATGCCCAGGTTAGTATTTCTACTGCTATGCTGTAGGTATTTCATTTTAGCAGTTTTCTGCAAAAGCTGTGTGTTCTGCTGGCAGAATGTTTTGGTTTTGGCTGAAGGAGCCTTGTTGTTCAACTTAGGAATGTTGTGTCAGCCAATCAGGATGGTGGTTTGGGAGAAGGCTCTAGTGAGAATTGAGTGGAGAGAGACTCGTAATGGACAGTGGTTGGGTTTGAGGTCTTTTGGCGGGAGACACGGAGAGGATAGGAACCAGGAAGCCTGGATGATTTGATCCATAGGCGAGACCTAAGGCAAGGAGTGCTTCATGAGATGAAGGAGTCCACGAAGGGAAGTTCTACCCGTGAATGGTGACGAGAATTCAGTACCGTGAGTAAAGCTGAACATCCTACCATTACAGATACTACATGAGTGCCAATCTTGTGTGCACATTTAGACCGGTTCAATTGTAATCGGCCCTTTTACTTTCTTTTTCCTATTAACTGTTTGTTAAAGCTGGAACTGATAAATATGCTTCCTTTACAATTTTATACAGTGCACAATCTGTTATCTCTTTCCAACCGATAATTGTGTCTGGACAGTACTTACACAGCATTCACTCAAATCGAGGTTCCTTACATCGGAATTCCCAACGTTCATGTTTGGTTGAACCCCAAATCATACCAAGCCAAGATGCATATTGACGTGGCCTTGTCACCACTGAGTCACGTGGTTGTTAGCAGAGATAGCCAACGAGCTGAGTTTGTATGTGAGCCTGGTGAGAGTGTTGCAAACGTTACACTTCATTCTGCAATGTTATTATTCTACCAGAATGCACGGTGAAATGACCTGATCTGTATGAGCAGTAAAGCTCTCACTATCATGGCACATGTGACAATAATAAACTGATTCCAGTTCCAGTCAGGTTAGTCTGTTTTATGCATCCATGTTAGTTCTGTTCCGTTAAAAGTTAAAACAAGCAATCTGTCACTCTATTCTGCATTATAAATTCTAGTAATTAGTTGGTAACAAATATTTTATTATTTAATCGATAATTCACTAGTTTCTCTCCTCCATTTTTCTGAAACGGAAAAACAACATGTGTACTTTACCAGTATGAAGCAACAGCACCTGAATTAAGAGTTCTTAAAGATTTTAATTAGGCCACCTGCAATGTTCTCACCTACTTCACTTAAAAACCCTGGATTGGAATGCATCTGGTTTTGGAATTAATGGCAATATGGTGCCAGCATTTTCTTCATTGCTGTTATTTTGTTTGAGTGCATCTTGGCATGTACCCAGTATTACTTCCTTGCGGTGTTTCCCTCCTCCCCCCCCCCCCATGTACTGATGCAATTGGTATAAGTATCTCTTACGAATTGTCTTATATACCCTTTTCATAATCCTTGGACTTCTGTAACCACATGTGTTCCTTACATGTCCCAATTCCCAGCATTTTTGCCTGACTGTGTGCTTTTCTTTTTATCTTCTTTACCCCTGACCTCTTTAGCCATCTAAAAGGGAGATGGGATACCAAAAAGAGCCCTTTCTCCTTTAGCTGTATAAATGTGTGTTGGATTACATTAAATTCTTTCTCCAGCATCTCCTACTAACCTTCCATTGCTTTATTATATTTTATTTAGTGATACAATGCAGACTGGGCCCTTTTAAGTCACTCCGTCCCGGCAACGCCACAACCCCAATTAACCCTAACCTGATCACGGGACACCTGTTAACCCATTCCGTACATCTTCGCACTGTGGGGGGGGGGGGGGAATGGCAGCGTCTGGGGAAGCCCCACTGGCTCCACAGGGAGGACAAGCAGAAACTCCTCACAGAACGAGCTTTGACCTCCAGAACTCCCCGAGCGAAATGTGGGTGCTTCATCATTTTGCTTTTCCCTTTGCAATTGAAGATCATCCCTGTATAACCTCACTAATCATACTAATCCAAGAGCTCTCACTCCAGATTCATTACTAAATTTATTAAGCCTTGACCCCTTCGTTGGGTTTGGGACATTATGTTGTAGAAAACCTAGCCTGGGGCAGACGAAATTCTCTACTATTCCAACTTGAGTTTATCCCAAATAAAAGTTAAAATCCCCAAAACTTTGTTAGATTTTGCCCAATCAATGCAAGTACCCATTTAGCAGCTGTTACTAAGGGCCACTACACAATCTTAAACCCTTTACAATTTCTTGATTCCTCCTATAACTGCGTCTAATCATGACCTGTCTCAATGAAGTAACTTCATACTGAAGCCCCGCCCCCACTGCCACTGCTCACCACCCCCCCCCCCACACTGTTCCCTGTGTGTCCTGCGGTCCTTATAAACTGTACGTTAGCTCTCCAGTGTCCCAAAAAGCATCAAGCACTCACCAGAAATGACCAGCGTGCTTTATTGGAGTCAATTCATTTAATTTGCACTTTGTGCATCGGTATAATGCAAGAAAGAAACACCATAATCTGTCCCTTTATGTCCTTCACACGTTCATATCCCCCTCCGGGATTTACATTTTAGATACCGGTAGCTGGAATTATCTGTATCTATCATTTCAAGCAAAACACATCAGTGAGAACAAAACACTGGATTGAAGGTGCTCTTCATTTTATACCGCTGTACCACTGGGGTTATTAAACGATTTTGCAAAAATCACTTCTAGGTGTTTGCGCTTGAAATGGCTATTCCGTCCTTACCCTCTTTTCACGCAAAATGAAGTTTAGCTGGTGAATTTGCTTTCCAGCAGAGCTACTTCATTTCTCTTGCCATGCCTGTGTGCATTTTAAAATAATCATGAGATGACCGCATCTCTACAGAGCCCCGTTGAAGATGCTCTAACCTCTTCGCTTATAGAAACTCTTACCCAAAAGCAGCTGCGGGTCACCAAATGAAGAATGGGAACATCTATCCATTATTTAGACCAACATCTTTCATTCTTGGTATTGTTGGGAGAGCCGTGGGGTTAAAAGAAGTTGACTTTCCATCAGAAGTGAAAGAAATGCAGCTTACAATTTCTCTGTTGCGCACGCCCAGCTGTTTGTTAACTTTGATGTCATGTGAAATTGCGGTCTGGTAAATTGCATCATTCCGTAACACTATGCGCTTATGAAATACTCCAAAAGAAGGAATAAATAAATTAGTTGCCGCAGCAAAATGTTGAAAAAGTGGCCTTTCCGAGAAGTACAAGGGCGCAGTGTGTATGTTTGTTTAAGACTTTAACTTATCTGCATGTGTCGAGCTGATTTATGGACTTGCAGAATGCGATGCTGAAAATTACTGCCGCTCTCGGAAACCCGGTACCAGTTTGGTCAAATTCACCTTACTTACCCTTCCTCTCGGGGTAAGGCTGCCGCGCTCGTCGGAGTAGAGGCGAACGGGGCGAATAGAACGCCTGAAGAGAATGGGAGGAATGGGGGCGGGGTAGTATTCAGACCCCCCATCTCCCCCACAGCCCAGCTCTACCCGAAACCCGATTAACGGAGATAGCACAAGCTCTTGCACCTTCCATCAAAGCTTTCATATTCTGTCCTGGTCACAATCTGTCTTGTCCCGGCACACGTCTCTTCGGTGTTTCTTCAGGAAGTTCCCATTCCTTCTCTAATCATAATACAAGTATAATCTATATGCCTGTGATTTTTGTGTTGCATCCAACTGGCCCCTGCCCGCTCCAAGCACATTCCGTATCTCTATAACTTCTTGTCCGTTGCGATATACCTGCGTCCCTAGAAGGTCGACAGGTGTCATCAAATGGCGAACTGACATTTGAAGTGTTAGGTACGTAATGAGCAAAAGAGAGGAAGACTGCGCAGATCAGACGGGGAAAGGAAAACAAGAGTGGTTTTAAACAAAATGATGAAAAAGTTGTCAGTCTAAATGCACTTACCTTTGGTCCACCCGATCTCTGGGAGCAGGAGAATGGTAGAGCCACGAACAACAGCATCAAGTGTGAGGGGACGATAATAGAAAACTTTCTGAACATTTTGTTTAAAGTTCGCACAAGCCTTTTTGTGCAATGTCAATCAGATTCCCAGGCTCGGAATCCCTCGTTGAGGATTTACAAACGCTGCCAGTGTTTGAGACTAGCTTTCTCGGTTTTTTTAAGTACGCCAAAAATGTGTTAAACAACCACTCATCTGGTCTTTTCTTTCCCCCACCCCCTGCGGTGAAAACTCTTAAACGCGCCCGCTCCTAGTAATAAAGCGCACTAACTTCCATGCGGTTCCCGTTATAGGCACCTTCATCCCAGGCGGAATGACACATGGTAGTGACTGGCAGCACAGTCCACCAATCACACCTGCGGTGGGCGCTCCGCTTTCCAACAATGGAATTAAAGTAAGCCAATCAATGTGTGGGTGGGCGGGACTTCCTTATAATTGAATAAGTTATTTCCAATTGCGAGAAAAGAAACAAATGATCCATCTTTCAAATGCTTGGAATGCAATATTAGTCGCGTTACTGTTCCAGTCTCTATAAAACGCGTCCCGTTGCAATTTATGCAAATATAGTTTAACTTTGACATTTTAAAATGTTTTGAAAAGCATGAAGAGTGTTTGCATTGATAATTCTGATTTCGGTCGTAAGTTTATTTTCTGGCGTGCGAATATAGTTCATATTTCAACTTTTCACAAAAAAATTCACTGGGAGCAACGAATTTCCCTTGCATCCCTTTCCTCGTCTCCTGTTGTGCTTTTCGTTTCTCACTTTGGAACAATTTATGGAAGTTTCGGTAATATTCGCATATTGCCCAGTAGATGGAACGATCAGGAGGGCGACCTAAGGTACGCCTTGCGCTCGTTTTCTTTCTGCACAGATGTTGACGCAGTAGCTGTCTTTGTGTCTGGTAAGCAGAAGTTGATCTCGCGTTGCAGGTGTGATGGAGGAGGAGGGGTGGTGAAGCTGGCTGCAAACTGTGACCAAAAGGTGCTTTTGAAGCCCCTGGTGTTACATTCTAACTGGATTGACGGCCTTCTAAAAAAAAATGTAATCTTTAAAAACAACCGATAGAAAACATTTTGACCGAATATTTGTAAACTGCCTGTGGTTTATACAAGAGAGAAAGTGCGCTCAGAGAAAACTCGTGTGTTTCAGACCACAATTAGGCTGGAGATTAATGATTCCTACATGTGTTTTTCCAAGGAGTAACGTTTTTACTAGCAAAGGAGGGGGTGGCATTTAATGAACTAACTGGTAAAGTGCAATTTATCTCTACATATGGGAATGGGTTTGGGAATGTTGTGGAATGGAAGGGACTGTGTCACCTCGCCAGAAGATTGGTTCGCATTAATTACAGCGGGAAATTAGTAAGGATTCGTAATATGAAACGAGAAAAGTATCAACCACAAAGCCGCATCGGTTTTGGAAACACGGCGAACAGGGTCGGCTGGCGGACTCCCTCGCGACGATCTTAAAACGTTGAGCGATTTTAAATGGTGCATTTCTGCGTATGATTTTTCTCAGATCACGTCGCTCCCCTGCTGACACGCCGCAACTAAGTGGCGTGGATGCTTTTAAACCCAACCGTCTATCGTGTGTGTGTATATATATATCTGCTGGGGGAAAAAATCAAATGCTAAACACATACACCCAACCCCAAACATAAAAGAAGCTAGCAGATAGTCAACATATTTCATCGTTGACCTAAAAAACATTGCAAAATAATATAGATACTGACAGAATCTGCAGCAACTTTCAAAACGGACAACTTCATCAAAGCAAGGGCATTATTCGCTGTTGCCAAGAGGTGCCTAGTACCCCCAGATGCACCATGCTAATAAACCATAACTAGTTTATACAGTGAGCAGAAGGTTGCATACTATTGACACCGTTGGCTACTTTCCGCCTTGTGCCACTTTTTCCCTCAGCACAGTCCTGTTTTAAGGTTATGACCTCCAACAAATTGGTAGCTGCTGCTCTTGTCATCCCCCCACCCCGCTTCCTTAGCGTCTTCCACCTTTCCCCAGAGGCGCAGGGAAACTTTGTACCAGAGCCGCTATCACAAAGCAAAAAAAAACCCACAATGTTAACTTGAAATGTTTACTTTCCAGCTGTCAAAAGCATTTTTTTTTAAAAAGCACATATTGGTCCACCGGACATTTCACAGAAAGGACTTCAGCATAACAGCCGTCCTTCAAGTGGGTACGAATTAAGCTCACCCCCAAGGAGTACATGTTTATTTGCCCCAGAGGACCAGTCGCGGTTGTTGATGCAGGTGTACAAACATTGTTGCAATAGGAGTCAAGGCGATCGCTCGTCCAGATATGCAGCAGGTTCCGTGCTCCACTGGGCAGTCCTTTGCCTGCTCGCTTCATATTTAACTGCAATTTTTAACTAAATAATAATGCTATGTTTAGGCTATTCTTACAACACATGAGCATCTGCTTTCAATTGAAGGTGTTACAATTTGTTTTAAGTTATTTGGGTTGCCATGGTAACGTATAAGGACAATTTTTTTTACACCGTTAGTATACGCAGCCTTCCGTATAGGACCTCAGGAAAGGGGAGAGCGCGATATTTCATTTTATTAATGCGGTGAGGTGTGCGGTATTTGGAATGAGTTACTGTTCCTGGAAATATCCAAACTCTGGGTAATCTGATCAATTTCTTTATTCCTGAAATGCGTTAATACTGGTCTGCAAGGGTGTCCGTTTATTTGTTTAATCAGTACTTATTCATTTAATAAATAGATCGGACTGGTTAAAAAATTGCCTAAATCTGCCAAGCAATTAAAGTATAACTCTCAGCATCAGCGAAAGTGTTTTACGAGGTATCCCGCCGAATGCGCGAATACCTAACAATTGCTATCAGAGGGTTTCAATGTCACAGCCAATTTAGACTAAAGAACCGCTACTGGCTTCTTTCCTGTTGCAGAATATCTGCCATTTCTATATAAATCAGTAAGTCCCACTCACGCTGATTTTAGCATAATCTGTTTATAAAAAAAAGTGGTCAAAACAGCACGATTTCCATAATTTCGATTCCACGTTCCAACGTTATATTTTGTATACCTCTTTTTTACTTTTAGTTAGGATCACCTTTATCATGACTTGCACCGAGATTAATTTGAGGGAGAGCAGGCATCAAATGGATGCTTTGGGACTTATGGGGGATTTTTTTTTTGTAAATTGCGAGTAACAGGTTAAGGAAAGTCTTTGCACAAGAGACTGGTGGCAAGAGCCAGCAATCCCTCCCCAATGAAACGGGTCCAGGCATTGACCAATTGAACCCTGTGCGCTGGACCGCTGATGAAGTGTGAGGTGGGTAGCGGCTTTATGGGGGAATGAAAGAGAGCGTTTCTTTCTGTTTGACGGCGAGTGTGAATGTTTGCCAAGATCTGACACCAGCGCTCGGTGTTGACATAAATCGATCTGAGGAACAGCTCATCGGTAAAAAGTGAAACTCGTGTGAAAGTTCCTCCCTCGCGGGACAAGCCGGTTCCCTTCAATGCGGCACACCTGCACCCGCTATTCTTCTCCACTGTTTACACTGTGTCATAGGAAATTAATTCTTTACTATTCGGGCCATTGAGGGTCATCCTCATTGTACAGAGGGGCCCGCGGCTCGACCCCATCGGGAGCTCTTGTGCCGGCTTAATTGAGCGTCCGGCGTTTTATTAAGCGAGTGTGTGGTGCAAGGGGAGGGGAGAGGGCTCAGAGTGGCGAGGTGCAGAGCGCTGAGCGTTCCTTCCCCCACCCCACACTCACACACACACCCCGTCCGAGCAGCTTGAACGAACCTGATCTCTACCTCTGTGCAGCAACACCAGGATTACTTTGCAAACTTTGGAATTTGTTTTATTTTTGTTTTGTTGTAATTGTGTTCTTTCTTATATAACTCACGTTTATGTTTTTCTTGTGTCTGATGCCATGTGTCCGTGATGTTGCTTGCACCTGTGAAGACATATACCAACTTATTACTATGACAGTAAATTTGACTTTTACTTCATCCCCCCACATTCACGGGGGGGAGGGGGACATATTCCTGAGACCGCTCAAGTACCCTTCCCCGTGGCACTGTCCCTAAACGTCCCGCCGCTACAAGAACCCTTTCTTTCTTCCTACTTATTTTTGTTATGAAATGAGCTCCAGTTTATTGCTGTAACACTTCGGCTTGAAACTTTATCTTTCTCCTCTCTCCAGAGATGCTGCCTGATCTGTCCAGCACCTCTGTACAGAAACCTCTGCCTATCATTTCAGATTACCAGCCACTGTGTGATATGTTGCTTTTGATCCGGTTTTTTTTTATTGGTAGGTCACACTGGAAATGCTTCACAATCCGTATGTAATAATGGTGTGGCATGTACCGAGATAGAGTGAACAGCTTTGTTTTGCATGCCATGCAGGCAGACCATACATGAGACATGATTACATTTTTACTGCCTATGATTACATTGAGGCTGTAAACAGAAAACAGAAATAGAATGGAAAGAGAAAGTGAATCATTCGGATTAATGAGCTTCCATCAGGTTTTCGGCATTCACTGTATTTTGGTTTTTCTTCTGTTTATTGTTTGGAGTATTTCCCAATCACAAGGGAAGAATTCCCCTTTTAATTCTCTAAACAAGCTATTGACTTTGAGCATTATTCGTTATCATATTCTGGTAAATATTTTGTAAAGAGAAATGATCCAGTGAAGTACTTCTTCTCTGCTAACGTGCCAGAATGGTTGTAGCGCCATTAGTAAGGCATTATACGCCAGTATTGAACTACCAGTCAGTACTTCCACTGTACTTCTAATGTATTGATTCTTCTTAAGCAGTATCTCAGATTGAGGACTGCCTACTACTGGCCAATCATGGGTTGTTCCTGGGACCTGTCCATTTCTCAGAAGCATCCTTTCTCTAGTGTAGCCCGTATCATATTGCTCTATGTACTCTTGCTGTAATTCTTTAATTTATTTGAATAACCACCATAACTAAACTAATTGAATACCCAGTATTTGATAAATATAATGAGCATTATTATTATTACTAACCGAGAATAATGTTTTAAAATATTTGAGAGAGATTTCAATAAGACAAGTCTTTCATCACCCAAGGAGCCCCTGCATACTTGAATATGGGTACAAAATGCCCCCAGGACCCAGAATTGGCAGTGACCTCAAATAGCCAAATCTAGAAGCAAAGCTATTTCTTGAAGATAATTCGGAATCCACCAACAGTAACCTCCATCACAATGTAGATATCTGTTCCAGATTAATAATATTTGAAATTTTCCTGAATTTTAAAGTAAGTCTGTTTCAGTCACAGAAATACTCATTAAATAATCCTGACTTGCAAATAAATTGCTATCGTTCATTTCTCTGGGTCTAATCCTGGAACACCCCCATCCTTCGCCAGAAAAGGAACATGGCTTTCCCAAAGGCAGTTAACATTGGACAATAAATGTTTAGCCTACCAGTGACAGTTAGATTCCCTCAAACAAAATTAATAAATTAAAAGAAAAGGTGTAATGAGTATCAGTTTTCAGATTGACACCAGTCTAGTTAGTGGCTCGAGGACTTTGATTCAACCTGCATTAAGAGTCAAAATCAGAAATGCAACCGCCAAAAAACTCAACTACATATTCTTAACCATGGCAAATTAAGGGTTAAATATCTGAAGTATTTTTTTCCTCATGGCCAAATCAACATGCAGTTTTGATTTTCAGTAGTCACTATAATATATTCAAAGGTTCTTACTCAATCTTTTAATGCCTGATGCCAATTCCCCACTTCTCACCCTGTGAAATCTGTTTCACATATATTTCTAATAAATGCTTATGGCTTCTTTTGTAATTAATGGCCCCAACTTGCTCCCAAGCTTCATTGAAAATGTAACAATCAATTTGCACACATAACAGTCCCTTTGATATGATATAACCACTGATGTATGTGAGGAATAAGAAGGAGAGAGAGAAGACTAAACACCTCGATCTTTTCCTCCCTCCTGTTTGTTTGTACTTTTAGTCTTTTTGACATTTACTCCCTCCCTCTCCATTCCAAAAGCTGTTGAACACTTTCCCCAATAACAGCCCTTGGCTCCAACAGCCAAGTTACTTCACTACTCTGCGTCTTATTGCGCAGGTCAGCGTCCCTAAGAACAGAGTGGAATCTTTCTGTTCCACTTGGCTCAGTACCACAGAATGACCAACTGAGTCATGGCAGATGGGTGGGGTGGGGGGAGTCTCAACTGCTTTTTTTTTCATTTTCTAATCTATGGGAATATTCAGAGAGAAATCAAAATTACAAACACGAACAGTGGGGAGTGAGGTTTTGTGGTATTTCAATCCACTGCATGCATGATACTGATAGTAAACACAGAGCACTAGACAAAGTATGAGCTGCTTTGTGTCAGGTTGTATCCACGGAAGGAAGGGGGTAGTTGTGTCCTGATTCTTCATCTAAGATGAAATGTAGAGGGGAGATGGCCAGTATAAAGAGATAAAGGGGGTGGATGCAAGAGAGAATCTGTCGGTTGGCTGATGAGTCGGGTGGAGGGAGGAAGGCCGAAGATTGCAGCAGAGTCTAGGAGGTGATAAGCAGAGACAACAGAAGGCTGCAGATGATGGAACACGATGAGAAAAGCAGGTTAAGAACAGAAGCAAATGAGGGCGGGTAGGTAGGTAGGTGTGAGCCACTGAGGGAGAAACAGGCCACCCAGTGGGAGAAGTACATAGGTAATGAGCAGGTGCGGGAGGGGAAAGAAACTGGGTGATAAGGGATTGGTGGGGGGGGGGGGTGGAGTGGGAAATAAAGGGATATGGGGAGGAAGACACTTCTCCTGATAGATGAGAACATCTCAGATACTGTAGAACCGGCAACCTCATCTTAAGAACAGATGCAAAGGAGAAAGTGAGAGAAAGGGATAGTATTATTACAAAAGCTGGGGTGGGAGGAGGAGTAGTTGTATGAGCTGTACAAGACAGTGGGTAGTTTGTCTCCCAGAGAGATCATAAAGGGGAGACTTACTTACGTACTGCCTGTTACACTGCTGGCATCTCGGACAGCAATGAAGGTCTTTCATCTCTGGCGGTTTTCAGGGCTTCCTTCATCACGTCAGTAGCTTCCTCTCAGTTTTCACTACTGTCAGTCGTGTAAATCCCAGCTGGAGACTCAGGAATACCATTGCTGGATTTTTCATTGCTGTTTCCCTAAGTTTTGTTTTACCAGTCGGGGTTGTTAGCCCTGAGCTGAACCCCCAGACCTGGAGTACTGGTGGGCCCCTTTTAGTCTGGCCTCGACCCTTTGACCTGTTTGGCATGGGTGACCCGACCAAGAGGCAAAAATATGAAGCCCTGACTCCAGCAAACATAGCTTTCCAGGTCACCGAGGCACGCTAGCCTCCGAAGCCTATGACAAGGTTGTGGTCCTCTTGGCGGGTAAAGAGGAGAGAGGTGTAATAAATAGTAAGGAAACTAAGTGCTCTTTGAGAAGAGGGATTTGTAATATACAAAGTTAGCATGGGTAATTTTGATTGTGTTCAACAATCCGTATAGGATCAGTTAATTAAATATTCCAACTGATTTTCAATTCCAGCCAAATGGAGTAAAAATTGGTTGGATGTGTAATGACCAACCAAGCTAATTTCACCCATCTTGTACTATCATCATTTACTACATCAACTTCCTTCACAGGTCTGGGGTATATTCATCATGATTTGCTAATGCGTTTTTTTTTTTGAGTGAACAGGAGAATAAAATTAATAGAGGACAGAAAAGATCAAAATGTATAAACACTAAGCATGTCTGCAAGGAAAAGCAGAAAAAGGGCACAAAATGGTTGGATATTATCAAAAGAACTGTGGCCAGACTACGTGCATTCATTGAGATATCCTCGGTAAAGGGCCAAAGCCACTGTTGAGAGGCACTAAGGTTACGAGAGTAGGGAAGAAGATGATTAGATATTACCAAACATGTAGACCACATGAGTGAATGGAGACCAGCTATACTTTCCAGTTTATACGAAATTTAATACATGTCCCATATTCATAAATTATTCATTCGAATGATGTTCATAGACTTCAGTACAGCATTCAACACAATCATCCCTCTGAAACTGATTGGAAAGCTGAGCCTAATGGGCCTGAGCACCTTCCTCTGCAACTGGATCCTAGACTTCCAGACTGGGAGACCTCAGTCAGTCCGAATCGGGAGCAGCGTCTCCAACACCATCACACTGAGCACGGGGGGGCCCAGGGTTGTGTGCTCAGTCCACTGCTGTTCACTCTGCTGACCCACGACTGTGTTGCAACACACAGCTCGAACCACATCATCAAGTTCGCCAATGACACGACCGTGGTGGGTCTCATCAGCAAGAACGACGAGTCAGCTTACAGAGAGGAAGCGCAGTGGCTAATGGACTGGTGCAGAGCCAACAACCTGTCTCTTAATGTGAACAAAACAAAAGAGATAGTTGTTGACTTCAGGAGGGCACGGAGTGACCACTCCCCACTGAACATCAACAGCTCCTCGGTAGAGATCGTAAAGAGCACCAAATTTCTTGGTGTTCACCTGATGGAGAATCTCACCTGGTCCCCCAACACCAGCTCCGTAGCAAAGAAAGCCCAGCAGCGTCTCTACTTTCTGCGAAGGCTGAGGAAAGTCCATCTCGCACCCCCCCCCCCCCCCATCCTCATCAAATTCTATAGGGGTTGTATTGAGAGCATCCTGAGCAGCTGCATCACTGCCTGGTTTGCAAATTGCACCATCTCGGATCGCAAGACCCTGCAGCAGACAGTGAGGTCAGCTGAGAAGATCACCGGGATCTCTCTTCCCACCATCACAGAAATTTACACTACTTGCTGCATCCGCGAAGGAAACAGCATTATGAAGGACCCCACGCACCCCTCATACAAACTCTTCTCCCTCCTGCCATCTGGGAAAAGGCATCGAAGCATTCGGGCTCTCACGACCAGACTATGTAACAGTTTCTTCCCCCAAGCTATCAGACTCCTCAATTCCCAGAGCCTGGACTGAAACCTTACTGCCCTATCGTCTTGTTTATTATTTATTGTAATGCCTGCACTGATTTTTGTGCATTTTATGCAGTCCTGTGTAGGTCTGTAGTCTAGTGTAGCTTTCTCTGTGTTGTGTTTTTTTACGTAGTTCAGTCTAGTTTTTGTACTGTGTCATGTAAACCATGGTCCTGAAAAACATTGTCTCATTTTTACTATGTACCGTACCAGTAGTTATGGTCGAAATGACAATAAAAGTGACTTGACTTGACTTATCTACTACTACTACATTCTTTCTGGCAAGGGAAAGCAGGACATTCTCTTTAATGTATTTATCAATGACCTCAAGCAAAAGCATCTTGGAATAACCATGGCTTTGGTGGCCAAGGAAAAGCGTGTCATCAGCAGTGTGTTATTTTACATTCACTTTCTGTACCTGAGAGGAAGCCATTAGTCTTGTGTTGCATTATTTATTTGTTTGTTTGAAGTAATAACACAGTAACAGACCCTTCTGGCTCAATGAGTCCATGCCACACAATTATACGCATGTGGCTAATTGACCTACTAACCAGTATGTCTTTGGAATGTGGGAGGAAACTAGAGCACCAGGAGGAAACCACATAGTCACAGAGGGAGCATACAAATTCCTTATAGACAGCAGTGGGAACGGAATCTGTCTGCAGGTGCTGGGATAGCATTACACTGACTGCTATGCTACTATGCCTTTGGTAGAAGTCACAAGTCTCAATAATTCATGAGATTGTTATATATGGTAATAGTTCATTTTTAACTTTACAAATTCAACTTGCTTTGATGGGAAAGTTATAAATACACATTACTGTAAAATGTCTTTTCTATTGTCACTTGGAGTTAATAGAGATTAAATTAATATATCCCAATCTTACCAGTTTGTATCTTTCCTCATTCAGTTTCGGAATCGAATGTACAAAACTTAGCCTGCTTTATTTTCACCTCCCTGAGACAGGTGTGAATCTACCCCTGTGTAATAACAATGAAGGATCCTCATGTGCTGAGTGTTAAGGTGAGAATTAAAGTTCAGTGTAGTCTGTTGTTAACCCTGTTTCCAGTTGTAAGCAGCCTGTAGTGTTACAGATTACATTGCTGCAGATGTGGGTTCTTAATAGCTGATGCAGAACCCCCAAACTTTGTCGCATATGGGGCATTTTGGCATTTTAAAGTAGTAGTGCATCATTTATACTGTATGCTCCCAACAAAGACACCTGATACACCCTCTGTGCTAACATGAGTGCCCATCTCTACTTTGTGCAGTCATAGATCAGGTACTCCTGTTAATTGGTGAGTGTTTTACCTTTTTCAAAGGGACCCTGCATTGTTCCTTTGTTCGCATGAGAATCCCTTGCCATAATGGAGCAAGGGAATACTGTAATTCAAGGAACAGATCTTTGCCCCTCGGAATGAGGGGATTGAGATTGACCATGATTTTTCCTTGGACCCCTGTGTTATTACAATCAATGGAACCTCTGGGGTCCCCTTGTTGTCTGCTTCCCAAACGTGGCAGAAAAGATTGTGAATTTGTGTCTATAGCATCTATCCCCGAGGTTTTAGAACTTCAGCAGGAGCAATGTCTGCTCTCCAGGCATATGGCCTTCTTGACATCGTGTCAGTCAGAAGTGGTAGCAGACCAGGTCTGAACAGCTTTCCATGGGATAAAGTCAAGGATATTCATGTCAAGTATTCAGAGGGTCCTCAAAATACTCCCTGGAGGTGCTGACTGCTTCTTTGCCCTTAATGTGCTTTCCTACACTCTTGGTCTTCAGTGGAATGGCCCCTGAGTTAGCTATGATGCACTTAGTTAACAAGAGGTCTCCATTGGAGATAGCTTTCCCTGCAGTCTCTTTGCCAGCTGCTTTAAGGCTCTGTGTCCTGTCCAACCTGGCACATAGTTTTCCAAGATTACTTCCTCTGGGATAAAGGTCAGGGGTTCTCAAGGTCACACCAGGAAATTCTCCTCAGTCTCACCCATAATTTCCAGAGTTAGAGTGCATGTGATAATGATGGTGGTGTGCTGGTTCTGCATTAGAGTGAACCGGACAGTCCCAAAACATTCAATTATCCCACAGGAGAGAATTTATAGAATTTCAGACTAGATCATTTTTAATGCCCAAACACAACCCATGGATTCAGAGCTTTATATTCTGGTTAGCCTCTCTGGATTATGGTGTAGCAGACAAATTTCACAGCTTATGCCAGTGATATTAAACATAATTCTGATTCTGACCCGTCCATCTCTTTCCCATCATACCTCACCCAATGTAACTGCCAAAGTCCCCACATTAGGATAGCAGAGCAGTGTTCTGGTCTGTCACTGTTGTGATCGCCCACAAGTGTGCTGACATTCCAGCTCCCAGCCTTCCTGTTGTGGGGGGTGGGGGGGGGGGAAGCCTGTGCATGGGTTCCTTTAACTTGGTGTCACTGTGTGACAGCTGTCATACAATGAAGCCTTGATCCGGGGCAAGGTGATCGGGCACCAGGGTTCTGATCGACGCCATTGACTTTCCTGAGGTAACTCTTCTTTGCGAAGACCGTTTTGGAAACCAGGTACATGTCACCAAGCGTGCGTGCGTGTGTAAATAGACAATACGTTTTGCTGGTGCAGACAGAAACAACAGAGGAAGAATATCAGAGTAAGCAGCAATTGGTGTTGACGGTTCTTCCTATTCATTTTGATTGCAGGTGGACTGAGCAATCAGTCTTCCCCAAACACTTACAATGGCCCACTGTTAGAGGTTAAAGTCTTATTTCAAACAACTGAGGAGGCAGTGTTTTTCCGATTACAGCCAGTGTAATTGAATCTGCCCTGCAACCTAACTTTAAAATTACATCCTCTGACCTCGATTCTACCCACCCCAATTTCACAATTTTCTGGGACAGCCTGGAGAATGGAATGCAGACATCTTGTGGGATGGAGAGGCTGCTGGGGAGTTGTGGGGGGTAGAAAATAATTGCCAGAGATGTTTAAATGTCAAAAATTTGGGGGGAAAGCTCTAAATGCATTAAAGAGCATTTTAGTAGGTGTCATTTATATAACACGTAACATTTTTCATTCTGTTGAAACGCTCTAAAGTGCCTCACTACATAGGAAATATTTTTGAAGTGCAGACACGACTATGGTTGCATCTCCATCCAAGCAGCAATGTGATCATCTACCTTAACTGAGTAACAGATATTTGCAAAGATACCAAAATATTTGTTGCAGGGACTCTTCTATTTGAAAGGGCACACACTATTTTAGTTTCATGGCTCATCTGAAAGGCTCCCTCAGAGATGTACAGAATTGTTGGGCTAGATTCTGATATCCCCTCTCTGTAGTGCAGGGGTCCCCATTCTTTTTTTATGCCATGGACCCCTGCTGTAGTGGAATTTGGATGCACAATATTGACATAAAGCCTGATCTATCATCAGGCGATACCCTATCAGAATGTATAGGAAATATCTCGGGATGTTACTTCTTTGAACTTGAAGGCATTTGATAATGATCCTCAAAGAACTGAAGTCTAAAATTGAGGCAAAGTTATCCTCCCTCTCCCGAGACAGTCCTTTGAAGTGGTAGATGGCTTGTTTCTACAGCGTTTCCGAGGTGCGGAAGCAGACCATCTGCACGCCAAGAAAGTCTTCTTTGCACCTGCGCATACACACACTTGCTGCAATGAAAAACAAACTCAGCTTTTATTTCATATGCTTTCAATATAAAGAGTAGAATTTCCAGCCATTTCAGTTCTGATGAAGAATCTCGGCTCAAAATGGTGACCATGATGCTGCCTGACTTGTTGAGATCCTTCAGCATTTTGTGTTTGAGTTGCCCAGCATTTCTGTTCACTTTATTTGAATGATTTTTTGAAGCAGACTGTGACACTTTTTAGTGATGTACACACAACACTGAATCTCTTTGGATCTCCAATACATTCGGTTTTTCACCATTTTGGATAGGACCTCCATGGAGTCAAAGACAAAAGTTCAAAGGTGACAATTTCCTAATAAGGACCATGGATGGTCCAGATAGTTGTACATGAGTGACAACTTACACCAGCTGTTATACAGACTCAACAGAGCAAGTGTTGGTCCAGTGAGGAGGAGGTCCTCTTAGTGCCATTTCAAACAACTTAGAGGACAGAACAGAAGATCATATATCCCAGTCAGCCAGTGATTCAAAACTCAGGTGGTATCATTAGTAGGGTAAGTGGAGAACAAATATTTAAGTTATCAATATCAAAAGAGATAAAAGTGTGACAAATGGGAAGTGACCTTTGAACTCTTCTTTCAGGAAGGATAGGGGAAACATAGTGAGTAAATCTTCCATTATGATGCCTGAATTCCATTGAGTGGCATTTAATTCCCCGAGATATAAAAGAAGCCTGTTAGGTTATACATAAAGGAACAATTTCTGCAGCCTGGTCAATGTTGGATCTGAGGTTTAGAAATTGGAGAGTGCCCTTTCACTAGTGGAGGTGGGAAACACCCTGTGATAGAGTGTGATGGAGATTTGATGCTCTCCCACAGGTGATAATTGATGCAAACCCAAATGCTAATTTTAAAGCTGAGATTTTTATGAATGGATTACTAAGGAAAATGTGGCAAGGAAGGGCAGTTACCACAAATCAGCCATGATCTGTTTGAGCAAATTAAATGACCATGCCTTTTTCAAATGTTATTTTATGTTGGCAAATTCTTTTACATCGAGCAGCCGCCAACCTTTGGGTGTTCGCAAATCATTGAGCAAAAAGTTTTTAGAGAATCCATTACCAACAGTGACCATTTTTGCTTTGACAAGCTGAATAACAAAGAGACAGAAATTAATTCTTCACTAGTTTAGTACAATACATTCTTAGAAGCTCGGCAAAAAAGATTGTATCTTTACAGTGCTGCTTTAGACTTATTTCTCCAAAGGGAAAGATTTACATTTTTAAATTTCCTTATCACATCTTTTAGAAGTGACCCAAAGCGTTCCATGTACAATGAACTACTTTGAAGTCCTGTGACTGTTGTTATGCAGGCAACCTCATTTGGAGTTGCTTTATTTCTCCTTAAGCTTTTCCCTCTGTCCCCTGAAGCGATTAACTTATGCTAGGTTTCAGTTCCCCAGATGCCAATGCCCAGCAGTATTTCACTCTTGTGGCCTTTATTCATGAGAGGAGTTTGACACTTGGGTCTATGTTGCCATTCTCCCTGCCCTTGCCAGACGGAAGCATACACTGCAACATTACATGCTTCCGGTGCACGAGTTAAAAAGAACAGTTCACCTTAATGGGCAAGTATGAAAAATGTTTTGCAATATCCGGTGGAGGGAAGATCAAGAAGTGTGTAAATGGAGCAACAAGTATTGTGCTGGAGGAACTCAGCAGGACATGCTACATCTAGGGGAGGAAAGAAATTGCCGATGTTTCAGGTTGGAAGGCTGCTGCAATACTGAGAGTGGAGAAGCAAGAGGTTCGGCTTAGAGAGGACAAGGGAAGCAGCAAGAAATGATTCCACAGTGATTGGAGGACTGAGGAGGGGTGTAAGATGTCAGATAGGTAGTGCCAGGTAGCAGAGAGGAGAAGGAATGGAGGAGGAACTCTGTAAAGCAGGCGAGTGATAAATGGAGGCAGACAGAGAGAGAGGAAAACAGGGAAACCAAAGATGGAGCAAGGTGAATGGTAAGTGTGTGAAGATGAGAGAGAGCTGCTAAGCAGAGAGAAGCCGAAACACAAAATGCTACCAGACTTGGATTCGGATAAGTAAAGGAGGTGAGAACGGAAAGCCAGTCGGAATCAGATGGGGGCTGGAAGGGGGAAATGTGTGTGTGTGAAGTTGATAAATGGAGCCAAGGGGTGGCAAGTGTGGAAGGGGATTGTGTAGAAGGGGGATGTGTGGAAAGGGGTTGTGTGAAAGGGGGTTGTGTGGAAGAGAGTTATGTGGAAGGGGATGTGTGGAAGGGGTATGTGTGGAAGGGGTTGTGTGGAAGGGGGATGTGTGGAAGGGGGTTGTGTGGAAGGGGGATGTGTGGAAGGGGGATGTGTGGAAGGGGATGTGTGAAAGGGGGATGTGTGGAAGGGGGTTGGGTGGAAGGGGGATGTGTGGAAGGGGTTTGTGTGGAAGGGGATGTGTGGAAGGGGGATGTGTGGAAGGGGGATGTGTGGAAGGGGTTGTGTGGAAGGGGGTTGTGTGGAAGGGGTTGTGTGGAAGGGGGATGTGTGGAAGGGGATGTGTGGAAGGGGGTTGGGTGGAAGGGGGATGTGTGGAAGGGGGTTGTGTGGAAGGGGGATGTGTGGAAGGGGTTGTGTGGAAGGGGGATGTGTGGAAGGGGGATGTGTGGAAGGGGATGTGTGGAAGGGGGTTGGGTGGAAGGGGATGTGTGGAAGGGGGTTGGGTGGAAGGGGGATGTGTGGAAGGGGGATGTGTGGAAGGGGGATGTGTGGAAGGGGGATGTGTGGAAGGGGGATGTGTGGAAGGGGATGTGTGGAAGGGGGTTGGGTGGAAGGGGGATGTGTGGAAGGGGGATGTGTGGAAGGGGGATGTGTGGAAGGGGATGTGTGGAAGGGGGTTGGGTGGAAGGGGGATGTGTGGAAGGGGGTTGGGTGGAAGGGGATGTGTGGAAGGGGGTTGGGTGGAAGGGGGATGTTGTGGAAGGGGGATGTGTGGAAGGGGGATGTGTGGAAGGGGGATATGTGGAAGGGGATGTGTGGAAGGGGTTGGGTGGAAGGGGTTGTGTGGAAGGGGGATGTGTGGAAGGGGGATGTGTGGAAGGGGTTGTGTGGAAGGGGGATGTGTGGAAGGGGGTTGTGTGGAAGGGGGATGTGTGGAAGGGGTTGTGTGAAAGGGGGTTAGGTGGAAGGGGGTTGTGTGGAAGAGGGTTGTGTGGAAGGGGGTTGGGTGGAAGGGGGTTGTGTGGAAGGGGGTTGGGTGGAAGGGGGATGTGTGGAAGAGGGATGTGTGGAAGGGGGTTGTGTAGAAGAGGGATGTGTGGAAGGGGGTTGGGTGGAAGGGGGATGTGTGGAAGGGGTTTGTGTGGAAGGGGATGTGTGGAAGGGGGATGTGTGGAAGGGGGTTGGGTGGAAGGGGGATGAGTGGAAGGGTTTGTGTGGAAGGGGATGTGTGGAAGGGGGATGTGTGGAAGGGGGTTGGGTGGAAGGGGGATGTATGAAGGGGGTTAGGTGGAAGGGGGATGTGTGGAAGGGGGATGTGTGGAAGGGGGATGTGTGAAAGGGGGGTTGTGTGGAAGGGGGATGTGTGGAAGGGGGTTGTGTGGAAGGGGGATGTGTGGAAGGGGGTTGTGTGAAAGGGGGTTGTGTGAAAGGGGGATGTGTGGAAGGGGGATGTGTGGAAGGGGATGTGTGGAAGGGGGATGTGTGGAAGGGGGTTGTGTGGAAGGGGGGTTGTGTGAAAGGGGGATGTGTGGAAGGGGGATGTGTGGAAGGGGGTTGTGTGGAAGAGGGATGTGTGGAAGGAGGTTGGGTGGAAGGGGGTTGTCTGGAAGGGGGTTGGGTGGAAGGGGGTTGTGTGGAAGGGGGTTGGGTGGAAGGGGGATGTGTGGAAGGGGGTTGGGTGGAAGGGGGATGTGTGAAAGGGGGTTGTGTGAAGGGGGTTGTGTGAAGGGGGTTGGGTGGAAGCGGGATGTGTGGAAGGGGGATGTGTGAAGGGGGTTGTGTGGAAGAGGTTGTGTGGAAGGGGGTTGTGTGGAAGGGGGTTGTGTGAAGGGGGATGTGTGGAAGGGGGATGTGTGGAAGGGGGTTGTGTGGAAGAGGGATGTGTGGAAGGAGGTTGGGTGGAAGGGGGTTGTCTGGAAGGGGGGTTGGGTGGAAGGGGGTTGTGTGGAAGGGGGTTGGGTGGAAGGGGGATGTGTGGAAGGGGGTTGGGTGGAAGGGGGATGTGTGAAAGGGGGTTGTGTGAAAGGGGGTTGTGTGAAAGGGGGTTGGGTGGAAGCGGGATGTGTGGAAGGGGGATGTGTGAAAGGGGGTTGTGTGGAAGAGGTTGTGTGGAAGGGGGATGTGTGGAAGGGGTTGTGTGAAAGGGGGTTGTGTGGAAGGGGGTTGGGTGGAAGGGGGATGTGTGAAAGGGGGTTGTGTGGAAGAGGTTGTGTGAAAGGGGGTTGTGTGGAAGGGGGTTGTGTGGAAGGGGGTTGGGTGGAAGGGGGATGTGTGAAAGGGGGTTGTGTGGAAGAGGTTGTCTGGAAGAGGGATGTGTGGAAGGGGGTTGTGTGGAAGGGGATGTGTAGAAGGGGATGTGTGGAAGGGGATGTGAGGAAGGGGATGTGTGAAAGGGGGTTGTGTGAAAGGGGGATGTGTGGAAGGGGGATATGTGAAAGGGGGTTGGGTGGAAGGGGTTGTGTGAAAGGGGGTTAGGTGGAAGGGGTTGTGTGGAAGGGGGTTTTGTGGAAGGGGTTGTGTGAAAGGGGGTTAGGTGGAAGGGGTTGTGTGGAAGGGGGTTTTGTGGAAGGGGTTGTGTGAAAGGGGGTTAGGTGGAAGGGGTTGTGTGGAAGGGGGTTTTGTGGAAGGGGTTGTGTGAAAGGGGGTTAGGTGGAAGGGGTTGTGTGGAAGGGGGTTTTGTGGAAGGGGTTGTGTGAAGGGGGTTAGGTGGAAGGGGGATGTGTGGAAGGGGTTGTGTGAAAGGTGGTTAGGTGGAAGGGGATGTGTGGCAAGGGGGATGAGTGGAAGGGGATGTGTGATAGGGGGTTAGGTGGAAGGGGGTTGTGTGGAAGGGGGTTGTGTGAAGGGGGGTTGTGTGAAGGGGGTTTGTGTGGAAGGGGGTTGTGTGGAAGGGGGTTGTGTGGAAGGGGATGTGTGGAAGGGGGATGTGTGGAAGGGGGTGTGTGGATGGGGGATGTGTGAAAGGGGGATGTGTGAAAGGGGGTTGTGTGGAAGGGGGTTGTGTGGAAGGGGGATGTGTGGAAGGGGTGTGTGTAGGGGGTTGGTGGAAGGGGTTTGTGTGGAAGGGGGATGTGTGAAAGGGGGATGTGTGATAGGGGGTTGTGTGAAGGGGGATGTGTGGAAGGGGGATGTGTGGAAGGGGGTGTGGGGGAAGGGGGATGTGTGAAGGGGGATTGGTGTGGAGGGGATGTGTGGAAGGGGGATGGTGTGGAAGGGGGATGTGTGGGAAGGGGGTTGTGTGGAAGGGGATGTGTGGAAGGGGGATGTGTGGGAAGGGGGTTGTGTGGAAGGGGGATGTGTGGGAAGGGGTTGTGTGAAAGGGGGTTAGGGGGAGGGGGGTTGTGTGGAAGAGGGTGGTGTGGAAGGGGGTGGGGTGGATGGGGGTTGTGGGGATGGGGGTTGGGGTGGAAGGGGGATGTGTGGTTGTGGGTGGGAGGGGTTGGGGGGGAGGGGTGTTGTGGGAGGTGGGGTTGGGGGGGGATGGGGGAGGGGTGGTAGGGGGGTGGGGGGTTGGGGTGGGAGGGTTGGGGAGGGGGGTTGGGGGAGGGGGGATGGGGGGGGGGGGTTGGGTGGGGGGTTTGGGGTGGGGGGGTGGGAGGGGGGGGGTAGGGGGTGGTGGGGTTGGGGGTGGGGGGTTGGGGTGGGGGGAGGTTGGAGGCTGAGGCGAGGGGAAGAAGAATCAGGGGGGGGGGGGGGTGTGTGTGCACGGCAACTATCTGCAACAAGGAATATATTTGGGATGTGTGGAAGGGGGATGTGTGAAAGGGGGTTGTGTGGAAGAGGGATGTGTGGAAGGAGGTTGGGTGGAAGGGGGTTGTCTGGAAGGGGGTTGGGTGGAAGGGGGTTGTGTGGAAGGGGGTTGGGTGGAAGGGGGATGTGTGGAAGGGGGTTGGGTGGAAGGGGGATGTGTGGAAGGGGGATGTGTGGAAGGGGGTTGTGTGGAAGGGGGATGTGTGGAAGGGGGTTGTGTGAAAGGGGGTTGTGTGAAAGGGGGATGTGTGGAAGGGGGATGTGTGGAAGGGGATGTGTGGAAGGGGGATGTGTGGAAGGGGGTTGTGTGGAAGGGGGTTGTGTGAAAGGGGGATGTGTGGAAGGGGGATGTGTGGAAGGGGGTTGTGTGGAAGAGGGATGTGTGGAAGGAGGTTGGGTGGAAGGGGGTTGTCTGGAAGGGGGGTTGGGTGGGAAGGGGGTTGTGTGGAAGGTGGTTGGGTGGAAGGGGGATGTGTGGAAGGGGGTTGGGTGGAAGGGGGATGTGTGAAAGGGGGTTGTGTGAAAGGGGGTTGTGTGAAAGGGGGTTGGGTGGAAGCGGGATGTGTGGAAGGGGGATGTGTGAAAGGGGGTTGTGTGGAAGAGGTTGTGTGGAAGGGGGTTGTGTGGAAGGGGGTTGTGTGAAAGGGGGATGTGTGGAAGGGGGATGTGTGGAAGGGGGTTGTCTGGAAGAGGGATGTGTGGAAGGAGGTTGGGTGGAAGGGGGTTGTCTGGAAGGGGGTTGGGTGGAAGGGGGTTGTGTGGAAGGGGGTTGGGTGGAAGGGGGATGTGTGGAAGGGGGTTGGGTGGAAGGGGGATGTGTGAAAGGGGGTTGTGTGAAAGGGGGTTGTGTGAAAGGGGGTTGGGTGGAAGCGGGATGTGTGGAAGGGGGATGTGTGAAAGGGGGTTGTGTGGAAGAGGTTGTGTGGAAGGGGGATGTGTGGAAGGGGTTGTGTGAAAGGGGGTTGTGTGGAAGGGGGTTGGGTGGAAGGGGATGTGTGAAAGGTGGTTAGGTGGAAGGGGATGTGTGGAAGGGGGATGAGTGGAAGGGGATGTGTGATAGGGGGTTAGGTGGAAGGGGGTTGTGTGGAAGGGGGTTGTGTGAAGGGGGGTTGTGTGAAGGGGGTTTGTGTGGAAGGGGGTTGTGTGGAAGGGGGATGTGTGGAAGGGGGTTGTGTGGAAGGGGATGTGTGGAAGGGGGATGTGTGGAAGGGGGTTGTGTGGAAGGGGGATGTGTGAAAGGGGGATGTGTGAAAGGGGGTTGTGTGGAAGGGGTTGTGTGGAAGGGGGATGTGTGGAAGGGGTTGTGTGAAAGGGGGTTGTGTGGAAGGGGTTTGTGTGGAAGGGGGATGTGTGAAAGGGGGATGTGTGAAAGGGGGTTGTGTGAAAGGGGGATGTGTGGAAGGGGGATGTGTGGAAGGGGGATGTGTGGAAGGGGGATGTGTGAAGGGGGATTGTGTGGAAGGGGATGTGTGGAAGGGGGATGTGTGGAAGGGGGATGTGTGGAAGGGGTTGTGTGGAAGGGGATGTGTGGAAGGGGGATGTGTGGAAGGGGGTTGTGTGGAAGGGGGATGTGTGGAAGGGGTTGTGTGAAAGGGGGTTAGGTGGAAGGGGGTTGTGTGGAAGAGGGTTGTGTGGAAGGGGGTTGGGTGGTAGGGGGTTGTGTGGAAGGGGGTTGGGTGGAAGGGGGATGTGTGGAAGAGGGATGTGTGGAAGGGGGTTGTGTAGAAGAGGGATGTGTGGAAGGGGGTTGTGTGGAAGGGGGATGTGTGAAAGGGGGATGTGTGAAAGGGGGTTGTGTGGAAGGGGGTTGTGTGGAAGGGGGATGTGTGGAAGGGGTTGTGTGAAAGGGGGTTGTGTGGAAGGGGTTTGTGTGGAAGGGGGATGTGTGAAAGGGGGATGTGTGAAAGGGGGTTGTGTGAAAGGGGGATGTGTGGAAGGGGGATGTGTGGAAGGGGGATGTGTGGAGGGGGTTGGGTGGAAGGGGGATGAGTGGAAGGGGTTTGTGTGGAAGGGGATGTGTGGAAGGGGGATGTGTGGAAGGGGGTTGGGTGGAAGGGGGATGTATGAAGGGGGTTAGGTGGAAGGGGGATGTGTGGAAGGGGGATGTGTGGAAGGGGATGTGTGAAAGGGGGTTGTGTGGAAGAGGGATGTGTGGAAGGAGGTTGGGTGGAAGGGGGTTGTCTGGAAGGGGGTTGGGTGGAAGGGGGTTGTGTGGAAGGGGGTTGGGTGGAAGGGGGCATGTGTGGAAGGGGGGTTGGGTGGAAGGGGGATGTGTGGAAGGGGGATGTGTGGAAGGGGGTTGTGTGGAAGGGGGATGTGTGGAAGGGGGTTGTGTGAAAGGGGGTTGTGTGAAAGGGGGATGTGTGGAAGGGGGATGTGTGGAAGGGGATGTGTGGAAGGGGGATGTGTGGAAGGGAGTTGTGTGGAAGGGGGTTGTGTGAAAGGGGGATGTGTGGAAGGGGGATGTGTGGAAGGGGGTTGTGTGGAAGAGGGATGTGTGGAAGGAGGTTGGGTGGAAGGGGGTTGTCTGGAAGGGGGTTGGGTGGAAGGGGGTTGTGTGGAAGGTGGTTGGGTGGAAGGGGGATGTGTGGAAGGGGGTTGGGTGGGGAAGGGGGATGTGTGAAAGGGGGTTGTGTGAAAGGGGGTTGTGTGAAAGGGGGTTGGGTGGAAGCGGGATGTGTGGAAGGGGGATGTGTGAAAGGGGGTTGTGTGGAAGAGGTTGTGTGGAAGGGGGTTGTGTGGAAGGGGGTTGTGTGAAAGGGGGATGTGTGGAGGGGGATGTGTGGAAGGGGGTTGTGTGGAAGAGGGATGTGTGGAAGGAGGTTGGGTGGAAGGGGGTTGTCTGGAAGGGGGTTGGGTGGAAGAGGGTTGTGTGGAAGGGGGTTGGGTGGAAGCGGGATGTGTGGAAGGGGGTTGGGTGAAGGGGGATGTGTGAAAGGGGGTTGTGTGAAAGGGGGTTGTGTGAAAGGGGGTTGGGTGCAAGCGGGATGTGTGGAAGGGGGATGTGTGAAAGGGGTTGTGTGGAAGAGGTTGTGTGGAAGGGGGATGTGTGGAAGGGGTTGTGTGAAAGGGGGTTGTGTGGAAGGGGGTTGGGTGGAAGGGGGATGTGTGAAAGGGGGTTGTGTGGAAGAGGTTGTGTGAAAGGGGGTTGTGTGGAAGGGGTTGTGTGGAAGGGGGGTTGGTGGAAGGGGGATGTGTGAAAGGGGGTTGGGTGGAAGGGTTGTGTGAAAGGGGGTTAGGTGGAAGGGGTTGTGTGGAAGGGGGTTTTGTGGAAGGGGTTGTGTGAAAGGGGGTTAGTGGAAGGGGTTGTGTGGAAGGGGGTTTTGTGGAAGGGGTTGTGTGAAAGGGGGTTAGGTGGAAGGGGTTGTGTGGATGGGGGTTTTGTGGAAGGGGTTGTGTGAAAGGGGGTTAGGTGGAAGGGGTTGTGTGGAAGGGGGTTTTGTGGAAGGGGTTGTGTGAAAGGGGGTTAGGTGGAAGGGGGATGTGTGGAAGGGGTTGTGTGAAAGGTGGTTAGGTGGAAGGGGATGTGTGGAAGGGGGATGAGTGGAGGGGATGTGTGATAGGGGGTTAGGTGGAAGGGGGTTGTGTGGAAGGGGGTTGTGTGAAGGGGGGTTGTGTGAAGGGGGTTTGTGTGGAAGGGGGTTGTGTGGAAGGGGGATGTGTGGAAGGGGGTTGTGTGGAAGGGGATGTGTGGAAGGGGGATGTGTGGAAGGGGGTTGTGTGGAAGGGGGATGTGTGAAAGGGGGATGTGTGAAAGGGGGTTGTGTGGAAGGGGGATGTGTGGAAGGGGTTGTGTGAAAGGGGGTTGTGTGGAAGGGGTTTGTGTGGAAGGGGGATGTGTGAAAGGGGGATGTGTGAAAGGGGGTTGTGTGAAAGGGGGATGTGTGGAAGGGGGATGTGTGGAAGGGGGATGTGTGAAGGGGGATTGTGTGGAAGGGGATGTGTGGAAGGGGGATGTGTGGAAGGGGGATGTGTGGAAGGGGGTTGTGTGGAAGGGGATGTGTGGAAGGGGGATGTGTGGAAGGGGGTTGTGTGGAAGGGGGATGTGTGGAAGGGGTTGTGTGAAAGGGGGTTAGGTGGAAGGGGGTTGTGTGGAAGAGGGTTGTGTGGAAGGGGGTTGGGTGGAAGGGGGTTGTGTGGAAGGGGGTTGGGTGGAAGGGGGATGTGTGGAAGAGGGATGTGTGGAAGGGGGTTGTGTAGAAGAGGGATGTGTGGAAGGGGGTTGGGTGGAAGGGGGATGTGTGGAAGGGGTTTGTGTGGAAGGGGATGTGTGGAAGGGGGATGTGTGGAAGGGGGTTGGGTGGAAGGGGGATGAGTGGAAGGGGTTTGTGTGGAAGGGGATGTGTGGAAGGGGGATGTGTGGAAGGGGGTTGGGTGGAAGGGGGATGTATGAAGGGGGTTAGGTGGAAGGGGGATGTGTGGAAGGGGGATGTGTGGAAGGGGGATGTGTGAAAGGGGGTTGTGTGGAAGAGGGATGTGTGGAAGGAGGTTGGGTGGAAGGGGGTTGTCTGGAAGGGGGTTGGGTGGAAGGGGGTTGTGTGGAAGGGGGTTGGGTGGAAGGGGGATGTGTGGAAGGGGGTTGGGTGGAAGGGGGATGTGTGGAAGGGGGATGTGTGGAAGGGGGTTGTGTGGAAGGGGGATGTGTGGAAGGGGGTTGTGTGAAAGGGGGTTGTGTGAAAGGGGGATGTGTGGAAGGGGGATGTGTGGAAGGGGATGTGTGGAAGGGGGGATGTGTGGAAGGGGGTTGTGTGGAAGGGGGTTGTGTGAAAGGGGGATGTGTGGAAGGGGGATGTGTGGAAGGGGGTTGTGTGGAAGAGGGATGTGTGGAAGGAGGTTGGGTGGAAGGGGGTTGTCTGGAAGGGGGTTGGGTGGAAGGGGGTTGTGTGGAAGGTGGTTGGGTGGAAGGGGGATGTGTGGAAGGGGGTTGGGTGGAAGGGGGATGTGTGAAAGGGGGTTGTGTGAAAGGGGGTTGTGTGAAAGGGGGTTGGGTGGAAGCGGGATGTGTGGAAGGGGGATGTGTGAAAGGGGGTTGTGTGGAAGAGGTTGTGTGGAAGGGGCTTGTGTGGAAGGGGGTTGTGTGAAAGGGGGATGTGTGGAAGGGGATGTGTGGAAGGGGGTTGTGTGGAAGAGGGATGTGTGGAAGGAGGTTGGGTGGAAGGGGGTTGTCTGGAAGGGGGTTGGGTGGAAGGGGGTTGTGTGGAAGGTGGTTGGGTGGAAGGGGGATGTGTGGAAGGGGGTTGGGTGGAAGGGGGATGTGTGAAAGGGGGTTGTGTGAAAGGGGGTTGTGTGAAAGGGGGTTGGGTGGAAGCGGGATGTGTGGAAGGGGGATGTGTGAAAGGGGGTTGTGTGGAAGAGGTTGTGTGGAAGGGGGATGTGTGGAAGGGGTTGTGTGAAAGGGGGTTGTGTGGAAGGGGGTTGGGTGGAAGGGGATGTGTGAAAGGTGGTTAGGTGGAAGGGGATGTGTGGAAGGGGGATGAGTGGAAGGGGATGTGTGATAGGGGGTTAGGTGGAAGGGGTTGTGTGGAAGGGGGTTGTGTGAAGGGGGGTTGTGTGAAGGGGGTTTGTGTGGAAGGGGGTTGTGTGGAAGGGGGGATGTGTGGAAGGGGGTTGTGTGGAAGGGGATGTGTGGAAGGGGGATGTGTGGAAGGGGGTTGTGTGAAGGGGGATGTGTGAAAGGGGGGATGTGTGAAGGGGGTTGTGTGAAGGGGGTTGTGTGGAAGGGGGTGTGTGGAAGGGGTTGTGTGAAAGGGGGTTGTGTTGGAAGGGGTTTGTGTGGAAGGGGGATGTGTGAAAGGGGGATGTGTGAAAGGGGGTTGTGTGAAAGGGGATTGTGGAGGGGATGTGGGAAGGGGATGTGTGGAAGGGGGATGTGTGAAGGGGGATTGTGTGGAAGGGGATGTGTGGAAGGGGATGTGTGGAAGGGGGATGTGTGGAAGGGGGTTGTGTGGAAGGGGATGTGTGGAAGGGGGATGTGTGGAAGGGGGTTGTGTGGAAGGGGGATGTGTGGAAGGGGTTGTGTGAAAGGGGGTTAGGTGGAAGGGGGTTGTGTGGAAGAGGGTTGTGTGGAAGGGGGTTGGGTGGAAGGGGGTTGTGTGGAAGGGGGTTGGGTGGAAGGGGGATGTGTGGAAGAGGGATGTGTGGAAGGGGGTTGTGTAGAAGAGGGATGTGTGGAAGGGGGTTGGGTGGAAGGGGGATGTGTGGAAGGGGTTTGTGTGGAAGGGGATGTGTGGAAGGGGGATGTGTGGAAGGGGGTTGGGTGGAAGGGGGATGAGTGGAAGGGGTTTGTGTGGAAGGGGATGTGTGGAAGGGGGATGTGTGGAAGGGGGTTGGGTGGAAGGGGGATGTATGAAGGGGGTTAGGTGGAAGGCGGATGTGTGGAAGGGGGATGTGTGGAAGGGGGATGTGTGAAAGGGGGTTGTGTGGAAGAGGGATGTGTGGAAGGAGGTTGGGTGGAAGGGGGTTGTCTGGAAGGGGGTTGGGTGGAAGGGGGTTGTGTGGAAGGGGGTTGGGTGGAAGGGGGATGTGTGGAAGGGGGTTGGGTGGAAGGGGGATGTGTGGAAGGGGGATGTGTGGAAGGGGGTTGTTTGGAAGGGGGATGTGTGGAAGGGGGTTGTGTGAAAGGGGGTTGTGTGAAAGGGGGATGTGTGGAAGGGGGATGTGTGGAAGGGGATGTGTGGAAGGGGGATGTGTGGAAGGGGGTTGTGTGGAAGGGGGTTGTGTGAAAGGGGGATGTGCGGAAGGGGGATGTGTGGAAGGGGGTTGTGTGGAAGAGGGATGTGTGGAAGGAGGTTGGGTGGAAGGGGGTTGTCTGGAAGGGGGTTGGGTGGAAGGGGGTTGTGTGGAAGGTGGTTGGGTGGAAGGGGGATGTGTGGAAGGGGGTTGGGTGGAAGGGGGATGTGTGAAAGGGGGTTGTGTGAAAGGGGGTTGTGTGAAAGGGGGTTGGGTGGAAGCGGGATGTGTGGAAGGGGGATGTGTGAAAGGGGGTTGTGTGGAAGAGGTTGTGTGGAAGGGGGTTGTGTGGAAGGGGGTTGTGTGAAAGGGGGATGTGTGGAAGGGGGATGTGTGGAAGGGGGTTGTGTGGAAGAGGGATGTGTGGAAGGAGGTTGGGTGGAAGGGGGTTGTCTGGAAGGGGGTTGGGTGGAAGGGGGTTGTGTGGAAGGGGGTTGGGTGGAAGGGGGATGTGTGGAAGGGGGTTGGGTGGAAGGGGGATGTGTGAAAGGGGGTTGTGTGAAAGGGGGTTGTGTGAAAGGGGGTTGGGTGGAAGCGGGATGTGTGGAAGGGGGATGTGTGAAAGGGGGTTGTGTGGAAGAGGTTGTGTGGAAGGGGGATGTGTGGAAGGGGTTGTGTGAAAGGGGGTTGTGTGGAAGGGGGTTGGGTGGAAGGGGGATGTGTGAAAGGGGGTTGTGTGGAAGAGGTTGTGTGAAAGGGGGTTGTGTGGAAGGGGGTTGTGTGGAAGGGGGTTGGGTGGAAGGGGGATGTGTGAAAGGGGGTTGTGTGGAAGAGGTTGTGAGGAAGAGGGATGTGTGGAAGGGGGTTGGGTGGAAGGGGATGTGTAGAAGGGGATGTGTGGAAGGGGATGTGAGGAAGGGGATGTGTGAAAGGGGGTTGTGTGAAAGGGGGATGTGTGGAAGGGGGATATGTGAAAGGGGGTTGGGTGGAAGGGGGATGTGTGAAAGGGGGTTGTGTGGAAGAGGTTGTGTGAAAGGGGGTTGTGTGGAAGGGGGTTGTGTGGAAGGGGGTTGGGTGGAAGGGGGATGTGTGGAAGGGGGATATGTGAAAGGGGGTTGGGTGGAAGGGTTGTGTGAAAGGGGGTTAGGTGGAAGGGGTTGTGTGGAAGGGGGTTTTGTGGAAGGGGTTGTGTGAAAGGGGGTTAGGTGGAAGGGGTTGTGTGGAAGGGGGTTTTGTGGAAGGGGTTGTGTGAAAGGGGGTTAGGTGGAAGGGGTTGTGTGGAAGGGGGTTTTGTGGAAGGGGTTGTGTGAAAGGGGGTTAGGTGGAAGGGGTTGTGTGGAAGGGGGTTTTGTGGAAGGGGTTGTGTGAAAGGGGGTTAGGTGGAAGTGGGATGTGTGGAAGGGGTTGTGTGAAAGGGGGTTAGGTGGAAGGGGATGTGTGGAAGGGGGATGAGTGGAAGGGGGATGTGTGGAAGGGGATGTGTGATAGGGGGTTAGGTGGAAGGGGGTTGTGTGGAAGGGGGTTATGTGAAGGGGGGTTGTGTGAAGGGGGTTTGTGTGGAAGGGGGTTGTGTGGATGGAGATGTGTGGAAGGGGGTTGTGTGGAAGGGGATGTGTGGAAGGGGGATGTGTGGAAGGGGGTTGTGTGGAAGGGGGATGTGTGAAAGGGGGATGTGTGAAAGGGGGTTGTGTGGAAGGGGGTTGTGTGGAAGGGGGATGTGTGGAAGGGGGTTGTGTGGAAGGGGGATGTGTGGAAGGGGTTGTGTGAAAGGGGGTTGTGTGGAAGGGGTTTGTGTGGAAGGGGGATGTGTGAAAGGTGGATGTGTGAAAGGGGGTTGTGTGAAAGGGGAATGTGTGGAAGGGGGATGTGTGGAAGGGGGATGTGTGGAAGGGGGATGTGTGAAGGGGGATTGTGTGGAAGGGGATGTGTGGAAGGGGGATGTGTGGAAGGGGGATGTGTGGAAGGGGGTTGTGTGGAAGGGGATGTGTGGAAGGGGGATGTGTGGAAGGGGGATGTGTGGAAGGGGGTTGTGTGGAAGAGGGATGTGTGGAAGGGGGTTGGGTGGAGGGGGTTCGGTGGAAGCGGGATGAGTGGAAGGGGGTTGGGTGGAAGGGGGATGTGTGAAAGGGGGATGTCTGGAAGGGGGATGTGTGAAAGGGGGATGTGTGAAAGGGGGTTGGGTGAAAGGGGGATGTGTGAAAGGGGGTTGTGTGAAAGGGGTTGTGTGGAAGGGGGATGTCTGGAAGGGGGATGTGTGAAAGGGGGGATGTGTGAAAGGGGGTTGGGTGAAAGGGGGATGTGTGGAAGGGGGATGTGTGAAGGGGGATGTGTGGAAGGGGGATGTGTGAAGGGGGTTTGTGTGGAAGGGGGGTTGTGTGGAAGGGGGATGTGTGAAAGGGGGTTGTGTGGAAGAGGGATGTGTGGAAGAGGGATGTGTGGAGGGGGATGTGTGAAGGGGGATTGTGTGGAAGGGGATGTGTGGAAGGGGGGATGTGTGGAAAGGGGGATGTGTGGAAGGGGGTTGTGTGGAAGGGGATGTGTGGAAGGGGGATGTGTGGAAGGGGGTTGTGTGGAAGGGGGATGTGTGGAAGGGGTTGTGTGAAAGGGGGTTAGGTGGAAGGGGGTTGTGTGGAAGAGGGTTGTGTGGAAGGGGGTTGGTGGAAGGGGGTTGTGTGGAAGGGGGTTGGGTGGAAGGGGGATGTGTGGAAGAGGGATGTGTGGAAGGGGGTTGTGTAGAAGAGGGATGTGTGGAAGGGGGTTGGGTGGAAGGGGGATGTGTGGAAGGGGTTTGTGTGGAAGGGGATGTGTGGAAGGGGGATG